>NC_134815.1:30972565-31063352 GCF_046742065.1 Oratosquilla oratoria
AGGGAGAGGGGAGAGTGAGGAGAGGAGAGGGGAGAGGGGGAGGAGAGGAGAGGAGAGGGGGAAGTGAGGAGAGGAGAGGGGGAGAGTGAGGAGAGGAGAGGGGAGAGTGGGAGAGGAGAGGGGGAGAGTGAGGAGAGGAGGGGAGAGGGAGGAGAGGAGAGGGGAGAGGAGAGGGAGAGGGAGGAGAGGGAGAGAGGAGGGGGGAGGAGAGGAGGAGAGGAGGAGGGGAGAGGGAGGAGAGGAGAGGGGAGAGGGAGGAGAGGAGAGGGGAGAGGGAGGAGAGGAGAGGGGAGAGGGAGGAGAGGGGAGAGGGAGGAGAGGAGAGGGGAGAGGGAGGAGAGGAGAGGGGAGAGGGAGGAGAGGAGAGGGGAGAGGGAGGAGAGGAGAGGGGAGAGGGAGGAGAGGGGGGGGAGGAGAGGGGGGGGAGGAGTGGGGAGGAGAGGGAGGAGAGGGGAGGGGAGGGGAGAGGGAGGAGAGGGGAGAGGGGAGGGGAGAGGGAGGAGTGAAGGGGAGGGGAGAGGGAGGAGAGGGGAGGGGAGAGGGAGGAGAGGGGAGGGGAGAGGGAGGAGAGGGGGAGGGGAGAGGGAGGAGGGAGGGGGAGGGGAGAGGGAGGAGAGGGGAGGGGAGAGGGAGGAGAGGGGAGAGGGAGGAGGGGAGAGGGAGGAGGGGAGAAGGGAGGAGGGGAGAGGGGAGGGGAGGGGGGGAGGGAGGAGGGAGGAGAGGAGAGGGAGGAGGGAGGAGAGGAGAGGGAGGAGGGAGGAGAGGAGAGGGAGGAGGGAGGAGAGGAGAGGGAGGAGGGAGGAGAGGAGAGGGAGGAGAGGAGAGGGGGAGGAGAGGGGAGGAGAGGAGAATGGAGGGGGAGGAGAGGAGAATGGAGGGGGAGGAGAGGAGAATGGAGAGGGAGGAGAGGAGAGGGGAGAGGGAGGAGAGGAGAGGGGAGAGGGAGGAGAGGAGAGGGGAGAGGGAGGAGAGGAGAGGGGAGAGGGAGGAGAGGAGAGGGGAGAGGTAGGAGAGGAGAGGGGAGAGGGAGGAGAGGAGAGGAGAGGGGAGAGGGAGGAGAGGGGAGAGGGAGGAGGGGAGAGGGAGAAGGGAGAGGAGAAGGGAGAAGGGAGAGGGAGGAGAGGGGGGAGAGGGAGGAGAGGGGAGAGGGAGGAGAGGGGAGAGGGAGGAGAGGGGAGAGGGAGGAGGGGAGAGGGAGGAGGGGAGAGGGAGGAGGGGGAGGGAGGAGGGGAGAGGGAGAGGGGAGAGGGAGGAGGGGAGAGGGAGGAGGGGGAGGGGGGAGGGGGGAGGGGAGAGGGAGGAGGGAGAGAGGTGAGAGGGATGAGGGGAGAGGGGAGAGGGGGAGAAGGAGAGGGGTGGAGGGAGAGGAGGAGAGGAGAGGGGAGAGGGAGGAGAGGAGAGGGGAGAGGGAGGAGAGGAGAGGGGAGAGGGAGGAGAGGAGAGGGGAGAGGGAGGAGAGGAGAGGGGAGAGGGAGGAGAGGAGAGGGGAGAGGGAGGAGAGGAGAGGGGAGAGGGAGGAGAGGAGAGGGGAGAGGGAGGAGAGGAGAAAGAAGAAAGATACGGGAAGTGAAGGGAAGACTAAAGACAGGAGAGGCGGGAAGGGAGGGGAGGATGGAAGACAAGAGAGGCGGGGAGGGAGGGGAGGATGGAAGACAAGAGAGGCGGGGAGGGAGGGGAGGATGGAAGACAAGAGAGGCGGGGAGGGAGGGGAGGATGGAAGACAAGAGAGGCGGGGAGGGAGGGGAGGATGGAAGACAAGAGAGGCGGGGAGGGAGGGGAGGATGGAAGACAAGAGAGGCGGGGAGGGAGGGGAGGATGGAAGACAAGAGAGGCGGGGAGGGAGGGGAGGATGGAAGACAAGAGAGGCGGGGAGGGAGGGGAGGATGGAAGACAAGAGAGGCGGGGAGGGAGGGGAGGAAGGAAGACAAGAGAGGCGGGGAGGGAGGGGAGGATGGAAGACAAGAGAGGCGGGGAGGGAGGGGAGGATGGAAGACAAGAGAGGCGGGGAGGGAGGGGAGGATGGAAGACAAGAGGCGGGGATGGAGGGGAGGATGGAAGACAAGAGAGGCGGGGAGGGAGGGGAGGACGGAAGACAAGAGAGACGGGGAGGGAGGGGAGGATGGAAGACAAGAGAGGCGGGGAGGGAGGGGAGGACGGAAGACAGGAGAGACGGGAAGGGAGGGGAGGGGAGGACGGAAGACAGGAGAGACGGGAAGGGAGGGGAGGGGAGGACGAAAGACAGGAGAGAACGGAAGGGAGGGGAGGGGAGGACGAAAGACAGGAGAGAAGGGAAGGGAGGGGAGGGAAGGGGAGGACAGAAGACAGGAGAGACGGGAAGGGAGGGGAGGGAAGGGGAGGACAGAAGACAGGAGAGACGGGAAGGGAGAAAGGGAAGGAGGCGGGAGGGGAGATGGAAGTCCGGAATGGACGAAAGGCCATAAGAGAGGAGAGAAGAGAGGGGATGGGAAAGGAGAAAAAAGGAGACGAGAAAGGAGGAGAGAAGAAAGACGGGAAGGGAGAAAGGAGAGGAAACTGAAATGTAGGGGTTGAGAGAAGACATGGGAAGGTAAGGCACAAGGTTGCAGGAGATATGGGATGGGAGGAGAGGGGAGGAGAGGGGGGAGGAGAGAGGAGAGGGGGGAGGAGAGGGGAGAGGAGAGGGGAGAGGAGAGGAGGGAGGAGAGGGGAGAGGAGGGGGGAGAGAGGAGAGGGGAGGGGAGAGGGAGGGGAGAGGGAGGAGAGGGGGGAAGAGGAGAGGGGAGAGAGGAGAGGGGAGAGTGAGGAGAGGAGAGGGGAGGGAGAGGGGAGAGGGGAGGAGAGGGGAGAGGAGAGGGGAGGAGAGGGGAGAGGAAGAGGGGAGAGAGAGAGGGAGGAGAGGGGAGAGAGGAGGGGGGAGAGAGGAGAGGGGAGGAGAGGGGAGGAGAGAGGAGAGGGGAGGAGAGGAGAGGGGAGGAGAGGAGAGGGGAGGAGGGAGGAGAGGGGAGAGGAGAAGAGAGGGGAGAGGGGAGGAGAGGGGAGAGGGGAGAGGGGAGGAGAGGAGGAGAGGGGAGAGGAGAGGAGAGGAGAGGGGAGAGGAGAGGAGAGGGAGAGGGAGAGGAGAAGAGAGGAGAGGGGAGAAAAGAAGAGAAGAGAGGGGAGGAGAAGAGAGGGGAGGGGGAGGAGAGGGGGAGAGGGGAGGAGGATAGAGGGGGGGAGAGGGGAGGAGAGGGGAGAGGAGAGAGGGGGGAGGGGGGAGAGGGGGAGGGGGGGAGATGAGAGGGGGGAGAGGAAAGAGGGGAGATGAGAAAGGGGAGAGGAGAGAGGGAGGAGAGGGGGAGAGGAGAGGGGGGAGAGGAGAGGGGGGAGAGGAGAGAGGGGAGAGGAGAGGAGGGAAGAGAGGAGAGGAGGGGGAGAGGAGAGGGGGGGAGAGGAGAGGGGGGGAGGAGAGGGGAGAGAGGGAGAGGGGAGAGGAGAGGGGAGGAGAGGGGAGGGGGAGGAGAGGAGGGGAGGAGAGGGAGAGGGGAGGATGAGGGGGGAGAGGAGAGAGGGGAGAGGAGAGGAGGGAGAGAGGAGAGGGGAGGGAGAGAGGAGAGGGGGGGAGAGGAGAGGGGGGAGAGGAGAGGGGGGAGAGGAGTGGGGAGAGGAGAGGGGAGAGGAGAGGGGAGAGGAGAGGGGAGAGGAGAGGGGAGAGGAGAGGGGAGGAGAGGGGAGAGGAGAGGGGAGGGGAGGGGAGAGGGGAGGGGAGGGGAGAGGGGAGGGGAGGAGGGATGGAAGAGGGGAGGAGAGGGGAGGAGAGGGGGAGGAGAGGGGGAGAGGGGGAGGAGGGGGAGAGGGGAGAGGGGAGAGGGGAGAGCGGAGGAGAGGGGGGAGAGGGGAGGAAAGGGGAAGGAGAGGGAGGAGAGGAAGCTGGGGGAGGAGGGGGAGGAGAGGAAGAGGGGGAGGAGAGGGGAGGAGAGGAAGAGGGGGAGGAGAGGGGAGGAGAGGGGAGGAGAGGAGAGGGGAGAGGAGAGGAGAGGGGAGGGGAGGAGAGGGGAGAGGAGAGGGGAGGAGAGGAGGAGAGGGGAGGAGAGGAAGAGGGGGAGGAGAGGGGAGGAGAGGAGAGGGGAGGAGAGGAGAGGGGAGGAGAGGAGAGGGGAGGAGAGGGGAGGAGAGGAAGCTAGGGGAGGAGAGGAAGCTGGGGGAGGAGTGTGGGGTAGAGGCACGGGAAGGCAGGCGAGTAGAGACGAGAGTTATGAGGTTAAAACGGAGGGGAGAAGAGAGGATGGAGGGAGAGATGGAGTAAGGGGGAGGGGTGGATGACGTAATGGAAGGGTCGAGATATTTACGAGCCAGGAAGATTGGTTATTTGTTGTGCTGACCGCGTAGAAGCAGAGGTGACCTACTGAATCGGTGCCCACTCTCCGTCCAACGCTGCCATGTCTGCTCGTTGCAGCCTCTGCCTGCCTGCCTCGTCCCCGTTCCTACAAACGCAACCACCTCATTCCCAGTCATTAACCAGCAGGTCAAACCGGTAAACATTACGCGTGCATGTGTGTGTGATTCACCATGGTCTTGGGTCATGTGTTGGAATCGCGATCGACAGCCATTTCCCTCCCGTTAGAGAGCTCGGAGCACGTATATGACCGATCTATGGCTATTGCTGTGACCTTACCGCACACAACTCCCCGCCCACGAGGGTTGAAGTAACAACTTGCAGCGCAGCTATACCGAAATTATTTCAGCCCTGGGCGGGATTCGAACCTAGGACCGCCGTAGTGGCAGCCGGGAACTAACCACTGCACCATGAAGTGTGTGTGTGTGGTCATTTTCTGACCACACTTCCTAGGTTTCTTCATGTTTTCATGCAAGACCCTTTTGACACAAGGCTGATAAAGAAATTTCAAATTACACCGACGACCCGAAGGGCTGTCAGATCTTAACTCACACTGACGTCCGAAATGATGGTGAAGTTCCTTGTCCAACCAAACACCGACAATAGACCCGACTGACCATAAAATGAATTAGTAAGAGGAAGCGAGAAGGAAGAGGGGGGGTAAGGAGGACGGGGAAGCGAGGAATAAGCGAGGAGTAAGCGAGGATGAGGGGAGAAGCGAGGATGAGGGGAGAAGTGAGGATGAGGGGAGAAGTGAGGATGAGGGGAGAAGTGAGGATGAGGGGAGAAGTGAGGATGAGGGGAGAAGTGAGGATGAGGGGAGAAGTGAGGATGAGGGGAGGAGTGAGGATGAGGGGAGGAGTGAGGATGAGGGGAGGAGTGAGGATGAGGGGAGGAGTGAGGATGAGGGGAGTAGTGAGGATGAGGGGAGGAGTGAGGATGAGGGGAGGAGTGAGGATGAGGGGAGGAGTGAGGATGAGGGGAGGAGTGAGGATGAGGGGAGGAGTGAGGATGAGGGGAGGAGTGAGGATGAGGGGAGGAGTGAGGATGAGGGGAGAAGTGAGGATGAGGGGAGAAGTGAGGATGAGGGGAGAAGTGAGCATGAGGGGAGAAGTGAGGATGAGGGGAGAAGTGAGGATGAGGGGAGAAGTGAGGATGAGGGGAGAAGTGAGGATGAGGGGAGAAGTGAGCATGAGGGGAGAAGTGAGCATGAGGGGAGAAGTGAGCATGAGGGGAGAAGTGAGGAAGAGGGGAGGAGTGAGGATGAGGGAAGGAGTGAGGATGAGGGGAGAAGTGAGGATGAGGGGAGAAGTGAGGATGAGGGGAGAAGTGAGCATGAGGGGAGAAGTGAGCATGAGGGGAGAAGTGAGCATGAGGGGAGAAGTGAGCATGAGGGGAGAAGTGAGCATGAGGGGAGAAGTGAGCATGAGGGGAGAAGTGAGCATGAGGGGAGAAGTGAGCATGAGGGGAGAAGTGAGCATGAGGGGAGAAGTGAGCATGAGGGGAGAAGTGAGCATGAGGGGAGGAGTGAGGATGAGGGGAGGAGTGAGGATGAGGGGAGGAGTGAGGATGAGGGGAGGAGTGAGGATGAGGGGAGGAGTGAGGATGAGGGGAGAAGATTGCTCAGTGTATCAGCCACCAGAACATAAAATGTGCCAAAACGTTTTAAATCAACTCATAATTACAGAAAGGGATGTCGTACAAGTGATTGATAAGCTCAAAATGAATAAAGCCCCGGGACCTGACAAAATTTCACCTAGAATTCTGCAAGAAGTCAAAAATCAAATCGGTAAACCCTTGTGCATCCTCTTCAACAGATCATTAGCACTCGGTAAAGTCCCATCAGATTGGAAATGTGCTAACGTAACACCAATATTCAAGAAAGGGGACAAATCACAACCAGGCAACTACAGACCGATTAGCCTAACTTCGATTGTGTGCAAACTGCTAGAGACAATTATCCGTGACAGCGTAGTAAATTTTTTTAGAAGAAAATAAGATTATGAAAGATTCACAACATGGCTTCCGAAGCAAACGCTCATGTCTAACTAATCTCCTTGACTTTTTTCATTACGTCTTTAACAAATACGAGGAATGTAGATCTGTTGATATAATCTATCTAGATTTTCAGAAGGCATTCGATAAAGTCCCCCACAAACGATTGCTCGACAAATTAAAAATGCACAGCATTTCTGGTAATATCCACAACTGGATTAAAGATTGGCTCTCAGAGCGGAAACAGAGGGTCGTAATTAACGGGGCATCATCTAGCTGGCTCGACGTTAAAAGTGGCGTACCGCAAGGATCAGTTTTGGGACCCGTCTTGTTCTTAATATAAATGATCTAGATGACGGCCTACTCTGCAAAGTATCAAAATTTGCTGATGACAAAAATTGCCGGTAAAGTAATAACCACCAAAGAGAAAGAAACTCTACAATCCGATCTAGATAAATTATCAAGTTGGGCTAGCAAGTGGCAAATGAAATTTAACGTTAACAAATGTAAAGTTATGCACATTGGAGGTGACAATGATCACATCCAATACCAAATGAATGGCGAAATACTGGATTCAGTAACTAAAGAAAAAGATCTAGGAGTTTTAATATCAAATGATTTGAAGCCAAGTCAACATTGCTCAGAAGTTGTTAAAACAGCAAACAAATTAGTTGGCTTCATCGGAAGAATCTTCGAAAATAAATCAGAAAAAATATTGCTAAACCTCTATAACTCCTTGGTCCGTCCCCATCTCGAATACTGTTTACAATTTTGGTCCCCATACTACCACAAAGATATTAGCAAACTAGAAAGAGTACAGCGGAGAGTGACCAAAACGATACCAAGGCTGAGAAATCTGCTTATGAAGGAAGACTCAAAAATCTAAACTTATTCTCCCTCTCAAAAAGAAGAATGCGAGGAGGTTTGATTGAGGTTTTTAAAATGTTCAAAGGCTTTGACAACATTAATGTCAAAGATTACTTCTTATTAGACCAATCAAATACAAGAAGACGCCACGATTTCAAAGTAATTGGCAAAAGATTCTCTACGAACGAAAGTAAACACTTCTTCTTTAACCGGGTTGTTAACGTGTGGAACTCGTTACCTCCCACTGTCGTCGAAAGTAACACGATAACATTTAAAAATCGCTTAGACAAATACTTGGAATCTAATCCGCATATAAAATATTATCCTTTGCAATAAAAGATATGGCTATCAGACATTTAATCATAATTGGATTAATCGGATAGGATAGTGATAGGAGTAGTGTTAGTTCGAAAGTAACACGATAACATTTAAAAATCGCTTAGACAAATACTTGGAATCTAATCCGTAGATAAAATATTATCCTTTGCAATAAAAGATATGACCAGACATTTAATCATAATTGGATTAATCGGATAGGATATTGATAGCAGTAGTATTAGTTCATCTTCTATCGCCTAGTTGCCCTGTTTCCTTTACTGTAGTGTAGTTTAGTTAACACAAACAGCCTCGTTAGGGCCAGTAGGCCTGCTGTTTGTTCTTCCTTTGTGTTCCTTTGTGAGGGGAGAAGTGAGGATGAGGGGAGAAGTGAGGATGAGGGGGAGGATGAGGGGGAGGATGAGGGGAAGGATGAGGAAGAGGGGATGAGGATGAGGAAGAGGGGGGAGGATGAGGAAGAGGGGGAGGATGAGGAAGAGGGGGAGGATGAGGAAGAGGGGGAGGATGAGGAAGAGGGGGAGGATGAGGAAGAGGGGGAGGATGAGGAAGAGGGGGAGGATGAGGAAGAGGGGGAGGATGAGGAAGAGGGGGAGGAAGAGGAAGAGGAAGCGGAAAGAGGGGGAGGAAGCGGAAGAGGGGGAGGAAGAGGAAGAGGGGAAGAGGAAGAGGGGCAGGAGGAAGAGGAAGAGGGGGCGGAAGAGGAGAGGGGGAGGAAGAGGGGGAGGAAGAGGAAGAGGGGGGCCCAGAGGAAGAGGACGAGGGGGAGGAAGAGGGGGAGGAGGAAGAAGAGGGGGAGGAAGAGGAGGAAGAGGGAGGAGGAAGAGGAAGAGGGGGGAGGAAGAGGAAGAGGGGGGAGGAAGATGAAGAGGGGGAGGAAGATGAAGAGGGGGAGGAAGATGAAGAGGGGGAGGAAGATGAAGAGGGGGAGGAAGATGAAGAGGGGGAGGAAGATGAAGAGGGGGAGGAAGATGAAGAGGGGGAGGAAGAGAAGGGGAGGAAGAGGGTGGAGGGGGAGGAAGAGGGGGGAGGAAGAGGAAGATGGAGAGGAATAGGAAAAGGGGGAGGAAGAGGAAGAGGGAGAGGAAGAGGGGAGGAAGAGGAAGATAGGGAGGAAGAGGAAGATGGGGAGGAAGAGGAAGAGGGGAGGAAGAGGAAGAAGGGGAGGAAGAGGAAGATGGGGAGGGGAAGAGGGAAGAGGGGAGAGGAAGAGGAAGAGGGGGGAGGAAGATGAAGAGGGGGAGGAAGAGGAAGAGGGGGAGGAAGAGGAAGAGGAAGAGGAAGAGGGGGAGGGGGGAGGACGAGGAAGAGGAAGAGGGGGACGAGGAAGAGGAAGAGGGGGACGAGGAAGAGGAAGAGGGGGACGAGGAAGAGGAAGAGGGGGACGAGGAAGAGGAAGAGGGGGACGAGGAAGAGGAAGAGGGGGGAGGAAGAGGAAGAGGGGGGAGGAAGAGGAAGAGGGGGGAGGAAGAGGAAGAGGGGGGAGGAAGAGGAAGAGGGGGGAGGAAGAGGAAGAGGGGGTAGGAAGAAGAGGAAGAGGGGGGAGGAAGAGGAAGAGGGGGGAGGAAGAGGAGGAAGAGGAAGGAGGAAGAGGAAGAGGGGGACGAGGAAGAGGAAGAGGGGGTAGGAAGAGGGGGGAGGAAGAGGGGGAGGAGGAAGAGGAAGAGGGGGAGAGGAAGAGGGGGAGGAGGAAGAGGAAGAGGGGGGGAAGAGGAAGAGGGGGAGGAGGAAGAGGAAGAGGGTGAGGAGGAAGAGAGTGAGGAAGAAGAGGGGGGGAGGAGGAAGAGGGGGGGAGGAAGAGGGGGAGGAGGAAGAGGCGGAGGAGGAGGAAGAGGGGGGAGGAGGAAGGGGGGGGGAGGAAGAGGAAGGAGGGGGGGAGGAGGAAGAGGAAGACAAGGAGGTGGGAGGAGGAGGAAGAGGAGAGGTGGGAGGAGGAAGAGGAAGAGGGGGGACGGAGGAGGAAGAGGAAGAGGGGGGAGGAGGAAGAGGAAGAGGGGGGAGGAGGAAGAGGAAGAGGGGGGAGGAGGAAGAGGAAGAGGGGGGAGGAAGAGGAAGAGGGGGGAGGAGGAAGAGGAAGAGGGGGGAGGAGGAAGAGGAAGAGGGGGAGGAGGAAGAGGAAGAGGGGGGAGGAGGAAGAGGAAGAGGGGGGAGGAGGAAGAGAAGAGGAAGAGGGGGGGAAAGAGGGAAGAGGGAGGAAGAGGAAGAGGAAGAGGGGGAGGAAGAGGAGGAAGAGGGGGGGAAGAGGAGAAGAGGGGGGAAGAGGAAGAGGGGGAGGAAGGGGAAGAGGAAGAGGGGAGGAAGAGGAGAAGAGGGGGGAGGAGGAGAAAGAGGAAGAGGGGGGCGGAAGAGGGGGGAGGAAGAGGACGAGTGGGAGGAAGAGGAAGAGGAAGAGGGGGAAGAGGAGGAGGAAGAGGAAGAGGGGGAGGAAGAGGACGAGGGGGAGGAAGAGGGAGAGGGGGAAGAGGAAGAGGGGGAGGAAGAGGAGGGGGGAGGAAGAGGAGGGGGGAGGAAGAGGAAGAGGAGGGGGGAGGAAGAGGAAGAGGGGGAGGAAGAGGAAGAGGGGGGGAGGAAGAGGAAGAGGGGGGAGGAAGAGGAAGAGGGGGAGAAAGAGGAAGAGGGGGGGGAGGAGAGGAAGCGGGGGAGGAAGAGGGAAGGCGGGAAGAGGAAGAGGGGGAAAGAGGGGGGAGGAAGAGGGAAGAGGGAGGAAGAGGGGGGAGGAAGAGGAAGAGGGGGAAGAGGAAGAGGGGGAAGAGGAAGAGGGGGGAGGAAGAGGAAGAGGGAAGAGGGGGAGGAAGAGGAAGAGGGAAGAGGGGGGAGGAAGAGGAAGAGGGAAGAGGGGGAGGAAGAGGAAGAGGGAAGAGGGGGAGGAAGAGGAAGAGGGGGAGGAGGAAGAGGAAGAGGGGGAGGAAGAGGGGGAGGAAGAGGGAGGAGGAAGAGGAAGAGGGGGAGGAAGAGGAAAGAGGGGGAGGAGGAAAGAGGGGGAGGAGGACGAGGGGGGAGGAAGAGGGGGGAGGAAGCGGAAGAGGGGGAGGAGGACGAGGAAGTGGGGGGCGGAGGAAGAGGAAGTGGGGGGAGGAGGAAGAGGAAGAGGGGGAGGGAGGAAGAGGAAGAGGGGGAGGAGGAAGAGGGGGGAGGGGGAGAGAAGGGGGGAGGGGGAGGAGAGGGGGAGGAGGAAGAGGAAGAGGGGGGAGGAGGAAGAGGGGGGAGGAGGAAGAGGGGAGGAGGAAGAGGGGAGGAGGAAGAGGGGAGGAGGAAGAGGGGGAGGAAGAGGGGGAGGAGTAGGAGGAGGAGGAAGAGGAAGAGGGGGAGGAGGAAGGAGGAAGAGGGGGAGGAGGAAGAGGAAAGAGGGGGAGGAAGAGGAAGAGGGGGAGGAAAAGAGGGGGGAGGAAAAGAGGGGGGAGGAAGAGGAAGAGGGGGAGGAAGAGGAAGAGGGGGAGGAAGAGGGGGAGGAAGAGGAAGAGGCGGAGGAGGAAGAGGAAGAGGGGGAGGAGGAAGAGGAAGAGGGGGAGGAGGAAGAGGAAGAGGGGGACGAGGAAGAGGAAGAGGGGGGAGGAGGAAGAGGGGGAGGAGGAAGAGGGGGAGGAAGAGGAAGAGGGGGAGGAGGAAGAGGAAGAGGGTGAGGAGGAAGATGGAGGAGGAGGAAGAGGAAGAGGGTGAGGATGAGGAAGAGGGGGAGGACGAGGAAGAGGGGGGAGGGAGGAAAGCGGAAGAGGGGGGGGAAGAGGAAGTGGGTAGGAGGAGGAAGAGGAAGAGGGGGAGGAGGAAGAGGAAGAGGGGGAGGAAGAGGAAGAGGGGGAAGAGGAAGAGGGGGAAGAGGACGAGGGGGAGGAAGAGGAAGAGGGGAGGAAGAGGGGAAGGAGGAAGAGGAAGGGGGGAGGAGGAAGAGGAAGGGGGGAGGAGGAAGAGGAAGGGGGGAGGAGGAAGAGGAAGAGGAAGAGGAAGAGGGGGAGGAAGAGGAAGAGGGGGAGGAAGAGGAAGAGGGGGAGGAGGAAGAGGAAGAGGGGGAGGAGGAAGAGGGGGAGGAGGAAGAGGAAGAGGGGGAGGAGGAGGAAGAGGAGGGGATGGAGGAAGAGGAGGGGAAGGAAGAGGAAGAGGGGGAGGAAGAGGAAGAGGGGGAGGAAGAGGAAGAGGAAGAGGGGGAGGAGGAAGAGGAAGAGGGGGAGGAAGAGGAAGAGGGGGAGGAGGAAGAGGAAGAGGGGGAGGAGGAAGAGGAAGAGGGGGAGGAGGAAGAGGAAGAGGGGGAGGAGGAAGAGGGGGAGGAAGAGGAAGAGGGGGAGGAGGAAGAGGAAGAGGGGGAGGAAGAGGAAGAGGGGGAGGAAGAGGAAGAGGGGGGAGGAAGTGGAAGAGGGGGGAGGAAGAGGAAGAGGGGGAAGAGGAAGAGGGGGGAGGAAGAGGAGGAAGAGGAAGGAGGAAGAGGGGGAAGAGGAAGAGGGGGACGAGGAAGAGGGGGTAGGAAGAGGGGGGAGGAAGAGGGGGAGGAGGAAGAGGGGGGAGGAGGAAGAGGAGGAAGAGGGGGAGAAAGAGGAAGAGGGGAGGGAGGGAAGAGGAGGAGGAAGAGGGGGAGGAGGAAGGAGGAAGAGGGGGAGGAGGAAGGAGGAAGAGGGGGAGGAGGAAGGAGGAAGAGGGGGAGGAGGAAGAGGGGGAGGAGGAAGAGGGGGAGGAGGAAGAGGGGGAGGAGGAAGAGGAAGAGCGGGGAGGAGGAAGAGTTAGAGGGGGGAGGAGGAAGAGTTAGAGGGGGGAGGAGGAAGAGTTAGAGGGGGGAGGAGGAAGAGTTAGAGGGGGGAGGAGGAAGAGTTAGAGGGGGGAGGAGGAAGAGTTAGAGGGGGAGGAGGAAGAGTTAGAGGGGGGAGGAGGAAGAGTTAGAGGGGGGAGGAGGAAGAGTTAGAGGGGGGAGGAGGAAGAGTTAGAGGGGGAGGAGGAAGAGTTAGAGGGGGGAGGAGGAAGAGTTAGAGGGGGGAGGAGGAAGAGTTAGAGGGGGGAGGAGGAAGAGTTAGAGGGGGGAGCAGGAAGAGTTAGAGGGGGAGGAGGAAGAGTTAGAGGGGGGAGGAGGAAGAGGAAGAGAAAGAGGGGGAGGGGGGAGGACGAGGAAGAGTAGGAAGACACTAGGTGGATTGGAAGGAGAGGAAATGAAATATCGTAATTTAAGATAGACAGATTGGAAAACGTGAACGTGATGACCGGGAGCAGAGGCTGATGAAAGGGAAAGTGGAAAGATGGAAGGGAGGAAAGGGAGGAAAGGGAGGAAAGGGAGGGAGGGGGAGGAAAGGGGAGGAAAGGGAGGGAGAGGAAAGGGAGGGAGGAGAGGAAAGGGAGGGAGAGGAAAGAGGGAGGAAAGGGAGGGAGAGGAAAGGGAGGGAGGGTGAAGAAAGGGAGGGAGGGAGGGTGAAGAAAGGGAGGGAGGGAGGGGGAGGAAAGGGAGGGAGGGAGGGGGAGGAAAGGGAGGGAGGGTGAGGAAAGGGAGGGAGGGAGAGGAAAGGGAGGGAGGGAGGGGGAGGAAAGGGAGGGAGGGAGGGGGAGGAAAGGGAGGGAGGGAGGGTGAGGAAAGGGAGGGAGGGTGAGGAAAGGGAGGGAGGGTGGGTGAGGAAAGGGAGGGAGGGAGGGGGAGGAAAGGGAGGGAGGGAGGGGGAGGAAAGGGAGGGGAGGGGGGGAGGAAAGGGAGGGGAGGGGGGGAGGAAAGGGAGGGGGGGAAAGGGAGGGGAGGAAAGGGAGGGGGAGGGAGAGGAAAGGGAGGGGAGGAAAGGGAGGGGAGGAAAGGGAGGGGGAGGAAAGGGAGGGGGAGGAAAGGGAGGGGGAGGAAAGGGAGGAGGAGGAAAGGGAGGAGGAGGAAAGGGAGGGGGAGGAAAGGGAGGGGGAGGGGGAGAGAAGGGAGGGGAGGGGGGAGGAAAGGGAGGGGAGGGGGAGGAAAGGGAGGGGAGGGGGAGGGAAGGGAGGGGAGGGGGAGGAAAGGGAGGGGAGGGGGAGGAAAGGGAGGGGGAGGGGAGGGGGGGAGGAAAGGGAGGGGGAGGGGAGGGGGGGAGGAAAGGGAGGGGGAGGAAAGGATGGGAGGGAAGGGAAGGGGAAAGAAGTGGGGCACGGCCTTTTGCAAGAGCAGCACGACGAACAAAGGAAGAGAGGAACGAAACTTGACGCGAGCGACGGGCGAAGAGGAACGAGGGAAAGAGCAACAAGGTTAAAAAAGGTCAAGAGGAACTAAGAGCGAGGTGTGGGGGTGGGTGGGAGGCCAGGGGGTGGGAATGGAGGGGGCAAGGGATGGGGTAGGTGGGAATGAGAGTGGGAATGGGGGTGGCAAAGGGCGAGGTGGGTGGGAATGGGGTGTAAGGGGCGAGGTGGGTGGGAATGGGGTGTAAGGGGCGAGGTGGGTGGGAATGGGGTGTAAGGGGCGAGGTGGGTGGGAATGGAGTGTAAGGGGCGAGGTGGGTGGGAATGGAGTGTAAGGGGCGAGGTGGGTGGGAATGGAGTGTAAGGGGCGAGGTGGGTGGGAATGGAGTGTAAGGGGCGAGGTGGGTGGGAATGGGGTGTAAGGGGTGGGAATGGGGTGTAAGGGGTGGGAATGGGGTGTAAGGGGTGGGAATGGGGTGCAAGGTGTTGGAATGGGGTGCAAGGTGTTGGAATGGGGTGCAAGGTGTTGGAATGGGGTGCAAGGTGTTGGAATGGGGTGCAAGGGGTTGGAATGGGGTGCAAGGGGTGAGAATGGGGGCAAGGGGTGAGAATGGGTGCCAAGGGGGTGAGAATGGGGGCAAGGGGTGAGAATGGGGTGCAAGGGGTGAGAATGGGGGCAAGGGGTGTTGGGGGGAATGGAATTCCAGGTGCGGCGACCTCACCCCCCCGCCCCCAACCCCGTTTTTTCTCCACGATTTCTCAGTTTCCTTTCAACACTCATTCTGTCTGAGTGTGTGAGTGTGAGTGCGAGCGTGTGTGTGTGTGTGTGTGTGAGTGCGAGCGTGTGTGTGTGTGTGTGTGTGAGTGCGAGCGTGTGTGTGTGTGTGTGTGTGTGTGAGTGCGAGCGTGTGTGTGTGTGTGTGTGTGTGTGTGTGTGTGTGTGTGTGTGTGTGTGCGAGCGTGTGTGCGTGTGCGAGCGTGTGTGCGTGTGCGAGCGTGTGTGCGTGTGCGAGCGTGTGTGTGTGTGTGTGTGTGTGTGTGTGTGTGTGTGTGTGTGTGCGTGTGTGTGCGTGTGTGCGCGCGTGTGTGTGCGTGTGTGCGCGCGTGTGTGTGTGCGTGTGTGCGCGCGTGTGTGTGCGTGTGTGCGCGCGTGTGTGTGCGTGTGTGCGCGCGTGTGTGTGCGTGTGTGCGCGCGTGTGTGTGCGCGCGTGTGTGTGCGTGTGTGTGCGTGTGTGCGCGCGTGTGTGTGCGTGTGTGTGCGTGTGCGCGCGCGCGCGTTGCTCCTGCTCCCTGCCCGTTTGATTACTTCGCCCGGCATTTTACACCGACCGAGCCCAGTTCAGGTTCCTGAGGAATAAGGTCATCAGAGAGATCATTACCGCCAAATCCTCTTACTACCCAAACAAATTGCAACACCTCAAACAGCAACACAATAACACTCAGTGGTTCAGCAAGATCAGGGCTCTCTGTGGCCTGCAGGGTAACAAGACCTCCCACCTCCCTTGCATCTCGCACCTGTCACCTGACCTAGCAGCCCAGGAGATCAACTCCCACTTCGCCTCTATCTGTCAAACATTACCCCCACTCGACCCTTCCCGCCTACCTGCCTACCTCCCTTCCCCCTCACCCCCCATTCAAGTTCAAGTTTCCGACGTAGCTACTAAGCTGGGTAAACTCAAACAAAATAGATCCACAACCCCCTCTGACCTTCCTATTAAAATCTACAAGGAATTTGCCCCTGAACTTGCCCTCCCACTCTCCTCCATAATTAATGCCTCTTTAAGCCAATGATGTTACTCCCATCCCCAAAACCCTCAGCCCACAATCACTAAGTGACCTTAGGCCCATCGCCATCACCCCTATCCCAAGCCTTATATGTGAAGACTTGGTTTTTAACTCCGTTTACAGCAACATAAAACACTCAATAGATGCACAACAATTTGGCAACATGAAATCCTCCTCTACCACTCACTGTCTCATTGACCTACTCAACTTCCTTCACAAGCAAACCTAGACAAGCGTAAACACATCCCTAGCTGTTACCTTTGTAGACTTCAGGAAGGCCTTTGACCTTGTTGACCACAATGTTGTTCTCTCCAAAGCCATCCAACCGGGGATCCAGCCCCACCTAATAGCATGGCTGGCAGATTTCCTCACCGGACGACGGCAGGCGGTCAGGTACCAAGGGTCAACTTCCCCCTCCTCCCTTTAACTTGTGGGGTCCCCCAGGGTACCAAAATGGGTCCCCTATGCTTCCTCATCCTTATCAACGACGCCCTCATGCACACTCATCACAGATGGAAAGTACGTGGATGACAGCACATAGGCATCCCCATCAACACCAGGCGGCCTGATTACGCACCACTACAAAACCACCTGAACAAGCTCATGATGTGGACGGAAAACAACAACGTCACAATCAACACCAACAAGACCGTAGTGATGCACTTTTGTACCTCCACCCAAGCAGTACCTCCTCCACAACTTTCATTGGGCCCCCACCCCCTCCAATTGGTGCAATCCACCAAGATCTTGGGCATCACACTCGATACTCAATTAAATTGGAACCAACATATCACCAATATAGTCAGGACAGCGTCTTACAAACTGTATATGCTGAGTAGGTTAAAATCACTAGGTACACCTACATCTGAGCTACAGGAGGTCTACAAAACTTTCATACTCCCCACCCTCATGTACGCCTCACCAGCCTGGTGCAGCTCACTCACCCTCACACAGAGACGGAAAGCTGGAGAGGGTACAAAAGAGAGCGTGCAGGATCATCCTGGGCGTGGAGTACAGCAGCTACGACCATGCTCTTACCACCTTTACTCTATCTAGGGTGTCCCAGCGGCACGGGGAGGCACTAAGGAAATTTGGGGAAAGCCTGCTTTCCCACCCTAGACACCGTCACCTCCTCCCTCCTGATGCTCCACCAACTCGCCACGCCACTAGACACATAAATAGACTCATACCAATCAAAGCGCCAAGGACAGACCGCTACAAAAACAGTGCTATCCCATCTATTGTGCACATAATTAACTCATTGTAAAATTGCTCCATGTATATATTCCAAGTTTTATATCTTTAATCAACTTTTCCAATGTATTATTGTCAGTGTACCACTGTAATAGAAATAAACCTTTTATTATTATTATTATTATTATTATTATTATAAGAGCCAGCAGCCTTGGGAAAGGTGGCCAGTGCTATAGAGGATCTCATTCAGGCGAGGGTAGAACTGTGCCAAAGAGAACAGCCGACAGATCTTGGGGGAACTTTGAGAGCTGGACCCTCCGCTTAAAATATACATTATAATGAAAATTAGACAAAACTAAAATATAGTCACATTTTTCCCCCCGATTGTAAAAGACGTAAACATTGCCCAGGGGGTGCCAAGAAGTGGTCGGTGGAGAGAGGGAGATAGTGTGTGTGTGTGTGTGTGTGTGTGTGTGTGTGTGTGTGTGTGTGTGTGTGTGTGTGTGTGTGTGTGTGTGTGTGTGTGTGTGTGTGTGTGTGTGTGTGTGCGCGTATGTGTGAGTGCGCGCGCGTATGTGTGCGTGCGCGCGTATGTGTGCGTGCGCGCGTATGTGTGTGCGTATGTGCGTGCGTGTGTGAGTAGGTGCGTTGCGTTGTGCGTGCGTGTGCGTTGCGTGGAGGGTGCGCGCGTGCGTGTGCAGCGCGTGTGAGTGTTGCGTGTGCGCGCGAGTGTGTGTGTGTGTGCACGTGCGCGCGAGCGTGTGTGTGTGTGTGTGCGTGTGTGCGTGTGTGTGTGTGTGTGTGTGTGTGTGTATGTGTGTGTATGCGCGCGCGCGTGTGTGTGTGCGTGCATGCGTGTGTGTGTGTGTGTAGGTAAAATAGGCTGCAGGATCAGCCTGGGACAGGCAGCCTCGCATGCACGCGCGCACGCCAAGTGACAGGGAACTACGCGAAAGTGAAAAGTAGGGCTTGCGGTTAGGTGAAGACCTAAAAAACCTAAGGATAAAGTTTTAGGCGAGAAAACTGGTGTTGATGGAGGCAGTTACATGAAGGGAGGAGAGGGGAAGGTAAGGGAGAGAAGGTAAGGGAGAGAAGGTAAGGGAGAGAAGGTAAGGGATAGAAGGGAAGTTGAGAAGGGAAGTTAAGAAGGGAAGGGGGAGAGGGGGAGAGGGGGAGGGAGAGAGGGGAAGCGAAAGGAGGAAATGGAAAGGGGAGCGAGAAGGGAGGAGAGGGAAAGAGGGAGAGGGCGGGTAAGAGAGGGAGAGGAAGAGAGGGCGGGGAAGAGAGGGAGAGGGCGGGGAAGAGAGGGAGAGGGCGGGGAAGAGGGGGAGAGGGAGGGGAAGAGGGGGAGGGAGGGGAAGAGAGGGGGAGGGAGGGGAAGAGAGGGGGAGGGAGGGGAAGAGAGGGGGAGGGAGGGGAAGAGAGGGGAAGAGAGGGGAAGAGAGGGGAAGAGAGGGGGAAGAGAGAGGGGAAGAGGGGGAGAGAGGGGAAGAGAGGGGAAGAGAGGGGAAGAGGGGGGAAGAGGGGGAGGGAGGGGGAGAGGGGGAGGGAGGGGAAGGAGGGGGAGGGAGGGAAAGAGGGGGAGGGGGAGGGAGGGAAAGAGGGGGAGGGAGGGAAAGAGGGTGAGGGGAGGGAGGGAAAGAGGGGGGGAGGGAGGGAAAGAGGAGAGGGGGAGGGAGGGAAAGAGGGGAAGGGGAGGGAAAGAGGGTAGGAGAGGGAGAGAGGGGAGGGGAGGTAGGGAAAGAGGGGAGGGGGAGAGAGGGAAAGAGGAGAAGGGGAGGGGAGGGGAGGGAGGGAAAGAGGGGAAGGGGAGGGAGGGAGGGAAAGAGGGGAAGGGGAGGGAGGGAAAGAGGGGAGAGGAAGAGAGGGGGAGGGAGGGGAAGAGAGGGGAAGAGAGGGAGGGAGGGGAAGAGAGGGGGAGGGAGGGGAAGAGAGGGAGGGAGGGGAAGAGAGGGGTAGGGAGGGGAAGAGAGGGGAGGGGAAGAGGGGGAGGGAGGGGAAGGGGGAGGGAGGGAAAGAGGGGAGGGAAAGAGGGGGAGGGAGGGAAAGAGGGGGAGGGAGGAGGAGGGGGAGGGGGAGGGAGGGAAAGAGGGGGAGGGAGGAGGAGGGGGAGGGGAAGGGAGAGGGAGGGGAAGGGAGAGGGAAAGGAGGGAAGGGAGGGAAGGGAGAGAAGGGAGGGAAAGGAGGGGAAGGGAGGGGAAGGGAGGGGAAGGAAAGGTAAAGTAAGAAAAGAGAATCGAAGGTAACGGAAAGGAAGGCAAGGGAGTAGAAGAAGCGAGTAGAAGGGAGTGGAGAAAGGAAGGGGAAAGGATTAAAGATTGTTAAGGTGGGTAGGGGGCAAGTGCAGTTGCTTGTGGGGCGGGGGGTGGGGTGGGGGCGCTTGGGTGAGAGGGTTCGATACTGAAAACTGGTTTGTTGTTACTCACGCGATAAGAAAGAAGTCCGACCGAGGATTACCTAGAAAAAAAAAACTGTGTTGATAACTGGGAAAAAGTGATTCGTACATAAGCAGATCATACAAACTCGTCCCCAGTGCATAAAGAAATAAGGTGAGAGGGGAGAGAGGGAGAGGGGAGAGAGAGGGAGGGAGAGGGGAGAGAGGGAGGGAGAGGGGAGAGAGGGAGAGGGAGAAGGGAGGGGGAGAAGGGAGGGGGAGAGGGAGAAGGGAGGGGGAGAGGGAGAAGGGAGAGGGAGAGGGAGAGAGAGAGAGAAGGGAGAGGGAGGGAGAAGGAAGAGGGAGGGAGAAGGGAGAGGGAAGAAGGGAGAAGGGAGAGGGAGGGAGAAGGGAGAGGGAGGGAGAAGGGAGAGAGGGAGTGGGAGAGAGGGAGGGAGGGGAGGAGAGGGAGGGAGGGGAGGAGAGGGAGAGAGGGGAGGAGAGGGAGGGAGGGGGAGAGAGGGAGGGAGGGGAGAGAGGGAGGAGGGAGAGGAGAGAGGGGAGGGGAGAAGGGGGAGGGGGGGGAGAGAGGGAGGGTGGCGGGGGGAAGAGGAGGGAGGGAGGGGGAAAGAGAGGAAGGGAGGGAGGGAGGGGGAAAGAGAGGAAGGGAGGGAGGGAGGGGGAAAGAGAGGAAGGGAGGGAGGGAGGGGGAAAGAGAGGACGGGAGGGAGGGAGGGGGAAAAGAGGGAGGGGAGGGGGAAAAGAGGGAGGGGAGGGGGAAAAGAGGGAGGGGAGGGGGAAAGAGGGAGGGGAGGGGGAGGGAGGGGGAAAGAGGGAGGGAGGGGGAAAGAGGGAGGGAGGGGGAAAGAGGGAGGGAGGGGGAAAGAGGGAGGGAGGGGGAAAGAGGGGAGGGGGAAAGAGGGAGAGGGAAAGAGGGAGGGAGGGGGAAAGAGGGAGAGGGAAAGAGGGAGGGAGGGGGAAAGAGGGAGAGGGAAAGAGGGAGGGAGGGGGAAAGAGGGGAGGGGGAAAGAGGGAGAGGGAAAGAGCGAGAGAGATAGGGAGAGGGAAAGGGAGAAAGAGCGATACTTGTTGGCAGTGAGTGGACCGTACAGCAGGGGTGGGGAGTGGTGGGAGTTGTAATTCTAGCTCCTTAAGGTCGCCGAGGTCCGGCATCTTGGAGTATCCCGTGGTCAAACTCCCAGGGATTCCCAGAAGAAGGTGGGGGGGGGGGGGTTGTGGAAAGCAGCAGAGCCTTCTTCGTCACGGAGAAACTCCGCTACCCCCTCGACTTGTGAGGACGCCCCCTCCCCCACACACCTTCCTCTTCCTCTCTCACTTTCTCGGGAAATCTTCTAGTATGTGTATGTACAGTACCTCTACGAGTATATACATCTTCGATCAGCTGAAACAGCCACTCATGACTTTGTACCAATGGTGCTGGCCAACGTATTGAGTGGTGATGGTGATGGTGATTATGGTGATGATAGCGGTAGTGATAGTGATGAATGGTAGGGGATCAAGTATACTAGTATACTTGTGGACGTTATGTAGCTCAGAGTGTAGCATTAAGTGTCATTGCTGGCGCCAGTGACGAGCCAAAATTTTCTAGATATCCTAACCATATCCAAACTACCAATTATCCATTCCATTACTTCGCCGCACAATTGTCAACGTGCCATCCGTAGTCTTCCTTATCTGTGGCACACGAGACTGGTGCCGTCATTCTCCCTCTCCCAACTCTGCTGCTGCTGCTGCTGCTGCTGCTGCTGCTGCTACTCTCCCTCCTCCTCTATCCTACACTCCTCTTCCTCCATGTAACCGACAAGGGCTTTCTCCTACCGAATTCGGCCCCTTCGAGAACCATACCCTTAACTCGACTCAAAACTTGAAACAGGAACACCGTTCTTCGCCCCCTCCCTTTTCCCTTCAGTATCGGCTTTCCCCAAGGCCCGCCCCCTAATTCCTCTTCGCCCATCTCAACCGCACATCCTTTTCTGAAGGCCCAACGCCCACCCCCACCCCCAGCACTCCTACCCTCCCCCTCCCCCGACCTAACCTAACCTAACCCTTCACCTTTCACTCAGCCTTCGCAGTCATCCTCCAGTCCCTTCTTGTAACGACACCGTACATCATTTCCCGTGGCCCTAAGGGGGAGCATCAACGCCAAGGTGGACCTGAACCTTCTTTTCCGACGACAGGCACCATCGATAACGTGGGAAAGACCTCGGACTATGAACCTATTCTCTCATTCTCGCCTCAACTGCCGTTGGCTATTTCCCTTCTCTTGGCCTCATCCACCGAATGCAAGTCAGTCTTCCTTTCCATCTGCCATGCAACACGCGCCATGCTGCGCTAGGCGTTGGTGTCTCGATTTATGCTGCCCAATTTTATCTTAAGAGCAGCATATTCGGTGGCACTGAAGCCACCCATTTCCTGGTGAACCTTAGCCCATTTCTATGATCAAAACAACAGACCTAAACACGCTTTTCTACGAAAAATGGGGGGTGGGGGGTGACAATCCAATCTTGTATTACCACAGTTCTCTGTAGTAGGGTAGCAATATAATACCCACTCACGTGTAACAGGAGCTTTGGTCACTAACTGTACGTATAAAAAGGCTAAATTGTGTCAAGTTATGGCGAGATCGCCTTTGCAGTGCAGCGCTTGCTTGGATATGCAACGTCGTTCATCTGATGCGGCGAGAATGTCGAGTCATCAAAAGTCGTGGGTTTTCTGTCGAGCTGCAGTCGTGGTGGTGTTTGTCGAGTACTGCAAGTCTCCAGTTCCCTTTGTCTTCATGTGGGCCACCAGGTTTGCTGTGCAAGCACACAAGCAAAAATAAAAGTCCAAGAGGTGAGAGAGATAGAGAGGGGAAGGGAGGCAAGAAACAGGGAAAAGGGACAGGAGTTAGAGACAGGGAGAGAGGAGAGAGACTGGGGTAAGAGATGGTAAAAGATGGTAAAAGGCAGGGGAGACAGGCAAGAGAGGCGAGAGGTAAGAGACAGGGAAAAGTAAGCGGGGGAGGGGGAGAGACGGGTAAGAGAAGGAGGTAATAGAAGTAAGAGTGAGGTAGAGAGACAAGAGGCAAGAGAGTGGGAGAGGTAAGAGGGAGATACGGGTAAGAGAATAGTGAGAGGCAAGAGAGGCAAGAGAAGAGAGGTAGAGGCAAGAGAGTAAGAAACAGGCAAAGGTAAGAGGAAGAGAGGGTAAGGGAGAGGGGGAGAAAGGTAAGAGACAGGCAAAGGTAAGAGGGGATGTGGGGGGGTAGAAGGGGAGAGGGATAGAGGGAAGGGGAGGATAGAAGGATAGAGAAGGGGATACAAAAAGAGGGATAGGGAGAGGGAAACGGGGAGGAAGGGAGAAAGGGAGGGAGGGAGGGAGAAAGGGAGAAAGGGAGGGAGTGAGGGAGAAAGGGAGGGAGTGAGGAAGGGAGGGAGTGAGGAAGGGAGGGAGTGAGGGAGGGAGTGAGGAAGGGAGGGAGTGAGGAAGGGAGGGAGTGAGGAAGGGAGGGAGTGAGGAAGGGAGGGAGTGAGGAAGGGAGGGAGTGAGGAAGGGAGGGAGTGAGGAAGGGAGGGAGTGAGGAAGGGAGGAAGGGAGTGAGGAAGGGAGGAAGGGAGAAAGGCAGAATTGGGGTACGATATTGGGACAGTTGAAAAATTAACCCAAGAGGCTTATTTTGATACACGAGTTGCTATACCAGCGGTGTCCTGTGCGAAGTGAGGTTTATGAATTTCGTCAACCCCTCCTCCAAGACGACCATGATCGACATGGATCTCTCTGACGCCAGAAGGGTCTATTCAGTTAGCACTGGATCCCGAGCAGAGACGTTTACCAACAACCAACCGCTTCCTCCTTCACACACGTGCGGTTCTCGCCGCGCGTGCGTGCGTGGAGCACCTTTGTTGGGGTACCTTCCGTCTAGTGGTGGTGGTGATGCACTTTCCCTTTCGCGAACCGACCTTGACTCGGTCGGTCGGGCGGTCGGTCGGTCTCGGTGCCGCCTTCACCAAGACCTGCTCTCCTCCTCTCATGACCCCAGAGGTCTTCACACACGCAGGTGCGCGCGCACACAGACAAACACACTGTACATCCATTTCACCAGTTCTACTTTGGGCCCAATTATGTCCATTTTTTTTTTTTTTGCTCACTGTATCAGGACTAGCTGTGCTGTTATACCCTACGTCCTGTCCAGTTTCTTTCCAGGCCACTGCACTGCCCTACTCTCGGCCCGGGGTAACCTGCATTTAGGCGTGTTGGGGGGAGGGGGAGGGGGGAGGGGGGAGGGGGGAGGCGTGGGTCGAGAGGAACGGAGCACGGCAAGTATACAATAAAATACCCCATGATCACAACCTACAAATCCGCAATGTAATATCCGCAACACATACGTCCACAATACAAGAGTTCGTATTGTATAGTCCGCAATGTAAAACCAGTATTGTAGTCCGCAACATATACGTCCACAATATAAGTTCGAATTATATAGTCCGTAATATAGACATCCGTAGTGTGCAAGTCCGCAATGTACAACCAATTCAATATATAAGTTCACAATGTATAGATCCGCAACATACGTGTCCACAAAATAGCTTAAAAACGTCGCAGACCTTTGGCTTGCCTGCAAATAACCCCCAATGTACCTTCATTTAGCTTGATACCATCATTCCCCAATGTTAAATTGCCCACTACAACCTTTACAGTCACCGCCTAAACGCCACAAAACCGAGACTTGCTACAATAAAAATAAAATAGATAAAAAAAATAATAAACAATGGTAATTTTATTATATTATATATATTATATATATAATATATATATACACACAGATAAAAATGTGAAATAATCCGTTAAAAATATAACGTAATATTAATAAAACGGCAAAACAAATTGAATTAAGAGAAATATAAAAATGCAAAATTTAAACTTTACAACCTAATCACTACCCACGCCATGCGCAATAAATGATCACATTCACATGGACCTGCGCAGGCACAATGAAATACGTCAGCAAGTTTACTCGTAGTTCTGATGGATGGATTCACGAGAGGGTTCACTCAAAGGCCAGTTGGGAGACTAAGGAAAATTTGTGCTTTCTCTGATACATCATATTCCGTCATGTCACACTGCGTGCCATGTCAGATCTGACAAATCAGATGTCAGTGTCATATCAGATGTCAGATCCGATATGAAATCAACCGTCAGATCTGATGAAATCAACCGTCAGATCTGATGAAATCAACCGTCAGATCTGATGAAATCAACCGTCAGATCTGATATGAAATCAACATCAGATGTAATAAACGAAACCAAATTTCAGATGTGACATACGAAATCAGATGTGCCGTGTGTGAGGTGTCATGTTATCAAATGTCTGGTGTCACGTCATATCAAATGCCAGGTGTCACGTCATCAGATGTCAGGTATCACGTCATATGTCAGGTGTCATGTCATGTCAAGTATGTCACTCATGTTATGTCATCAAATGTCATGTTATGCCATATCAAATGCCAGGTGTCATGTCACCAGATGTCATGTCATATCTTCATATTCAGCACACGAAATCGCCCACACGCACTTACGGGTCAGTCCCATCAACAAATTATCACATTATCAAAATTACACGCACTGACATTACCACCCCCATTAACAAATTGTCACCATCAAGTCATGATCAAATACGAATCAAAGTTCAAACTTAAATGTGTATGCATACCTCGTTGAAAGATACACACACACGCACGCACACACCAACCTACCCCACACACGCGCGCGTACGCACGCAAGAGCTCAAAGGCTTTTTTCCCCCTTTTAAGAGACCCAAGGCGAAGGCTAAACAGTACACATCCATCATCCCTAACATCTTTTATCTTCGATAAGATAATATATAAAAAGAAAACATGGAAGGGGACGAATCGACACGTACAGGCTTGTTCATACGTATACGCGAAATGCACATACCAACTTGAAATTACTGCAACCTGTAGAGGTACAGCCGCATTCCAATGTTCACCCTCGATCTTGCAGCATCCCCTCGCGCTTCCGGAAAACAACAACACGAACAGGGATTTTAATTGGTCTTTGCAGGATTTTAGTGAAGTTATAATTGGGAGACTCCTGCACACGCACACATGTACTCACGCACCCGCAAACGTATGCACGCAAGGAAACACGTTCCCGGCTGCCACTACGGCGGTCCGGGTTCGAATCCCGCCCAAAACAAATAATTTCAATATCGCTGCACTGCGGGTTGTTACTCCAACTCTTGTGGGCGGGGAGTTTGTGTGCGCGTGCGTGCGTGTAGGGTCAAAGCATTACCCATAAATCGGTCATATACGAGCTCTGAGCTCTCTTCCGGGAGGGAAATAGCTATCGATGACGAGTCCAATACGTGGTCCAAGACCAAGGTGAATCGCACGCACGCACGCTAACCCACACAAATAGGCCCGTATACACAAGCCACGCGCACAATCGAGCGCGAGTGTACACACAAAATCAAATACACTCAACTGTCAGACTAGATTTTTTTTCTTCTTTCTTTTTATCTTAACCAGCTCATGTGGAGGGAAGTGCTGAGCCAACTCTGGAGGCTGAAGTGCGCGCCTTTCACGTGAGTCCGGACCGGGGCAGAAGTGAAGGGGGTTGCTGCCACCACCGCCGAGCGCGCGCGCACACGCACACACACACACACGACTCGTGGCGCAGTGGTAGAGTTCCCGCTGGCCACTACGGCGGTCCAAGTTCGAATCCCGCCCAGGGCTGAAATAATTTTAGTATCACTGCGTTGCGAGTCGTTACTCCAACTCCCGTGTGAGTGAGTGAGCAGTGTGTGCGTGTGTGCGTGTGTGTGTGTGCGTGTGTGTGTGTGTGTGTGTGTGCGCGCGTGCGTAAGGTCACATTACCCATAGATCGGTCATACGACCTCAGCTCTTCAGGGAATATCTGTCGATCACGAGTCCAACACGTGATCCAAAACCATGGTGAAAAAAACACAAAGTAAACACCAACCTAAGTATCACGGTTAATACGTACGAATACGTATTTCATTCTTTGCCTCGTTATATTCGTGGTACTTTTTGTCGCTCCGCTCCGAGCACTTCTCCACCCTGTGGCCTGACCATACCCACAATACGAATCCACCCCCCCCCCTCCTCCTGCAGGGGACAGAGTGGAGGTCCTGCATGGGGGGGCTGAACTTCAAGGCTGTGCACTTTCACTAGTTCTCCATCCTCCTGACGTTGCTGCTGCCCCCCCCCCCCCAAGACCCTTCGTAGTCCACCCAACTTCGCCCCTTTTGCGACAGACGACGGATCGGGTCGTCTTTTACCAGGCTGTGCTGTGCTGTGATGTGCTGTGCTGTGGGACCCTAATCTTTCAGATGATAGTTACCTCGTTCAACTCCTTTCTCTTCGTGTCGTCGCCGACGACGACGACGACGGCGGCGGCGGCGACAACGGCATCGCCACCGCTGCCCCACACCAGAGCCGCCTTTCCGATAGTCTCGCCTCCTTCAGATATTCTCGGAAATCCTTTCAAACGGAACTGCCTCATCATGAGCACAACCATCACCTGCAGCAGTGCCTCCTCAACCACCAACACCGTAAAAAAAAAAAAGTGTGCTGCCATGGCCCTGGATGCCAGGATTATGTTTACCACCATCACAAGCACCATACCTTTGGTCACCACCACAACCTTAAAACATGACTCCAATCAGACAATGCCACAATGGAAGTAACCGGGAACTACAACATCCACGGATAACATTACAAATCGTCAAAAAGCCCTACAACCACGTTAATTGGTTAAAAATAATTAAATAACATGTCGGTGGGATGGGGAAGACCCGCTACAGCTAGGAGCACCATCTTCCCCCACCGTTGCTAAAAATGCAGCACCACGAAGAGAAGGACGACGACGACCACCACCACCATCACTACCACCACCTCTAACCAGTACTACTGCAACCACAAACCGCAAAAACTAACACCACTACTACAACCAATACCCCTTACGCTTTCACTCTTCCAAGACATTGTGACTTTTCTCGAAACAAAGCCACACTTTTTTTTTTAACTTATTCAGTGGAATAATTTCCTTACACCTTTTTTTTTTTATCCCTAAGCTTTCCTCCCCTCGTTGGTCCGACCGCCACGTTTCTTGCCTACAATGTTGTTTTACCTTTCCTAAACAAACAATTTTACCACAACACGTTCCCGACAGTCTTGGAAACGTATCTAGTTTCTGCAGCCAGTTTCTTCGGTGCGATATGGTCTAGAATGATAAAGCGTCTATTTGGAGAGAAAAAAAAAACTAACAAGAAAATATCAATACGACAGTTCATAATTAAAAACTACTATAATTTCGGGGAATGAGGCAAGTTCTAGACCCTTTCTAATTATGAACTTAGAGTAAACTTAGCCAAATTTCGTGCTCGTGCTAGAACCTTATGCTGTCCTTCAATAATCCTTTATTTTTTCTTCCTATTTTTTTGTTAACCCCGACGTGTCCTGAATAGAACGACATTCATTGTTCGCCTTGTCCATTCACGCAAATGTCAATAGCGTCATTTCCTTTTGTCATTCTATCCAACACTAAATTGTCAACCCTCCCGCTCTAACGGCGGTGTCCCTTCAAATTTTGATGACAATTTCATCACGATCCCAGCATTATTCATTCCTCTTCCACCTCGTTCATTTGAACATCCTCTAGGTACAAGATTCTGACTGAACCCCAATCTAAGAAACAAACTTCTAATTGTACACATGTACCTTCATACTAACAAAAAATATCATTACAATTAGACTTTAAGATGAAATTGACGACATTGGGTGCCAGATGTACAGTCACTAGCAAAAATTTATCCACCTACAGCTTTCCATAATACAAAATTCAAATTCTTAAAAAAAAGTAATTTAATAAAATTACCTGTTAAATACTACGTAGGAAAATATCACGTTCTCGACAGTAAAAAATAAAATAAATAAATCACTGACTTTTGAGAAGAGTAGTGTGGATCAAAGCTTTTGCTCGTGACTGTGCGTGATGCAAAACCAAGGGTGTGCGAGGCTATCTATTCCTCGTAGCTACTCTTCACTAAATCTCCGAAAATAGTCTACCATTACTCGACGTCACCGACCCTCCATGACCTCACCCACACCAGACTGGCATCACGTCGGTCATCATCCAGTACATGTCATGTCATGCCATGCCATATACTGTCATACCATCTCATGTCGTGTTCTACCATGTCATGTCATTTCAATCATTTAATGTTGTATCAATCATTTCATGTTATATCACGTCATGTCGTGTTGTCACTTCATGTCAAACTATGTCATGTCATTTCAATCATTTCATGTTGTATCACGTCAGGTTATGTCATCCTGTCAAATCATGTCACGTCATGTTATGTTTTACCATGTCATGTCATGGATCCGGAGGAAGAGAATCTGTGTCATTAGTTAACTGAGGGCATTGTTCAAGGTTGAGAGGTTCTGTGAGACGGACGGCCTCCACAAGGTGTTGTAGCCCAGCCCCGTGGTGTGGCCGAGCAACGTCCTTGCCGACTGGTCTCTCGAAGGGAAAGGGGGTGAGTAGTACTACCTGATACGACCGCAGACTCTCAACGATGACCGGTTGTTGTTTCTCTTCTCTTGGCGAGACTACGTCATCTATTGGGAGAACAAAGAACCCCAATAGTGAGCCCCCCCCCCCAGAAAAAAAAAATAGAATAAAAAATAGAGTACTAATAAATAAAATTAAGTAAATTGAATAAAATTTTAGTGTGTGTAAGATCAGAATTTTGCTCCAATGGAACATTTCCTGGGCACAGTATACAGTATCTATGCTTTAAAACTACAATGTTTACTTTACTTTCACCGAAATTTACATAAATTGGGAAGGTGGAATGCAAGGGTTTCACGGTAAATTTTACGATCGTGTGAAACAAAAAAGCGAGAGTGTGACCCTGTGATGTAGCCACGTTTATTCACCTTCAATATCTTCCATACACGTTCGGTTTTTTTTTTTCTTACTCATCTTTTAGGCTTTCAACAGAAGGTTCGACATCTCCACTTACCTTCGACTTTGATTTTAGATTAGTCGAAACATTTTCCCTATTTTGATGCATTTCATTACGAAAAATAACGTTTCGTCCCTGATGATGAAACCAGGCAGTTCCAAAACGTCGGCAACTACTGAATAAGTAAACTCGAAGACAAGGAAATTGTCCACTGTATAGGTAACAATTGCAACAAGGTAAGAATAATATATCTTTAAGCCTTCAGCCTCGTTTGCTTACAATTCAACCCCTTAACTTCTGATGACTGCTACAGTTCTTGGCCAGAGTGTCTTCACAAGTTGCAGCTAACTTATATCAATCAGTTCAATTGGGAGCATATCGATGGCCTCGGAACACAATTAGTTTAGCTCTAGTGGCAGAACTGCCTTAGCTTACTTGTCCGTTGATTAGCGTTACTAACCAATGGATATCCGTCACCAAACTTTACATTAGTCCACATCTTTATGAACAGACATCACAGGAATGATGGAAAAATGCTATTCCACATCGTTTCAGACTCGTAGAAAGCTGCATTTAATGCGGCTAAGCTAATTATGCTCCGAGGCTATCGATGTGCCAGGGGGCACGTTGTTTCACACACGCCGGCGCCAGTCTCCACAATCTCTCTCCAAGCAAGTTCCTATACAGCCACCCTCCCTTCCCAAACAACTCTCGGCAGGTTCGGCCGACTTGCCCCAGCCATGAAGGAGTTATGTGGGCGCCCTTTCCATAGTTTCCTCCAAGGGTTCTCTTGTGGACCACTTCCACATCACTGACATTGCTATGACTGGTGCCAGAACCAAAACCAGAGCCTAACCAAACCAGAGCCAAATCAGAACCAAAGCCAAATCAGAACCAAAGCCAAACCAGAACCAGAGACAAACCAACCAGACCAGAAGCAGAGACAAACCAACCAGACCAGGACCAGAGACAAACCAACCAGACCAGAACCAGAGACAAACCAACCCGACCAGAACCAGAGACAAACCAACCAGACCAGAACCAGAGACAAACCAACCCGACCAGAACCAGAGACAAACCAACCCGACCAGAACCAGAGACAAACCAACCAGACCAGAACCAGAGACAAACCAACCCGACCAGAACCAGAGACAAACCAACCAGACCAGAACCAGAGACAAACCAACCCGACCAGAACCAGAGACAAACCAACCCGACCAGAACCAGAGACAAACCAACCCGACCAGAACCAGAGACAAACCAACCCGACCAGAACCAGAGACAAACCAACCCGACCAGAACCAGAGAAACCAACCAGACCAGAACCAGAGACAAACCAACCCGACCAGAACCAGAGACAAACCAACCCGACCAGAACCAGAGACAAACCAACCCGACCAGAACCAGAGACAAACCAACCCGACCAGAACCAGAGACAAACCAACCCGACCAGAACCAAACCAACCCGACCAGAACCAGAGACAAACCAACCCGACCAGAACCAGAGACAAACCAACCCGACCAGAACCAGAGACATACCAACCCGACCAGAACCAGAGACAAACCAACCCGACCAGAACCAGAGACAAACCAACCCGACCAGAACCAGAGACAAACCAACCCGACCAGAACCAGAGACAAACCAACCCGACCAGAACCAGAGACAAACCAACCCGACCAGAACCAGAGACAAACCAACCCGACCAGAACCAGAGACAAACCAACCCGACCAGAACCAGAGACAAACAAACCGACCAGAACCAGAGACAAACCAACCCGACCAGAACCAGAGACAAACCAACCCGACCAGAACCAGAGACAAACCAACCCGACCAGAACCAGAGACAAACCAACCCGACCAGAACCAGAGACAAACCAACCCGACCAGAACCAGAGACAAACCAACCAGACCAGAACCAGAGACAAACCAACCCGACCAGAACCAGAGACAAACCAACCCGACCAGAACCAGAGACAAACCAACCCGACCAGAACCAGAGACAAACCAACCCGACCAGAACCAGAGACAAACCAACCCGACCAGAACCAGAGACAAACCAACCCGACCAGAACCAGAGACAAACCAACCCGACCAGAACCAGAGACAAACCAACCCGACCAGAACCAGAGACACACCAACCAGACCATAACCAGAGACAAAACAACCCGAACATAAACAGAGAAACCAACCAGACCAGAACCAGAGACAAACCAACCAGACCAGAACCAGAGACAAACCAACCCGACCAGAACCAGAGACAAACCAACCCGACCAGAACCAGAGACAAACCAACCAGACCAGAACCAGAGACAAACCAACCCGACCAGAACCAGAGACAAACCAACCCGACCAGAACCAGAGACAAACCAACCGACCAGAACCAACCCGACCAGAACCAGAGACAAACCAACCAGACCAGAACCAGAGACAAACCAACCAGACCAGAACCAGACAAACCAACCCGACCAGAACCAGAGACAAACCAACCCGACCAGAACCAGAGACAAACCAACCCGACCAGAACCAGAGACAAACCAACCCGACCAGAACCAGAGACAAACCAACCCGACCAGAACCAGAGACAAACCAACCCGACCAGAACCAGAGACAAACCAACCCGACCAGAACCAGAGACAAACCAACCCGACCAGAACCAGAGACAAACCAACACCACCAGAACCAGAGACAAACCAACCCGACCAGAACCAGAGACAAACCAACCCGACCAGAACCAGAGACAAACCAACCCGACCAGAACCAGAGACAAACCAACCCGACCAGAACCAGAGACAAACCAACCCGACCAGAACCAGAGACAAACCAACCCGACCAGAACCAGAGACAAACCAACCCGACCAGAACCAGAGACAAACCAACCCGACCAGAACCAGAGACAAACCAACCCGACCAGAACCAGAGAAACCAACCCGACCAGAACCAGAGACAAACCAACCCGACCAGAACCAGAGACAAACCAACCCGACCAGAACCAGAGACAAACCAACCCGACCAGAACCAGAGACAAACCAACCCGACCAGAACCAGAGACAAACCAACCCGACCAGAACCAGAGACAAACCAACCCGACCAGAACCAGAGACAAACCAACCCGACCAGAACCAGAGACAAACCAACCCGACCAGAACCAGAGACAAACCAACCCGACCAGAACCAGAGACAAACCAACCCGACCAGAACCAGAGACAAACCAACCCGACCAGAACCAGAGACAAACCAACCAGACCAGAACCAGAGACAAACCAACCAGACCAGAACCAGAGACAAACCAACTAGACCAGAACCAGAGACAAACCAACCAGACCAGAACCAGAGACAAACCAACCCGACCAGAACCAGAGACATACCAACCAGACCAGAACCAGAGACAAACCAACCAGACCAGAACCAGAGACAAACCAACCAGACCAGAACCAGAGACAAACCAACCAGACCAGAACCAGAGACAAACCAACCCGACCAGAACCAGAGACAAACCAACCAGACCAGAACCAGAGACAAACCAACCCGACCAGAACCAGAGACAAACCAACCCGACCAGAACCAGAGACAAACCAACCCGACCAGAACCAGAGACAAACCAACCCGACCAGAACCAGAGACAAACCAACCCGACCAGAACCAGAGACAAACCAACCCGACCAGAACCAGAGACAAACCAACCAGACCAGAACCAGAGACAAACCAACCCGACCAGAACCAGAGACAAACCAACCAGACCAGAACCAGAGACAAACCAACCAGACCAGAACCAGAGACAAACCAACCAGACCAGAACCAGAGACAAACCAACCAGACCAGAACCAGACAAACCAAACCAGAACCAAACCCAATCCCAAACTAGAACCGAACCAAACCCAATCCCAAACCAGAACCGAACCAAACCCAATCCCAAACCAGAACCGAACCAAACCCAATCCCAAACCAGAACCAAACCCAAACCAAAGTAAAAACAGACCCAAATCCAAAATCAGACAAAGAATCACCCCCACCGCCACAAGGAAAGCCGTTACCATCACGGCAGTGGAGCAGTTCACCCCGAGCCTACACAAACAAGCCAAAGCTGCCATGACCTCAACCACTACCACAGCCCTTGTAATCCACTGTGACCATTCTCAACTCTTTCGAACTCTTCTCCCGTTATCATCATCGAACATCCTTCCACGTTCCATGCTGGAAACGTCCAATCTCGTGCAAACGTTCCAACATATATGGAACTTCCGTGAATGCATCTCGTTCCTCATATTCCCTAACTCTACATCTAACCAATGAGCAAACTAACAGCAAACCAGCTAGAGATTCAATAAGCGAACCAGTCTACCTTTCCATCCATCCAGCCAGCCAGCCACCCAACCAATCGACGAATAAGCGAACCAGAGAACCAAACAACGAACCAGCCAGCTAGGCAATCATACATCCACGAGAAAGAGAAGGGAGATAGAAGGGAGATAGGGAGGAGAGAGAGGAGGGAGGAGAGAGAGGAGGGAGGAGAGGGCGGAGAGACTAGCACTATTTTCACACATTCTTCCTTTCCTCCTTGAGAATCTCTGGTTTCTTTGCCACGCCCTGCCTGCTTCCACGACCTGTCCTTGTTTCTCCTCCTCCTCCACCTCCACTTCCGTCTTTTCCCCTACGCCCTCTTTGCTCCACCTTGACTTCCCTTACGCCAAACACGTGCGTGACCTCAGGGCTGGTCTTCCTGTCATCCGTCACAAGCCGACCGTGTCCCTTGTCCTACTTTATCCTAACCTTCAACACTTTTGTTCTTTCTCCACGTCGTCTTCCAACACGCACTGCATTCCTCCCCCTTTATGGCCATCATGACAAGAACGGCGTGTGAAAAAAAAAAAAAAAAAAAAAAAAAAAAAAAAAAAAAAAAAAAACAAATAGAAATAATAATAAAATGAAAGATAAATAAAACTAAATATAGATAAATAATAATCGTATTAAAATTTGAAAAATAAGAATTTCTGCCAATGAGCATCTATAAAGAGTTATCACACTGGGCTATTTTTTCTCCGACTGTTGGAGCGGATTTACAGGAAAATTTTCATCCAGCAAATCAAATGGCATTCTATGTAAATCGAGGGGAAAATGCCTTAGCGATTTAACGGCGGAAAAATTGCTGGAGGTGGGTGATACCGCCGGCTAATTGGCGATTGAAGGAAAAACAGCCTAGTGTGATAAGGCCTTAATGAAACAGAAAACTGTGCCGTCGTTGGCAATAACGACAGGTTCAGAATACGAGATCAGAAACCACACTCGTCGACTGGATTCGACTTTTCGTCGAACAGCCTAACGCGTCGCGGGGACCCCCACTTTCACTCGGACATGCCTCTCACCCTAACTCCCATTCTTATTCAGTTCGAAAGTGCCCCCACCCCCCCATCACCCCTCAAATCGTTGGTGGGCACTTCCATCCTGGACCCCATTCCCATACGTTTGTGTATGCAAAGAGGTGGCTGAGGATGACTGGGGGAAAGATGGACAGAAGGGCACAAGCAACGGGAAGAATTAGACGAGATAGAAGACTAAAGCACGGAGCTAGAGGGATTAGGAGACAAACAGGTAAGAGACAGAGTGACACAGAGGGGAGAGAGGGGAGAGAAGGGAGAGAGGGAAGAAATGCAGGGAGGAAAAGGGAGAGATCAGAGAAGAGATGAGAGAAACAGGACGAAAACTATAGAACATGAGAACCTGAGTGGAAAGAGAGAGAAAGAGAGAAAGAGAGAGAGAGAGAGAGAGAGAGAGAGAGAGAGGAGAGAGAGAGAGGAGAGAGAGAGAGGACAGAGAGGAGAGGAGAGAGAGAGAGAGAGGAGAGAGAGGAGAGAGAGGAGAGGAGAGAGAGGGGAGAGGAGAGGGGAGAGGAGAGGCGAGGAGGGGAGAGGCGAGGAGGGGAGAGGCGAGGAGGGGAGAGGCGAGGAGGGGAGAGGAGAGAGACAAATGCAGGCAGACAAAGGAAGAGAGGGGAGAGGAGAGGTAAGAGATGAAATGAAACGGGAAGAAAACTATAGAACACGATAACCTGAGAGAGAGAGAGAGAGAGAGAGAGAGAGAGAGAGAGAGAGAGAGAGAGAGAGAGAGAGAGAGAGAGAGAGGAGAGAGAGAGAGAGAGAGAGAGAGAGAGAGAGGAGAGAGAGAGAGAGAGAGAGAGAGGGAGATAGAGAGAAGAGAGAGAGAGAGAGAGAGAGAGAGAGAGAGAGAGAGAGAGAGAGAAGAGAGAGAGAGAGAGAGAGAGAGAGAGAGAGAGGAGAGAGAGAGAGAGAGAGAGAGGGGGGGGGTTTCAGTAAAGACGTCTCCTCGCCCCAGACATCATGGAGGCCGTAGCAGAAAACCAACACTGTATTGAGGTCACCGATGATATCATGAAATTTATTGCTTTATTCAAATTTATGCTGGATAAAGTCGGGTCGGTGTAAGATTGCTGGAAGCATGGTATTTCATGGCTGTTTCAGTCTAAATTGTTTAGTCTTTTCTACACGTTACTGTCAATGGTTCCAAGCAACATTTCCATCTTAGATTTGTACCCATGTCACAGTCTTCCTCCTGTTATAAGACTGCATTTTACGAGGCTACTGAAGGGGGGCGTGGGGTGAAGGGTGCGAGGGGGAGGGGGTGAAAGGTGGAGGGGTGAAGGAGGAGGGGGTGAAGGGGGCGTGGGGTGAAGGAGGAGGGGGTGAAGGGGGCGTGGGGTGTTGGGTGGGTGGGGTGTTGGGTGCGTGGGGTGATGGGTGCGTGGGGTGAAGGGTGCGTGGGGTGAAGGGTGCGTGGGGTGAAGGGTGCGTGGGGTGAAGGGTGCGTGGGGTGAAGGGTGCGTGGGGTGAAGGGTGCGTGGGGTGAAGGGGGAAAGGATGAAGGGGGAAAGGGTGAAGGGGATAAGGCTAAGGGTGAAGGGATAAGGGTGAAGGGGGAAAGGGTGAAGGTGGTGAAGGGGGAAAGGATGAAGGTGGGGACGGAATAGGGTGACGGGGCCGGAGAAGGGAAGGGGGTGGGAGAAAATGTTTCTACACGTTTTCCATGGTCATCAAGACCGTGAAATTTCTGCGGGGTCCGGACAGTGGGCTGGCGAAAGGTCGGCCACCGGAGGCCCCTCTAGAAAAGGTCACGTGGAGAGGGAGCTGGCTGGCTGACGGGCTAGTTGGTTGACTGACTGACTGACTGAACTGACTGACTGACGAGGTTCGCAATGTTTGGACAGTTCGTCCATCATAACCCAGAAACGTGCACCTCAATAGGAACGTACCTTCACATGCAAATTCACACCACTTATTCTTATATATGTATATGAAGGTACACATACATTATACATACCCATATACATTGTATATTTTGACACGTTTAAGAACACCTACCCTACAAACAAATGTACCCAAAATACAAACACCAACATGCATTGTACACGCAAGCACACGTTCACATGTACATACGCGAGCTTACGTACATGTAACATACATGTAACATACATACACCTACACACACACACACACACATATATATATATATATATACACGAACGCTTGCACAAATATACACCAATGTGCATAATATACACTACCAGGTACACCCAAATTAATGCTATGTTTGGACAATGTAGTCAGACTACACACAGATCTAATCCTGTATATGACATTTAGGCATATTACCCAAACATGCCCACATACCTACACAGACTGACCAACGGTGGGAACCTGTACGTGGTGGTGGCCCTGGGAGGACTTGATAGAGGGTCAGTTCCACCACCGATCTTCAAATTCCATCAAAACCTCCACTTCTATATGGAGGTGTGGATCCGAGGGGCTGGCACCCTCTCCGGACCAGGTCAAAGATATCTATCAAGCTTCTACCTTTCCTTCAGCCCCTCCCCCCTTTTATTTTAACACGTAGGGATGTGACATTCTGTTACTGGTTCTCGTTCTGCCTGCCAGTGACGAAGAAACAGATGCCTCACGAAAGCATAATCAACGTTTCTCTCTGGAGAGGTCATTAAAAAATATAGGAGATCGTTGACAACTACTGTGGGGCTCTGAAACCCAAGGTATTTGTAAACACTCCGTTGGTAGACAGAGCGACCATTCAAACGTCTCCAAAACGTTTCGTTACTTCATTCAACCTGAAAGGTATGATCATGTTGGAGAGAGCGAGAGAGACTAATACATGATCATAGTCAGGTCAAGGCTACCAACATTATACAAAATTTACATTTTTTTTATTCTCCCGATAAAGGGACTCTTATTTTTCCTCCCCTCCGGTACAATACAATGTATACTATGACAGGTCACTAGTTCGGTGCTGGAAGCTGGAGCTTACGTCCTGGTGAGGACACGAAGGACGAGATGACCGCACTCGGTGCTCAGCGGGGAGGTCTAGTGGGGGAACCTCAAGCAGCTCAGTGATGCCATGTGCTCGCCGAAGAAAGAGGCCAAGGCCGACTCCTCGTCCTGCGGGCCTTCGGCGGGGCTGTTGCCTCACCCACGCCGTAGTGGGACAGGGCAGAAGGTTGTGTACTAACGGCTGGCTCAATCTGCGGTAGTAGTGCTCTCAGTCCTGGTCTCCGAAGTCTTCACGGAGATGCTCCCGTGAGCCTTAGACCAACCAGAGTCTACTACAGGACCTGGTCGACTGGCGACCACTGTGCAACAGATCGTAGCAGCTGGTAGTGGTGTGCCATGCTGTCTGCCGCCCCAGGTCCTCTCTAGATGACGGTAGAGGTGGTGGCGACGTGCCCGGCCCTCGCATATTAGCCTGCCGCAGGTTGGATGGGCACAGCGGTGGCTGCTTAGGGCGCCACATCAGCCACCTTGTTCGTTCGCAAAACCACATGGATATCGGGGAGCCCAGCCGAGCCGCACGCAGCAGCGACCTTGCGCGGCGAGGCGAGGCTTTGGGCGTGTGCCAGTAGGATGGAGGTCATCATCGCTACATGCCGACCGGCCGGTCGGTCGTGCAGGGTCGCTGTTAACACCTGTAATAGGGAATAGTCTAGAGTTCGCGTGTGTGTATTAATGACCACAGCGCGACAACGAACAAGTGCGTCAACATGTGTCGCTCCTCCGAGCCTCCTCACGCATGCCAGGCGTCGTCGGCCTCTGTGTATACTCCGTGTGATGTCGGATCTTGCCGTAGGGGACAGCGGTGTCGTCGGGGTGCTTCTGATGGGGGCATTTGTCCTTACCCAGGGTGTCCCGCTTGAGAAAGCAAGTCGTGGATTGAAGTCAAAAAGGAAGGAACTGAAGAAGTGGCAATCTAGTAGTTTTACATCGTTTAATAGGTCGAACGGGAGCTTGCCTACTACTTGGAATGGGGAAGAATAAATTGGTCAGTAAGGGAGTGGGGGATGGGATTTGCCTCTCAACCATCTATTTTGTATCATACACGTTGGGTCTCCCCGTCTGATCCTTTATTTCTTGCCCACATAATTCAAGGTCGATGGTATGATGTTCGTGAGCAACGTTGCTACGGGAAGGTGGTCTAGCTTCAACGCAACGGAAGAACATTGGGCTCGACTCTAGAACCATGGGCAACATCCACCCATCCACCCACCTCGCCATCTGTTGTTCAGACCTTCCCTCTGAACCACTGGGCAGAAGCGTTGTGGTCAAAGACAAATTCTCTGAAATGTTTCGAGGCCCAAACCATGGCTAAAGCTTCAGAATGGTTCATGGGGTACTCGTACTTTTACTCTGAACTTTGAACGTCTGACACCAATCTTCAAAACTAGACACACACACCTTCCCCCCCTATGTGGGTAATGCCAACACAATTTTCATAAAGTCAATATTTTAGGGACTTTAGTTACACCTTTACGGTCCAGAGGCATGCAGCATTCTCTTGTAACCGGAGACGAATTCCTAGTCCAAGGAGCTCGTCATTTATCCTGTCCTTTCTTTCTACTGTCCCGTTCAAATCTCTCGTTTGCTCCCTCCATAAATCCATCTCTCACTGGCGCGATGTTGTTCCCCTCCCTTGGGGGGAGGGGGACGCTGGTCACCTTTGAAATGGGAAAAATCTCCACTTGGAGGTGCAGCCTCGAAGGGTTGACACTTGGTATCCTGATGGGGTCCAGGGTCGACGTCAAATTCAACTATTTTCTACCTCCCCCTTCCTCGTATCCTCCCCATCTCCCCCTTCCCCACATCCTATCTGCCCCTTCCCCACATCCTCCCCATCTCCCCCTTCCCCATATCCTATCTGCCCCTTCCCCACATCCTATCTGCCCCTTCCCCACATCCTCCCCATCTCCCCCTTCCCCATATCCTCCCCGTCTCCCCATGTCCCCCTTCCCCATATTCTCCCCATTTCTGCTTCCCCCTCCCACCTTTCCCTTTCTTCTCTTCCCATGAGGAGTTCCCTCACTTCTACACACCAGCTCTCCGTTCCCATTTCCCCCTCCGCATGTCTCCTGTCCCCACGTCTCCCCCGTCCCCCAGCTCTCCCTCCCTCCTCCCTAAATCTCCTTCCACCACCACCCCCAATATCACCATTACCAGATAGAGGTCTTTGGAGATGTTTATTTTTCGTTTGGTCAATCCCCATCGGCTGACGTTATCTAGAAAAAGCATCCCGGACGGGCACCCATGTTTCTTTGTGAAAGCTAGTCCTACAATCCCGCCTACGCGAGGAACTACCTGGAATGGTTACAAGCACAAGACCTTTTCTTGCTATTCGCATAGTGTCCGTCAACTCCGGTTAATCGCATAGAGGCTCGTCTTGTTCCCATATTTTATTGTTTTCAACGCGTTTACGTACACTTTTGCCATTTGTGGCCCCACTGTCTTATCGAGTAGTTATGGGATTTCCTTCGTTCTCTGTTTGGGGAACGAGAATTGTTTATTTTGATAGACAATCTGCACGCTTTGGGAGATGCCGGAGATGACAATGTTTGGGTCGAAATCCACGTCCGATCCCCACTCTAGATCTGTATCAGTCTGCCTCTGCCCGCTGTTCATTTGTGTGGTCCTGTTATCTGCCCCCATATGGCCGACTCCATCTTTTACTCGATTTTTTTCCTTTCACTTCGTCTAGAACACAGGTGGACAATCTTAAGAAATTCACCATTTTAAAGGGCCACATAGAATATTAACCAATACGAGTAAAGTAGCCAAAATAAAGTATATGAAAAAAAGTGTGCATATGCATGCATAAACATATATATACTTGTATTTCAATGTAGAAAATTTACACGAATCCCATTTATTTAAAAAATTAGGTAACTCGATTTAAAAAACTAGATTACCATTTCCTCAGTTCCCTCTTTGACTTCAATCCACGACTTGCTTTATCAAGCGGGACACCCTGGGTAGGGACAAATGCCCCCATCAGAAGCACCCCGACGACGCCGCTACCCCCCCCCCCCACGGTGAGATCAGACATCACACGGAGTATACACCCGAGGACGACGACGCTTGGCGTGCGTGAGCAACACATGTTGGCGCACTCGTTCGGTGTCGCCCAAAGGTCTCGCGCCGTGGTCATTCATACACACACGAACTCTCGACTATTCCCTATGTTAACAGCGACCCTGGACGACCGACCGACCGATGATGACCTATCCTGCTGGCACACGCCCAGAACCTTACCTCGACGCGCAAGGTCGCCGCTACGTGCGGCTCGACTGGGCGCCCCGATATCCATGTGGGGTTCTCGGCGAACGAAGTGCCTGATGCGGCGCCTTAAGCAAGTAAGCAGCCACCGCTATGCCTGTGGTCCCCAGCGACGTTGTGCCCATCCAGCCTGCGGCAGGCTAATATGCGAGGGCCGGGCACACCGACAACACCTCCACCGTCACCTAGAGAGAACCTTGGACGGCAGACAGCATGGCACACCACTACCAGCTGCTACGATCTATTGCACATTGGTCACCAGTCTACCAGGTCCTATAGAAGACTCTGGTTAGTCTAAGGCACGCTGGAGCATCTCCGTGAAGACTTCGGAGACCAGGACTGAGAGCACTAGTACCGCAGGTCGAGCCAGCCGTTAGTACTCTCTTCTGTCCTGTCCCGCTACGGCGTGGGTGAGACAGCACCCCGCCGAGGGCCTACAGGACCAGGAAGAGGCCCTGGCGTCTCCCTCCTTCGGCAATCATACGACATCATGGATGAGCTGCCAGAGGTTCCCTACCGGGCCTCCAGGACTCTCCCGCTGAGCACCGCACCGCGCCTGGCAATCTTAGACCTCAGCGGCGGACTTGCTGCCCGTGTATTTGTTGACGTATTACATAAAAATTATATTCAGGAAATTTCAACCCATTCGTGACATGTAATCTCTACTGGTTTCTTACAAAGGATATTTCGTCACGATAGATTATTAATCCAAATTTAACCAGTTCCCCTCAATGACGCAAGTCCACGTACACGAACAAAGACGCACAGACACACTGGGTCTGGTCTGGAATCCGGGTTGTCTGGACCCGTCACCGATGCCCTGGAATGGGCACATTTCACCTGCACCGAGGGAAAAAAAAAAAAAAAAAAAAAAAACACGAAAACTTTTACCTTGACCCAAAATTGCAGAAACTACATTTCGCATTTCAATTTAACGTGCAGACCATCTCTTCGTGCGAAGGCTCAGGGGGCGCCTGACATCCACACTCGTTTCTCGAGTTCTGCCCGCAGCCGCAATCCTCACGAGCGGCTTTTTGCGCCGAGTTGGGTCGGGGTTTCGAAACGAGACTTCTAAATTTTCAGAATACCGCATTCATGGTTTTTGGATATAAATCTTTGGTTTTGTGATAAATCTCGGTGCAGTTTTAATTATTCTGGTGCTCGTTTCCCTTGCAAACTTGTTTTAATGACGCTGCCGTGGTGACGGTGAGTGACGGTAACAGTGAGTGATTGTGACGGTGAGTGGCAATAACTGACAATGGTAACCGATTTATTGTGACGGTGACAGGGTGACAATGACTATGGTGACTGATGGAGGTGACTACGGTGAACGATGAAAAACGCACTTCCGTACCAAGGTCCATATAGTATATGGACCTTGTTCCGTACAAAACTGGTTACATGCTGCGAGTCGTTACTCCAACTCTTGTGGGCAGGGAGTTGAGTGTGTGCGTGCGTGCAAGGTCACAGCATTACCCGTAGATCGGTCATATAAGAGTTCAGAGCTCTTCCGGGAGAGAAATAGTTGTCGATCAGGAGTCCAACACGTGATCCAAGACCTTGGTGAATCATGCACATCTCCAGGGAAGGCACTGGTAATAGTAATAAATCTAAAGTAAAATAACAAAAATAATGGTTCACAATTTGCTACACAAAACCCAAACTCCACCTCAAACACTTGTTCGTTATTTCAAATCTTGTAGGGTGATATGTGATCAACGTACAGAATGTTTGCAGTTAAGGAGTTCTGGTTGTTTTACGCAAGCAATGCAGTTAAAAAAAAATCCCACGTATTCAACCTACATTATAGATTTTGTTTTATACCAACACGTACACAAGTCCCTCTTTTAGGACCTATATATATGTAAATATAATAGCCATATACAGTAGTCCATTATAGTATGAATGCATCAGACACGTAACCTATTAAAAACAAGAAAGCCGTCATGCCCTCCCTCACGGAGATCTTGTCGAATTGCATGACCGATGTAATCCTAACGGGACACGACTGACGCAGACCAGTCATATCTGGATCCCCTTGTATCTATGTTTGACTCGTTACAGTAAATATTTTTCACAAGTAAGTTTGGGGACTCGTTCAATCCCAGAAATTGACAAGAGGACCCGATGGGGGTCCTAAAGGGGGGGAAGTTGGGGGGGAGGGAGTGGGCAGGTGAAGCAGGAAGTGCATACTTCCCGTGCCGTGTGTGACAGCAACACTTTCCTTAGGTAGTGCTGGTGAAAACTTCACTGAAGACAACAAAAGCTACTTAAAGATACACACTGAAACAGTGACGAAACACTACCCCTAGAGGTAAAAAAATACAACCTCTGGTATTGGAAAGCCAAATACGTAGTCTCATAATTACTCGACAGGAGCAACTACAGTGATTAGATGAAAGCGCAACGAAGCTGCTAAAGCGCAAGATGGCGTGACAAGGTGGCAGGACCGAGCAGCGAAATCTTGGCTTGAGAGAGTGAGAGTGAGGCGGAAGAGAAAACGAGGAAATTAATACTCGTTACTCGTACAGCATTGTCGGCTCGCGCGAGCAGCTGGGTGTGCGCCGGTGGTGATGCAACCTTCGAGGAAAAGATAAACAAAGGAAGGGGGTGGGAAGGAGGGAAAGAAGGGAAGGAGGGAAAGAAGGGAACAAGCGACGGAGAAAAGGAAAGTAAAGGGGTGTAATGAGAGTGAAAAAATGAAAGGAAATTTAAGTGAAGGAACGAGAAAAGGAGGAAAGAAACGAGGAGGAAAGGAAAGGGAAGGAATGAAGAGAAGAAAAGAAAGGGAAGGAATGAGCGAGGGAGGAAAGAAAAGGGAAGGACTCGGCAAAGGAGGAAAGGGAAGGGAAGGAATGAGTGGGAGGAAAGCAAAAGGAATGAGCAAGGGAGGAAAGGAAAGGTAAAAGAAATGAAAAGGAACGAGCGAGGGAGGAAAGGAAAGGGAAGGAACGAGTGAGGGATGGAAGGAGGAAAAGAATAGGAAAGACGGGGGAAAAGAATAGGAAAGACAGGAGGAAACGAGGGAACGAGTTAAGGAGGGACCCCTGGAGGGACTATTTTCAGCCTGTGGTCCGTAGACCTCCAGCGAGTCAGTTTCCTAAACCGTGGTTCACACGAGCGATGTTTCGGCACCAAGTTCCCGTTTTCTCGGCAGCTTTTTCTCGCTTTGCTCGTTTGAGCCGAGCAGAACTGCCGAGAAAACGAGAACTTTGTGCCGAAACATCGTTCGTGTGAACTGCGCTGAAGTCATAACCTCGAAATTCGTGGTAGTTCGTGAATCCTCAACTATTTTATTAAGTGCTGACGTAGTTTCAAGGAGCTGAAATATCAGCAGTTCATAGGTATGGTAGCAGCTGTTGTAACAACCCCTTTACTTCGAGGCCTTTCTTCTTACTCGCGCATGCACTCCACCTCTACACTATTTTCTATCCTCTCGTTCCTTCCCATCAATTATCCCTACTACAGGGACCAACGACAATTATTTTGCCTTTAGAAACTAAATACTACATCATTCACCACTCAAAGTAAAAAATAAATAAATAAATAAATAAATAAAAATAAATAAAGTTATATAAAAAAAGTAAAAAAAATCCTAGTAGTGATCCTGTGAGGTCGACATCGAAGAGAATCGTCTCCCTGTTGTGTATCTTCAAAACCCCATCCATGTCCTCAAAGACCGGTTAGTCGTGGTGCATCTCTGAAGGGCTGGCGCACAGAGTCTGCACCGAGCCCTAAAACGTCGTCATAAACTTAAGGTTCCCCCCTCCCCCTTACTTTCACGTCATTAGAGCTGAGAACCAGCAACAACCGCTACCTGGTAACAAACAGCTCCACACTAACGCTACATGACTGTCCAAATTTTCTCCCCCCCCCCCAAAAAAAAAAAAAAAAAAAAGATCTAAGGGAGACTCCGAAGAACTTTGTTGATTGATGTCGTGGGACGGCGAGTTTCCTGTGCTGTAACACTCGAGCCAACGCTGTTCCCTATTATGCAACCTTTGGCAATTGCCAAGACAGACTTCCTTGATGCAGACTCGTGACCTTTGACATCCAAGCCTTCCCCCAGTTTCCCACCCCGCCCCTCTCCGCTCCGCTCTGCTTTCCCGCGCCAAGGCGAACCAGGCCGCTAAACCAGAGATTAACCAACACCGATCCAGCCAGCGTTCAGGAGGGATCGCCACTGATGTTAAAGGTATAGCTGGAAACTATGGTAGTGGTTCGAGTACAAATAACGCGACAAGAGGATGAAAAATTACGTACATGAATATACCAAAAGCTTCCCCCCCCCCCTTACACGGGAGGAAAAAAAAAACGTTGTGGTAAAACTAGTTTCACCCCACCGAAATCTCAGGGAGGGTCAGCTGCCGGCCAGTGGGGTTACAAATGTCCAATCGATAAAACTAAATTATCAATTTTTTATCTTTTACTTTTACAAGGATGAAAAATTATTCATGATTATTCAGTTTTTATCGATTGGATATCTAACCCCACAATAGCCGGCAACGGACTCTCCCAGGGATTTCGGTGGGATGAAACTAAAGACATTTCGACCCCTGATGAGGTCTTGTTAAGAAATAAATATATTACAGATTCTTGGTTACGTGTTTATTCAGGTGAATTCTGCAGTAACCATGCGACCTTATTCCACTCACCAACACTACGGTTGGCGAAATTATTTCCAATTTTAAGTTAAATCTACGCCCTGCCAGTTTCAAGACAACTTCTCGCCCAGTTAGTTTTTAATGTACACCTGTTTAACATCTTGTAACATCCTTGTTCTGAAGCACTTGACATTCTTTAGACCAGTGTTTCTCAACCAGGGTTCCCCGGAACCCTAAGGTTCCGAAAAAGGTCCCTAAAGGTTCCGTGAGACCAAGCGAAATAAGCTAATGCACTTTTGACTATTTATTCAATTTCATGTACGTAATATAATTATATACGCACGACATATTCTTGGTTATCGTAATAATATAATAGAGACATCCTATCAACTATTATTACGATGAAAATAAAATGAGATGGTACTTTTTTTTTTTTTTTTTTTTTTGCGCAGGGGTTCCTTGAGACATGCAATTTATTTCAAAGGTTCCGCAAGGGTAAAAAGGTTGAGAAACGCTGTTTTAGACCAACTTTAAATAAAGTCGAGATGAACGCCAGCTTAATGCAAAGTAAACTTGGACCTTTCTTCTCGGCCCACATTTTACTCGCTTGACATTCGTTACCACTTTGTGTGCTCCAGTAATGACGAATCCCGTTAAGACTCGCCGCAATATTCACGCTTCATAGGCGGCACAGGCTTATCTACGTGTACATATATGTATTGGGGCCAGTCAACTACTGCGGGGCTGTAGGTTTCTAGTCAGTGAAACTCGAGGTACTTATCTCGCACACAAGCAGAAAAAAAAACGCGGGCGCGCGCGCTAACTCCCAAACACAGATAAACGCATTTGCAAACACAAACAACCGGAAACACACTATCACAACCGCAGACAACCGCAAACACACAAACCCAACCCAAAACACGTATAGCCGCAAATACACACACAACCGCAAAACACCTAAAAAATACACAACCCAAAACACACAACCGCAAACACACACACACACCTACCTTAGCATAGCAAATTAACTTCCCCGTGAACAGCGGCATCAAATGTCACACTACTCATACTAAACCAGCCCACCAACTGCTCCCATTGGACAGCGTGGGTGTAGTTCAAGAGCAAGCGCACAAGAACACAAGTTGAACACCTTTGGGATTATGAACATGTGCCTCAATTCTGAGCATCCGTTGAAGACTGTCGAGGAACCAATGACGGGTACCTAGAAGGTGCAGCCCCGAGGGGCTGGCACTTTGTCTCCTAACTGGGCCCAAGATGTCTCAATTTTACATTCACATTTTTTTTTTCAGACATTGAGCTGACAATTTGCGACCGGTTCCCTAATCCGAACCGATGATACAACCCCACAATGATACAACAATTTAACGATTCCTCCCATAGAGAACTGGAATTGGGGGTTGAGGGTTGAGGGGGGGGGTATCTGAGGACCTTTGCCGGCCACTGGGACTTTCCAGCAAGTGAAACTCGAGCCAATTATTAAATTAAAATCAGTCTGGAAGAAGTGGAGGCATCGAGAATGATTGCGGCCACCGGACCGCTTCTCGCTTCGATTCTGACGCCCTTTCCAAAAATCTGGAAAACAGTCATGCCAGGTCACAGGGGTTAACTGGACTGGGTTATCAAGGGGGGGGGGTAATTAAATCTTTTGATCTATGGGTATTCCACGAGTTTCCAATTAAAACTGAACCCACTGCTCTCGTATGCCGGGGAAAAAGTAATACAAAAATTCGTGTGTGTGTGTGTGTGTGTGTGTGTGTGTGTGTGTGTGTGTGTGTGTGTGTGTGTGTGTGTGTGCGCGCGTGTGTGTGTGTACACGTATGTGTGCGTGTGTGTGTGTGCGTGTGTGTGCACGTATGTGCGCGCGCGCGTGTGTGTATGCTTGTGTGTGTAATAACGCAAGTGCGTAAAATGCATGTAGTGCTCCGTAGCTTCTACAGGATTCGAGCTATTCAAAATAAATGTGGTATTGATATCCGGGTTTAGTTACAGGTAGTCTCGAACCCGATGACGTAACTCCTCGGCTCTACTCACTGTTGCAAAGTCATTCTTACACGAAAACTTTGAACATTCGCAACGAAACCCAAGTCATATCGAAGTCAAACGATGATCGAGTCTCCCCGTTGCTCATGACTTGCGCCTCTCCGTCCTTCCGGATCCGGGAGTGACGAAACAACCGGACAGAAGCCGGTGACCTTTTCCGGTTATGTCGGTGACCGTACCCAACCGTAATAACCGCTGGTATGATCGACCCCAAGACGTGCCATTACCACGTCACTACCTTTAGGCGAATCTAGAACAGGAAGGAGAAGGCGGCCACGAATTCTAAGTTTCAGAAAACCTGTTGATAAATTTAAATAATGGAGATGTCAGTTGCAGCTAATATTATTACGTTATCCATTACACTGGTTGTCTTTGCGATTACGAAAATCACACTTGCGTCTGAACCTCCCCCCCCCCAAAAAAAAAAAAAAAAAATCGGGTCATAGGGGAACCCTCAACTTGTTCTGTTACACACTTCACAAAAAGCCACATCAACACCGCCTCCAGCATCACCACCTCCAGCACCGCTTATCGTGTTTAATACACGGCAAAGTCGCCACAAGTGATCGCCATTTTCAGAAAAGTTTGACTAATGAAGCCAACAATACAAATACTGACAAACGTGAGAAGCAAAAACTTGTTAGTCTTTTCAAACGGTTTCATTCTATATTCCAAAATGTAACGTTCCTTGTGGCAAGTCATGTCTAGTTTCGGAAAATCAAGGATTTTCAAGAATGGGAAAATGATTCTGGTCTTTTACACGAATACATTTCATACATTTACACACATTTACATACATCTCGTACATTTATCTTGTACTTTAACATAACTAACAATGCCTCCTGTAATAATTGGCCACCTTTCTCGAACAGCAAATAATACATTGGGCTTGTGCCAAATCCATTACCACACGCGAACGAGTAATTTTTTACGTTCGTTTAGCAACGTCCGCACGTTCGTCACGCATTCGCCAGTAAACGAGAACGTCAAGACCTCGTTTTACGTTTCTCTCTCCGATCATAAAATGTGACGTCATACTTTAAAGTTTCCACGCCTACGTACCCCATCCACGTTGCGATCTGATCTTGAGGCCTCCGGACTTGTCCAATCGACACACACGATCCAATCTGATCGGATACGATCAGGTCTGTCCTGATGCCTTAAGATCAGATCGAACCGTGGATGGGGTCCCTTAGTCCCTTTCGATCTGCTGAATAAAACTGCTTGGCTCTTTCTATATTGAAATGCGTGAAAGGAAGTCAATAGGCCGAAACACTAATTTAGCCCAAAAACCCAAACCCACCAATCAGTAGAACGTAATCCTATGACGTCAGCAAGAACTAGATACAGAAGCCCACCACTGGATACAATGGTTATACAACATTTCAAACCCTGAAAGTCTTGTCATACCCGCTGAAGGAGATCAGATACCCTAGAGCTGGTCAGGTGACCCGCTTGACAAAAAGTTGCGACACCCATCCCCCCCTCACAATTCTCCCTCGTTTGTTGCAAAACTCTGCAACTTTTATTGCCTGCCCCTTCCTGACCACCGAAAGGTCAACTTACCATAGCCAAGTACCTGAAGAAGGAAACGGTAATCACCATATTGTGGTTGAAGGCCATCTCAAATAAAAATGTTAAATAAGAATGAAATAAAAAAAAAAAAAAAATACATTATATACAATTGATAAAAGGTAACGAATGATGCATTTCCTCAAAAAATTACTTTGATCACCTTTCGCTATCAAATCACCGAATGTCGAAAAATAATTAGAATCTCGCTTAACATGGTGTTTATGTCCAAGACGATGTCAAAGTTCTGTACTTTCGGTGTATCAACAATCTATACAGAAAGATTACACTATACAGATGTACAGTACATACCAAAAGGTCTTGTCCCCTTTATAAGAGGGCTAGCCACAATACAGATCTTTATTGAAGATGTATAATCCCTCGTTTATACAAATGGCCTTTTCCCTCTTGTAAGGGGGTTGGCCGAGTCATAATCATCAGGGAGTAAAGAAAACGGGGGATCCCCAGTTCCCCATTCAGTCGTCCTTTACGAGGCGCTTGGGAACAGTGTGGCTGTATTCTTATCCCTCCCCAAGGGAACACGAGAGAATTGGTGGTGCACCAGTAGTGGCACGGGAGATTTAAAATGGCAGCAGAAACGAGGATATTGAAAGTTGAACATTAGCACATCATTCCTCTACGACTGAAGAATCATCTACCGCAAAGGAGTGTTGCGTTCCTCTGGGCCCAAGGGGTGTCCGCCAAGTCTCTCCCACCACCACCTCAAAAATGTAGATTGCAGGTAACTATGCCGGACAATACACCAACACGGAAATCCTCAATGTTAGAAACAAGACGTTGTTCCTAAATCAATATACCTGAAGCATGTTTTAATATTCTAGTATATTTTTCAAAGACATTTCCCTTTCGAATATTTGCGGTTTTCTGATCTAAAATATCCATTGGAGAAACTCGTTTGTTTAAAGATCAATGATTCAAAGAATGACCATTGTCCCGATGCTGCCGTGACGTCACTGTGGGTGAAAACAATGGGTCTCATTGGTAATGGAGGCTATTGTCACTGCTAGTCTTTGGGTGCAATGGATTCGAACCCTCCCCCACCCAAACGTACACATACAAACACGCACATATATACACACATACATACACTCACAGCTACACACACAACATACAAACCCGCACATACATACAAGCACACACGTACAAACACATACGAGCTCTTGAGTTCTCTTCCGGGAGGAAAATAGTTGTCGATCACATGTCCAACACGTGATCCAAGACCATGGTGAATCTCACACGTTGATACGTTGATACGGTAACTCCTTCCTTAAGGTACGTTTTGCTCGGTGCGATTATCGCTCAACGATGATCGTTTATGGTTCAATGACAAACGATTGTCTACAACACTAATTCTTTCCTTCTGAACTGGGCAGTTTTGCCGCAAGGTGCAAAGTACAAGGCTGGTAACTTTAACCGACCCCACCAACGCGCTTACCTAAATATGATGCCAGGTAGTAGGATGCGCGTCACCCGCCATTGGCTGTGGTGGTAGGCTAATAATCACGAGCAAAACGTACCTTAATTCTATTCTGGATAAATCCTGACTACTTTTATTGAAGTTAGTGTGGGGGTGGGGGATCATCATATAAATTATATGGATAATAGGGTGTGGTAGGGGTTTACGCCGACTCCAAGGTAGGGTTGTATGTAAAATGTCTATGTTGATCTGTCGTCCTTAAGGATAGAGTCGCTGGTAAGCCAACGGCAGTGTCCACTGGTAGCCTTGGCTTAAAATGGAGTTGCTCTCAACAGAAGTTGAACTTCCACATTTTCACTTGTTCATCTATTTGTTTTTGGACATGTAAGCACTCTAAGAAGGTTTGTGTACATTATTTTGCCTTGAGAAACTAAATGCTAAATCAGTCAATATATATATATATATATATATACATATATATACATATATATACATATATATACATATATATACATATATATACATATATATACATATATATACATATATATACATATATATATATGCATATAATATATATATAATGTATACATATACATTATATATACATATACATTATATATACATATACATTATATATACATATACATTATATATACATATACATTATATATACATTTACATTATATATACATATACATATATATACATATATATACATATATATATACATATATTATATACATATATATACATATATTATATACATATATATACATATATTATATACATATATATACATATATTATATACATATATATACATATATTATACACATATATATACATATATTTACATATATTATATACATATATTATATAGATATATTATATACATATATTATATATATATATATGAAAACAAATGAAAAATATAATATTAATAAAAATAAGATCAAAACAAACATAATACCCGATACCATAAATACAGTACTTCAATACTCTTATTTTCGAAAGAAGGAAGAGAATATGTATCCTTGTATTTTGGAAATTCACTCGCGTTACGAGACCCGTGACTGCCTTCTCACATTTGGACAGGACGTTCCGATGTCGAAAAGAACCCTCAATGCCTAAACATCACCCAAGTCCTTTGTTAAACACGAACTGCTACAATACCGAGGGATAGAGTAGAGTTGGACGTTATGTATATAATGCAACACACGAAAACCTTCAGTGTGGATTGAGGAGCGTCTCCACCACGCCAAGAAGACTTCACGGTCCTCCTTGTAGTACAAATGTACAAAGTATTGTTATATCGAACTGAGTAGCCCTATTAGTCCTCCTGAAGGGCCATTTGCACGGTCAAACAGGTTTGTCAAACAAATGTTTGAAGAAGTTTGACAGTGTGAATGGGGTATTTGGTTGTCAAACACGTTTGACAAACCGGGTTTGACCGTGTTGTTCAACAGGGAACGTACAAATTTAAGAATTTTCCAATAGGGAAAACTTGTTCTCTCGTGGGTTTTGGACCGTTACCATTTAAGTTTCCACGAGGAGTATTTCCATTGTCGTTACTCGCCATGCAACGACAACGGCGACGACGGCTACGAGTTTCATGCTGCCGACTCAACACATTCAAGGTGGCGCAGTTTTGCGCATTTATTCTGGTTACCGCCTGACCGTTTCCATACCGATTCGACAGAAGCCTCCCTCGTCACTCCAAGGGTCCGAATCTCTTGCATCGGGATTAGCGCTCTTCGCTTGAAACGACTTGGCGCCAATTAGAGAAACCACCCAACCCGATGCAGTCAATAAGATCCGACCACATACCTTTCCAGCAGCGATGGCGAAGGAAATCTCCAATTAAACTTGAGTTCGCGAGGGAAGACTGACACGGCCGAGCTCAGGCAGCGGCGCTTTTCACACGCGAAATTACGCCAAAGCGAAGAGTCTCGAAGCTGTGAAAGCCTTGCCTGAGAACATCCGTTGACCCAGTTTACCACAGTTAACTGCCAGCAGAGACGGGGCGAGGGCGGGGCCGGAGATGAATACCCTTAAGAGTGACACGGAAGGGACGAGGGACGAGGGCTCTGTTGGCACTGAGCCCAATAAAGAAAGCACAGCTACAGCGACAACACAAGCGTTTGCGTACGCGTGCAAACGGCGCGGGTGCAACGCGAAGTGTGTAACTTTTGGGGCCGCGATAACGAGTCATCGGAGGGGACGAAGTGAAGACGTGGAGGAAGAGGGGGGGGGAGGAGGAGGTGGTGGTAGAGGGGCGAAGGACAATGGAGGGGAGCGGGGAAACGAGTGGAGGATAAAGACGAGAGGACCACAGTCGTGGCAAAGGCTGCCAAGAAGGGGCGAGGGTTGGGGTGCAAAGAGAAACTGAGGACGAATTAGGCGGCATTACCTCCCCCACACCCTCAACATGATAGTGGGTGCCCCTCAGAAGTGGAACTATAGGGGAAGGGAAGACTAGAGTTGTGCAAGAGTGGATGGTAGACTCAGATTGATTTGATTTATGAAATTTTTGGCTTGAAGGCCAAACTCAGAGAGAGAGAGAGAGAGAGAGAGGGGAAAGACGAGAGGGGAGAAAGGGGAAAGACGAGAGGGGAGAAAGGGGAAAGACGAGAGGGGAGAAAGGGGAAAGACGAGAGGGGAGAAAGGGGAAAGACGAGAGGGGAGAAAGGGGAAAGACGAGAGGGGAGAAAGGGGAAAGACGAGAGGGGAGAAAGGGGAAAGACGAGAGGGGAGAAAGGGGAAAGACGAGAGGGGAGAAAGGGGAAAGACGAGAGGGGAGAAAGGGGAAAGACGAGAGTGGAGAAAGGGGAAAGACGAGAGGGGAGAAAGGGGAAAGACGAGAGGGGAGAAAGGGGAAAGACGAGAGGGGAGAGAGGGGAGAAAGGGGAAAGACGAGAGGGGAGAGAGGGGAGAAAGGGGAAAGACGAGAGGGGAGAAAGGGGAAAGACGAGAGGGGAGAAAGGGGAAAGACGAGAGGGGAGACAAAGGGGAATGGTGAGAAACTAGAGAAACGAGGGAGGGAAAGGAGAGAAACGAGGGAGGGAAAGGAGAGAAACGAGGGAGGGAAAGGAGAGAAACGAGGGAGGGAAAGGAGAGAAACGAGGGAGGGAAAGGAGAGAAACGAGGGAGGGAAAGGAGAGAAACGAGGGAGGGAAAGGAGAGAAACGAGGGAGGGAAAGGAGAGAAACGAGGGAGGGAAAGGCGAGAAAGGAAAGATGGAAAGGCGAGAAAGGAAAGATGGAAAGGCGAGAAAGGAAAGATGGAAAGGCGAGAAAGGAAAGATGGAAAGGGGGGAAAGGGAAAAAAGGAGGTAAAGGGGGAAAGGAGGTAAAGGGGGAAAAGGAGGTAAAGGGGAAAAGGAGGTAAAGGGGAAAAGGAGGGAAAGGGGAAAAAGGAGGTAAAGGGGAAAAAGGAGGGAAAGGGGAAAAAGGAGGGAAAGGGGAAAAGGAGGGAAAGGGGAAAAGGAGGGAAAGGAGAAAAAGGAGAGAAAGGAGAGAAAGGAGAAAAAGGAGAGAAAGGAGAAAAAGGAGAGAAAGGAGAGAAAGGAGAAAAAGGAGAGAAAGGAGAAAAAGGAGGGAGAGGAGAGAAAGGAGGGAGAGGAGAGAAAGGAGGGAGAGGAGAGAAAGGAGAAAAAGGAGAGAAAGGAGAAAAAGGAGGGAAAGGAGAAAAAGGAGGGAAAGGAGAAAAAGGAGGGAAAGGAGAAAAAGGAGGGAAAGGAGAAAAAGGAGGGAAAGGAGAAAAAGGAGGGAAAGGAGAAAAAGGAGGGAAAGGAGAAAAAGGAGGGAAAGGAGAAAAAGGAGGGAAAGGAGAAAAAGGAGGGAAAGGAGAAAAAGGAGGGAAAGGAGAAAAAGGAGGGAAAGGAGAAAAATGAGGGAAAAGGAGAAAAATGAGGGAAAAGGAGAAAAATGAGGGAAAAGGAGAAAAATGAGGGAAAGGAGAAAAAGGAGGGAAAGGAGAAAAAGGAGGGAAAAGGAGAAAAAGGAGGGAAAAGGAGAAAAAGGAGGGAAAGGAGAAAAAGGAGGGAAAGGAGAAAAAGGAGAAAAAGGAGGGAAAGGAGAAAAAGGAGGGAAAGGAGAAAAAGGAGGGAAAGGAGAAAAAGGAGGGAAAGGAGAAAAAGGAGGGAAAGGAGAAAAAGGAGGGAAAGGAGAAAAAGGAGGGAAAGGAGAAAAAGGAGGGAAAGGAGAAAAAGGAGGGAAAGGAGAAAAAGGAGGGAAAGGAGAAAAAGGAGGGAAAGGAGAAAAAGGAGGGAAAGGAGAAAAAGGAGGGAAAGGAGAAAAAGGAGGGAAAGGAGAAAAAGGAGGGAAAGGGGAGAAAGGAGGGAAAGGAGGGAAAGGAGGGAGAGGAAAGGATAGAAACGGAAGGGAGGAAAAGGAGAAAGGGAAATGAGAAAGGAGGGAAAGGGGAGGGAGACAGGGAGAGAGACAAGAGGGGGGAGAAAGGGGAGAGAAGGGAGAGAAGAGGGGGAGAAAGGGGAGAGAAGGGCGAGGGAGAGAGGGAAAGAGGGTGAGAGGGAAAGGGGGGTGAGAAATCTGACATGGACAGGTGTAGAGATAGAAATACATATTGGGACAGGCAGGGACATAACTACAGACAAATGTGGAGACGAATATTAACAGAAAGAAGCGGTAACAAGGACAGACTGACAGAAAGCAACCGTGACTGTTACAGGGACAAATTGGGAGACGATCCTGGAAAAATAGGGGGACAGACAACAGGAACCGTGACTACACCTAGCCAAAGACGAGTAGGAAGGGAGGCAAAGAGAATCAGACACATGGGCGCAGATATGCATGTGGGAGGTGGGACCCCGTAGTATCGAGGCTCCAGGATATCGTGATAAGGTTCCAGGATATGGAGGTGGGAGTGGTCGGTGGCTGGAGATAAAAAAGATCCGGGAAGGCAAAGAAACAAACGAACGGACCGTGGAAGAGAACAGGAATTGGAAGCCTGGCTCTTTCTGAAGGGACGGAGGATGTGTTGCTGAGGTGTGGCAATGGTGGTGGAGGTGGGTGGCAATGGTGGTGGAGGTGGGTGGCAATGGTGGTGGAGGTGGGTGGCAATGGTGGTGGAGGTGGGTGGCAATGGTGGTAAAGGTGGGTGGCAATGGTGGTAAAGGTGGGTGGCAATGGTGGTAAAGGTGGGTGGCAATGGTGGTAAAGGTGGGTGGCAATGGTGGTAAAGGTGGGTGGCAATGGTGGTGGAGGTGGGTGGCAATGGTGGTGGAGGTGGGTGGCAATGGTGGTGGAGGTGGGTGGCAATGGTGGTGGAGGTGGGTGGCAATGGTGGTGGAGGTGGGTGGCAATGGTGGTGGAGGTGGGTGGCAATGGTGGTGGAGGTGGGTGGCAGTGGTGGTGGAGGTGGGTGGCAGTGGTGGTGGAGGTGGGTGGCAGTGGTGGTGGAGGTGGGTGGCAATGGTGGTGGAGGTGGGTGGCAATGGTGGTGGAGGTGGGTGGCAATGGTGGTGGAGGTGGGTGGCAATGGTGGTGGAGGTGGGTGGCAATGGTGGTGGAGGTGGGTGGTAATGGTGGTGGAGGTGGGTGGTGGTAATAATGGAGGTGGTGGTGCTAATGATGAAGGTGGTAGTAATGGCGTTGGAGGAGGTAATGGTGGAAGTGGTAATTGTGGAGGTGGTGGTAAGGGCGTTGGTGGAGGTACTGGTGGGTGGGTGGGTGGTGGTAATGGCGTTGGTGGAGGACGCTTAGTTGGTATTTGTGGAGGAGGTTGGTGTTGGTGGTAAGTGCTGGATGATCGTGTTTGTCTGATGACGGCGTGGGTGGGGCAACCCACTTGAAAAAACAAGTTTCCACTTCGCTTTGGGAACCTTTGAGAAACCGACTTCAAGGTCCCATTGGGACAAGAAGCGGAAGGGAGCGCTCCAAAATTCATTTGCAGGGAAGGTCCTCATCAGTATAGCAAGTTGAGTGGAACACTCGAAGTCCATTTCCAAATATGACTTGCAAAATAAGTGCAAGAAAAACCTCACCATCTATTACTCTCCCCACTGCACCCCTTCCCCCTCTGGTGTGTTGGATGCAGAAATGTTCGTCAATGCTTTATTGGGTGGGAAACTTTAGAGTCAACATTTTAGAAGTTTTAGTTACACCTTTATGGGTCAGTTATGCATCACTTTATGAAAAGAATGATGAATGGTTTATCCGAAAATGTAAAAAAAAAATTAAAATATTGACTTCAACAATAAAACAAGATTTGACAACATTACTAAAATCACCAATTTATCGTTTTTGCCATCGTAGCCCCTTTTTTCCTCTTCTAACTTTAAACATCTAATTTACCACAACTACTTTATTTCTATGGCGCGATACTGTAACCAAGGATTGAAGCGCTAATGTCCGTAACGAAATGCAATACGCTGCTTAGTCCTGGACTAAGGGTGGGGATAAGTCACCTGGGAACAAAGTCATCACAAGGACACCGATGGCCACCGAGGGACACAGGGGGACATTTGCGGACACAGGGGATCTGTGGAGAAAGAGGGACACCCGCATCAGTCCTTCGGAATTTATATGTTGCACGCTTGAGTTTTATTCGTGTTGGACTACATGCTAGGATGGTTAACGGGGCTATTCAAAATCCCATGTACAATACATTGTACAACAAGGATCGTGAGGTCTTCTTGGCATGGCGGACGGACACTTCAATCCTCATGAAGGTTGTCGATATTTACATTATAATGGTAACAGCATCCAACTCGAGCCTTCCACACACTAATGCCATGACCTACGCTTAGAGCATAGTGAGGTCCTTTCGACATGAGAATGTCCTGTCTGCATGAGATATGTCAGCCATGACGAATAGAATTCATGACACCAGGATACAGGATATACACAATAGAAAAGATTAATGTTGTATCAAGACTGCAGGACAAAACACAGATAGGTGGACGTGAAGTTGCAACTAAATAGCTGTGAAAGAAGAGCCGACGCCCATTTATAGGGTCCTCACTCACGCTCAAAAATACATCTAAAGTCTGCGAATCATGTAATACGACACTGAGGAAGAGTGGCCAATAAAACGAAGGAGAGCGAAACCAAATGGGACAATTTTCTTTTTGCAAGATATGGGTATCTTGCACCCGAGGCTTAAAACAAAAACAATTGGGCTGGATCCAAGAGTACAAAACCTCGCCTGGTCAGCCTCCCGCCCGTGACAAGCTTCAAGGGCAAATTCCACCGACTCTGATGGGCCCTAAATCCATCCTCAGTACTTCCCAGTTCCACCAGTTTCTTGCCAGTACCTTAAGTAGAGTGGGCAAAACTTTTTGCCCCCAAACGATAGACCTGGAGCATGTTTGTTTCGAACAATGTCCTTGATACGACAAATGCCAAACGACATCCAGTGTTACGTGGGAATACGACTTGATTTCCCACTTCCCAACTTCATAAAGGACAAGCTGGAAAAGCCTTTGGTACGTACAGTCACATGCAAAAGTTTAGAAGCATCCATAGTTTATTATACAAAATTAAAATACTTTGCCGGCAACTAGGTTTCTTCTATAAGAAAATTATCTAACAAACAGGAAAATATATTACGTATTCGAAATTATAATATGTAATATAATTATACATATTATATATTGACGTTGTGAGAAATGTAGCGTACGCCAAAACTTTTGCCCGTGACTGTATGCGCTTCTAGTTATTTTCTTCATTCGATAATCGTTATGGAAATGGCTCGGACCAAGAAAATTGATCTGTGATGGAATGTGAATGCTACACAGTGTCCCCTGTGGTATCAACTTGGAGAATGCCGATGGAGTTTCCACAAGAAAGGTGTATTACTGATGATGCAACGACAAGACAATGCAAGAGGAAACTGACGACGTCACAACGAGAGAGAATGTAGGTACAAAAACATTTACCAATTCAACCTATTTACCGAAGAAAAAAAAAAAACACCAAAGCAGACTCAACCTATTGTCGCCCACCTATTTAGTTTGGATAATTTTTATTTTGTGCATTGTGTTCAGCGGGACATCTATTCAAACCGACCCAAAAACAAACTAAAGTTATTTACACCATCTGGAAGTACAGCTCCGCCTACAAAGTTGTATCCCTTTGGTGGCAATTCTAAGACCATCCCATTGAGACGCCCCCCCCCCACCTCCTCTGCTTACGTCACTGCAATCAACAGTGGTCAATCCGTTGCCCCAGGTCTTTCGCTTTTGTGCTCTGGTGACATAATTGGAAGCGTTCTGGTCTCGCATTCACTAGATGTGGGTTCGAATCTCGCACTCCTATTCCCATCAGTGACTTATCTGTCCCATCAGTCCAAGCACATAGGTCAAAGGTGACAAAGGTGACAAAGGACACCACCGAGTCTCTTGCAGGAGACCCTCGGCCTCCAAGTAACCGACAACGGCCATGGGCGGGCCCACAAGTCACCCAAGAAAAACACTTTTGAGGATTGTTAGTGTGGGGGCGTTGTAGAACGAGGTGCTCTGTTTTGTGTAATGGTTGCATCTAGGGCAGTTTGAATTTGTGGCCAGGCCTATTTTATGCGGACGCCGTTTCAATACTGGATGGTGTCCTGAACGAAAGCGTGCTAGTATAGGTTCTTACTTCTCTTTAGAGCAGTGGTTCCCAAACTTTTCAGCTTCACAACTATACGTACAAAGTTAACATTAATCCTAATGCCGGGTACCGCAATGTTTTCTCAAGTCTTATGTCACCCCTCCATTACCCCCGAAATTTTTTTACCTCCCCCCAGGGGTAATCTACCCCTAGTCTGGGAACCACTGCTTTAGAGGGATTTTTCTGTGTGGCTGAAGTCTGGTAGATGCTGATGAAGTACAGTTTGATGTTCTGTCTTCAAGGACTGTTAAGTGATCTTTGTGTGAACGTGTCTTGCGTGTGGAACAGGTGTCACCAGATCCTGCGTGTGAACTCTAATTTACCTTGCTGTGGCAAGACCACAATGTTCACAGACACAGGAAACTCCTAGGGATTTCCCAGCTTGTACAAGAGCGGGGCTGGTGTTGGGGGCACGAAGGGACAGCAAGGTCGATCTGACACCATTATTCAGTTCTGGTCTCGAACGAACTGCGTAGTAGTTACCAGATCAGAAGAAGTGGCCAGACACCTCGAGATCAAGCTGACGAGAACTGCAAATGCCAAGTAACCTTAGACACTAGAAGCTCATGAACACGTGTACAAAAATGAACACACATGCTACAATTAATGTTATTGTATCTAGACGAGCAGGCTTGAGGTGGACGCATGCGAGTGAATGGGCGCGGGGGTGTAGGCCCCCCCCCGAGGGTGTAAGGGCTCCCCCCCGAGGGTGTAAGGGCTCCCCCCCGAGGGTGTAAGGGCTCCCCCCGAGGGTGTAAGGGCCCCCTCGAGGGTGTAAGGGCCCCCCCGAGGGTGTAAGGGCCCCCCCGAGGGTGTAAGGGCCCCCCCCCCGAGGGTGTAAGGGCCCCCCCCCGAGGGTGTAAGGGCCCCCCCCGAGGGTGTAAGGGCCCCCCCCCCGAGGGTGTAAGGGCCCCCCCCCGAGGGTGTAAGGGCCCCCCGAGGATGTAAGGGCCCCCCCGTTGGGTGTATGGGCCCCCCCCGTGGGTGTATGGGCCCCCCCCGTGGGTGTAAGGGCCCCCCCGAGGGTGTAAGGGCCCCCCCCCCGAGGGTGTAAGGGCCCCCCCCGAGGGTGTAAGGGCCCCCCCCGAGGGTGTAAGGGCCCCCCGAGGGTGTAAGGGCCCCCCCCGAGGGTGTAAGGCCCCCCCCGAGGGTGTAAGGCCCCCCCCCGAGGGGTGTAAGGGCCCCCCCCGAGGGTGCAAGGCCCCCCCCGAGGGTGTAAGGCCCCCCCCGAGGGTGTAAGGCCCCCCCCGAGGGTGTAAGCCCCCCCCCCCCGAGGGTGTAAGGCCCCTCCGAGGGTGTAGGGCCCCTCCGAGGGTGTAAGGGCCCCCCCGAGGGTGTAAGAGCCCCCCCCCCGAGGGTGTAAGGGCCCCCCCGAGGGTGCAAGGGCCCCCCCGAGGGTGCAAGGGGCCCCCCGAGGGTGTAAGGGCCCCCCGAGGGTGCAAGGGCCCCCCGAGGGTGTACGAGCCCCCCCCCCGAGGGTGTAAGAGCCCCCCCCGAGGGTGCAAGGGCCCCCCGAGGGTGTAAGAGCCCCCCCCCCCGAGGGTGTAGGGGCCCCCGAGGGTGTAAGCCCCCCCCGAGGGTGTAGGGCCCCTCCGAGGGTGTAGGGCCCCTCCGAGGGTGTAGGGCCCCCCCGAGGGTGTAAGGGCCCCCCCGAGGGTGTAAGGGCCCCCCCGAGGGTGTAAGGGCCCCCCCGAGGGTGTAAGGGCCCCCCCGAGGATGTAAGGGCCCCCCTAGGATGTAAGGGCCCCCCCCGAGGGTGTAAGGGCCCCCCCCAAGGATGTAAGGGCCCCCCTAGGATGTAAGGGCCCCCCTAGGATGTAAGGGCCCCCCCCGAGGGTGTAAGGGCCCCCCCCGAGGGTGTAAGGGCCCCCCCGAGGGTGTAAGGGCCCCCCCGAGGGTGTTAGGGCCCCCCCGAGGGTGTAAGGGCCCCCCCGAGGGTGTAAGGGCCCCCCCGAGGATGTAAGGGCCCCCCCAAGGATGTAAGGGCCCCCCTAGGATGTAAGGGCCCCCCTAGGATGTAAGGGCCCCCCCCGAGGGTGTAAGGGCCCCCCCGAGGATGTAAGGGCCCCCCGAGGATGTAAGGGCCCCCCCGAGGATGTAAGGGCCCCCCCCGAGGATGTAAGGGCCCCCCCGAGGGTGTAAGGGCCCCCCGAGGGTGTAAGGGCCCCCCCGAGGGTGTAAGGGCCCCCCGAGGGTGTAAGGGGCCCCCCGAGGGTGTAAGGGCCCCCCCGAGGGTGTAAGGGCCACCCCGAGGGTGTAAGCCCCCCCCGAGGGTGTAAGGGCCCCCCCGAGGGTGTAAGGGCCCCCCCGAGGGTGTAGGGGGCGCGACGGCGTAGGGGGACGGGGGCATGAGTTAACCTCACTGTTAGCCAGCGCTTCTATCCTTGGAGACCCCGTTTAACAATTGATGCCATAAAGGTGGTAAAGGTGGTAAGCAAATGTTGCATAAACAACAAAGTCATCGCAGTGAAGAGCAGAATGACTTCGCACAGAAGCAACACTTAAAAAAAATCCTTTCAACATATGCAGTCCTTTTACAAAATTTGTTCTAACGCACAATACTTTTACTGAAGTGCATCTCGCTCTGAACGGGCTAAAATAGATGAAGCATCCTTTTTTTCTTTTCTTTTAAGAACAAGTTTGAGGCTAACACAACAAGTACGTCTAAACTTGCATGGCATCAAGTTTTTACTATCTTGATAAGCAAGCAGCTCCAGCTCAGCAGCCTTGGCAGCTGGTAACCGGGGATGGAGTGTCTAAGTGTATATAATGAATTGTGGGTAAAGAATGCTGCGGGAGCCTCCTTGCCACCTCAGAAGACATGACAAATGCAAAAGAACTAATCTATTATCTACAGGATCCATTCATCATTCATTCATCTTTATCACTATTTCCATACTCGTTTATTCATTTATTCATTCATTGATGAGGAGCATTACCAAGAGGTATGTAGCTCCGGCCGAAGCAGTCACCTTTGCCCTATGTCTCTGGACTGTCGAGACAGGTAACGGTCACTGCTGGGAATTCGAAATTAGTGCGGGATTCAAACCTAACCATTTAGTGGTTATGTCACGTTATGTAATAGGATTCTTTTCCATTACGAAAGACAGTAACAAGTCATTTCCAAAGGCTAAAGCCCAACCAATGGCGGTCTATCGTCATATTGAGGTTTATTGGAGCCTTTTGTCTGTGACAGTTGGCGTGACATACGAACGGCTGACGCAGCGGGGGATGTCATATCGGCGCGAACGTGATTTCCTCTCATCTCAAGGCAAACTACTCCATTGCGAAACCTTAAATCATCCTCAGAAGAAAAAAAAAAAAAACGAACCACACCCTAGGACTGCGTAACCGACTTCACCGCCATTTATAAAAATAAATTACATTCTTGACTTCAATTCTAATATAAATCTAATTTCCCACATCAAGATACCCATCAATCAGCATTAGAAATATTATTACCACTATTAGTAACAAGACTCAATCTGTGGAAGACTCGCTATCGTACGATTAAAAATAAATACGTCTACAGGAACACATTTCCAATACGAAAATATAATTTCGTAACCTGGACACGCGTGACAAAGAATAGGTCAAACGTCACAACACAACCCTTCGCTCCCTATGTGCAGTTGCAAATAAAGGAAAATATCCCTGAAACATGCACGATTCAAAAGAACACAAGAAATAAGAATGAAGGAGACTGCAAGGGACCACTTGGCCTCCATGTCCAACTGGAAAAAATATATGAAATAGAAAATAAAAGGAACCTTCATTGTAAATATGTAAGCCCCTGAAATCGGGATTTCTTGGGAAGTGTAAACGGAAATGCCGACCACGATAAAAAAAAAAAAAAAAAATCTAACCAAATATTAATGGGTGGTGGCAACATCCTGTTCACCACCGAACTCGTCGAATTGAAGTTTCGATTTTGCACACCAACATTCACAGAACCAAAAGACAATGTAATTGAAATAGAGTCACAAAACACAAAAAGTAAATAGAATTAAATTACATTAGATACAGTGAATTAGATAAGACCAAGTAAACGAATAAAGAAATGAAAACCAAGAACGGACTGGGTTTCGTCAGACGACGACCCTCCTTGCAGTTGTATCCAAGCCAAAAAGTGGCAAAACGAGCCCATCTCCTCATTCTCGGGCTAAACATTTTTAAACCTTTCACAACTTACAAGATCGTTCTGGCTGTCCTAAAGGGATTTTTATTTTTTAACCTGCGAAGAACTTGCGCATCCAAAGACAAGCACTCTGTACAGTTTTACATCCTGAAAATAAAAGGAATTTTGAAACAGGCGCGGTTTCAAACGGCGGTGAAGGGAACGCGTGTGGTTAGGAGAAAACGGCACGGGGGAGGGGTTGGTTACATATGAAGGTGACTGCAAGAGACCATAAGGCCTACATTAGGAAGTTCCATATCCATCACCACCTATCATCCCCCATCCATAAACTTGTAACCGTTTCTTAAAGCAACCGATAGTTTCAGCGCTCACTACATGGTTACTAAATCTATTCCATTCGTTGATCACCTTATTAGTAAACAAGTTCTTGCCCACTTCCTTCTTAACCCATTCAACTCCGATGACAAGATGTCTTGTCATTTGGTCAAATAAAACAAAAAATCATAAAACACCAAAATGTTTGATCAAACACCAGAAAAATATGACGTCAGTCCTCGCTTCGCTCGCAGCGAAGCGAGGACTGACGTCATATTTTTCTGGTGTTTGATCAAACATTTTGGTGTTTTATGATTTGTTTTATTTGACCAAATGACAAGACATCTTGTCATCGGAGTTGAATGGGTTAAATCTAAATTTGTCCAATTTAAATCCATTACTGCGAGTCCTGCCCCGTTTTAATATAATTACCTTGTTTGCGTCACTTGTTAAAACCTTTGATCCATTTGAACACCTCTATTAGATCACCCCGCACTCTGCGTCTTTCCAGAGTGCAAGTTAAGGTGCCTAAGGCTGACCTCGTAAGGTAAATTTCTGAGCCCATCCATCACTTTGGTCATTCTCCTTCGTATTGATTCTAGTGAACTGATGTCCATTCTATAGGACGGAGACCAAAACTATACCACAGTCAAGAATGGGTCTAACTAACGCCAGATAGCTTGATAATTACCTCAGCACTTCTATTCGTAACCGTCCTAGCAATGAAACCTAATGCTCCGTTTGCTTTATTCCTGGCACTAACACACCGTTTCCTGGATTTAAGGTCAGGACTCGCTAGAATTCCCACGTCTCTCTCGCACTCCGTTCTCTAAAATCGTGTTATCTAAGCTATATCTGCTTTCAAGGTTGTGTAGCCCCACGTTTAACAAGCTGCACTCAGATATTGAAGTCCTTTTGTCATTTCACCGACTATGTAAACAATGTTAAGATCTTCCTGCAGAATCTGCATCATCATCTGACCTATTTTAGTGTCAGCAGACTAACATCACTATTAATCCCATTGTCCAAGTAGTTTATACATAATGAACAATAAGGTACCCAAAACCAGAGCCCTGGGGAACTCCACTAGAAACATTCCCCCCTTTGGAATTTACACCGTTATGGTGACCCGCCGTTTTCTGTCACTGATCCAAGCTTTAATCCATTCAAACACTTTTCCTCCTATGACATGGGCTTTATTTAGTAGTCTCTGGTCAGGCACCTTGTCGAAGAGAGAGAGGGAGGGAGGGAGAGAGGGAGAGAGGGAGAGAGGGAGGGAGAGAGGGAGAGAGGAAAGGACAAAGGGAGGAAAGGACAAAGGGAGGAAAGGAGAAAGGGAGGAAAGGAGAAAGGGAGGAAAGGAGAAAGGGAGGAAAGGAGAAAGGGAGGAAAGGAGAAAGGGAGGAAAGGAGAAAGGGAGGAAAGGAGAAAGGGAGGAAAGGAGAAAGGGAGGAAAGGAGAAAGGGAGGAAAGGAGAAAGGGAGGAAAGGAGAAAGGGAGGAAAGGAGAAAGGGAGGAAAGGAGAAAGGGAGGAAAGGAGAAAGGGAGGAAAGGAGAAAGGGAGGAAAGGAGAAAGGGAGGAAAGGAGAAAGGGAGGAAAGGAGAAAGGGAGGAAAGGAGGGAGGGAGGAAAGGAGGGAGGGAGGAAAGGAGGGAGGGAAAGTAGGAAAGAGGGAGAGAAAAAAAAAGTAAAAGGGCAAATATGAATATGCAAGACGCGAGTTAAAGGTTTCTTGTACCTCTGCGACATCCCCACCCCAGCCTTCGCTAAGCTTACTAAACACATTCAATCCTAACCAAATGCACATAATTAAGTGACGTCATCGTCGCAACGGCGTTAAGGTAATCCCCTCACTACGGCCAGCTACCCTACAAATTTTATTCTGGCTAACGACGGGCGATTTCATTCAGCTGAAAGTGACGTTGCTAGAATCGAAGGCCAAGGGTCATTTGACGACCTGGAACGTCTACAAATTTATTTTATTCATATTTAATCTCTCGATTTCGTTTATTTTTTTCTTTTCTTTCCACACTCACTCGTTCAGCCGAACTACCTTATCCAGCTTCAAGGCGACTAAGTATCAGGGCCGAGGAGGACGAGAAGGCGGAGAGTAAAAAAGGAGGGAATTGATAAAGAGTGGGAGAAAGGAAACCGAGGAAAATAATAAATGTGGAAAATAAAAGTGGGCGGGGCAGGAAGTGAAGAGAAAAGAGGTTGAGGTAGGGGAAAAAATGCAAGAAAAAATATGCAAGGGAGGAAGCGGGAGGGGCAAGTAGCAATACCATAAACTAAATGACTCCTATTATAGTATAAAAAGCGAGGAAATAAATGACGAGAAGGGAAAAAACAGGAAGCTAGCGCTGGTTCAATGACATTTACGAATGAAGATGAGATAGAGAAAAAAGGGGGATGAGATGGATAAAAAAGGACAAGAAAAAACTAGGTAGACAAAGAATAGATGTGCAAAAACTTGACGCAAGGATGAAGAAACTCGCTGTCAGCTGATACAGGCAATGTCCTGGTAAATCACAGTCGTGTACACAAGCTTGTACACACTGTATATATGCGCGCCCGCGCACACACGCACACGCGCGCGCACGGACGGACGGACGGAAAAGACAGGTAAGCAGATCAAGGACACTATAGATGCAGATAAAGGAAATTTATAGAAACTTGTAGGCATGAGTAAAGGAGAGGGAGCATAAAGCATACGAGAGTGGATGGGATAGGAGGATAGGTGGGGAGGAGGGGGAGAAATGGAACAGGTGGAGGATAGGGAATGGGACGGAGTACATGACAATGCGCTGGTGGTGTAATCTGAAGCGTGTAGGTTCGAATACCACTTTTCTGATTACCAACAGCGACTTACCTGCCCCAACAGTCTAAAAGCACAAGGCATAGGTGATGGCTTCAGCCGCAGCTATGCAGCAAGAGGGAGTGGAGACCGAGTACACTGGAGATAGACGGGAGTGAGAGTAGTGGGGGGGTCGTCAGCGAGAGTGCGAGTAGTGGGGGGGTCGTCGGCGAGAGCGCGAGTAGTGGGGGGGTCGTCGGCGAGAGCGCGAGTAGAATGGGTGTCGTCGGCGAGAGCGCGAGTAGAATGGGTGTCGTCGGCGAGAGCGCGAGTAGAATGGGTGTCGTCGGCGAGAGCGCGAGTAGAATGGGTGTCGTCGGCGAGAGCGCGAGTAGAATGGGTGTCGTCGGCGAGTAGGGGGGCATGGGGGGTCGTCGTAGGAGAGAGCAACACGTCTTGAAACCGTTTACCTGTCATACCTTATTTAAACCTTTTGTCCAAGTTTGTCTTTCGTCAAGTTATATTACTACTAAACTTCCAGAGACGATCAGTGGTCGCAATATACACTTATGGTTTTCTCATCTCCGACAATTTGTTTTAGTGTCTTTTTTACACTTATTACCGCCTCTTTTCACTCGTATCCTATGTTAGCCCATTTGTCTTTTTTTTTAATACCTTACGAGACGATTCAGTTGTCCGGGGGATTTTACTAAGTCATGTTCACATACGTAATTTACTCTTACATTATTCCGTTTAAAGTTCTACTAGAACTTTTTTTTTCACCCTAATATCAGATACAACTTCACAGAAGGGTCCCAAGTATGTCAAAGCAACTTTTTATACATTTAGGCGGCACTAGATTACCACTTCGAAATGCCAACGGCCCAAGGTAAAGCAAGTTTCGAAGAACGCTAGTCGACCTACGAAGATACTTTAAGCGTAGATAGAGTACCAAAGTTGGGCTTAGGGTTGTGTGTGTGTTGCTTTTACAGTTTACGCATTAGTTTGTATTCAGCCCGGAGGCCAGACTGGGTAACGCGACGATTTCAGGACACTGGGAAGAAAAGAAAAGACTTTATGAAGACGCGGACGAAGCAGAGAGTGAAAGGACAACACTGTAGACACGAAGCAAACGACAAGAGTGCACCATCATCATCACTACCGGCGGCGGCCGCACAAGCGTCTTTCGAGTCACTCGAGTAGCCTCCTTGGGCGAAGTCGTCGTTGCCGTCACAGACGTCTTCGATTGCGGCGACGACGACTACGTGGGTGTGGGTAGGATTTGGGTGGGATGAGGGCAAGGGCGGGGAGAGGGCGAGGGCAAGGGCGGGGAGAGGGCGAGGGCAAGGGCGGGGAGAGGGCGAGGGCAAGGGCGGGGAGAGGGCGAGGGCAAGGGCGGGGAGAGGGCGAGGGCAAGGGCGGGGAGAGGGCGAGGGCAAGGGCGGGGAGAGGGCGAGGGCAAGGGCGGGGAGAGGGCGAGGGCAAGGGCGGGGAGAGGGCGAGGGCAAGGGCGGGGAGAGGGCGAGGGCAAGGGCGGGGAGAGGGCGAGGGCAAGGGCGGGGAGAGGGCGAGGGCAAGGGCGGGGAGAGGGCGAGGGCAAGGGCGGGGAGAGGGCGAGGGCAAGGGCGGGGAGAGGGCGAGGGCAAGGGCGGGGGTGAGGCTGGAGTGGGGATGAGGGTAAGGGTGGGGGTGAGGCTGGAGTGGGGATGAGGGCAAGGGCGGGGGTGAGGCTGGAGTGAGGGTGAGGGTAAGGGCGGGGGTGAGGCTGGAGTGGGGATGAGGGTAAGGGCAGGGGTGAGGCTGGAGTGGGGATGAGGGTAAGGGCAGGGGTGAGGCTGGAGTGGGGATGAGGGTAAGGGCGGGGGTGAGGCAGGAGTGGGAATGTGGGTAAGGGCGGGGGTGAGGCTGGAGTGGGGATGAGGATGGGGGATTTACTGTTGTAGTTAAACGCGTGCAAAAACCGAATGGGAGAAATAACGTAGATTAGTAGAATTTGACGAGGAAAATTATCTACGGTAAGAAAATTACACACAGGTATTATATATATATATATATATATATATATATATATATATATATATATATATATATATATATATTGTAGGAAGTGGACAAATTGAATAAAATACAAAAAAAAAAATAAAAAAAAATGGGAAAATAGTGGGTAGAAAATTCCGTCGGTGGGTATACATAGCAAAACTCTACGGTATGAAAACAAACATTAGTAGACCAATTATTTACGGTAGGTACAGACAGGAGGAAAATTATCTGCGGCGAGAAGCGAGGACAATTACTGTAACTAGAAAATAACCTACAAGCAGAAACGAGAAAATGATCTACGGAGAGAAACTATAACGAGTAAAAACATGATGGGAGAAGGTAGTGGAAGGCAGTGGGAGGGGGGGTGAGCGAGGGTAGTGCAAGGCAGTGGGAGGGGGGGTGAGCGAGGGTAGTGCAAGGCAGTGGGGGGGGGTGAGCGAGGGTAGAGCAAGGAAGTGGGGGGGGTGAGCGAGGGTAGAGCAAGGCAGTGGGGGGGGGGTGAGCGAGGATAGTGCAAGGCAGTGGGGGGGTGAGCGAGGAGAGTGCAAGGCAGTGGGGGGGTGAGCGAGGAGAGTGCAAGGCAGTGGGGGGGTGAGCGAGGGTAGTGTAAGGCAGTGGGGGGGTGAGCGAGGAGAGTGCAAGGCAGTGGGGGGGTGAGCGAGGGTAGTGCAAGGCAGTGGGTGGGTGAGCGAGGGTAGTGGAAGGCAGTGGGTGGGTGAGCGAGGGTAGTGGAAGGCAGTGGGTGGGTGAGCGAGGGTAGTGGAAGGCAGTGGGTGGGTGAGCGAGGGTAGTGGAAGGCAGTGGGTGGGTGAGCGAGGGTAGTGGAAGGCAGTGGGTGGGTGAGCGAGGGCAGTGGAAGGCAGTGGGTGGGTGAGCGAGGGTAGTGGAAGGCAGTGGGTGGGTGAGCGAGGGTAGTGGAAGGCAGTGGGTGGGTGAGCGAGGGTAGTGGAAGGCAGTGGGTGGGTGAGCGAGGGTAGTGGAAGGCAGTGGGTGAGTGAGCGAGGGTAGTGGAAGGCAGTGGGTGAGTGAGCGAGGGTAGTGGAAGGCAGTGGGGGAGTGAGCGAGGGTAGTGGAAGGCAGTGGGGGAGTGAGCGAGGGTAGTGGAAGGCAGTGGGTGGGTGAGCGAGGGTAGTGGAAGGCAGTGGGTGGGTGAGCGAGGGTAGTGGAAGGCAGTGGGTGGGTGAGCGAGGGTAGTGGAAGGCAGTGGGTGGGTGAGCGAAGTCTAAAATATTGTAACCGAAGTTGTTGCTACTCTAACGAAGCACCTAAAGCAAATGACATGCTAGCGAGAAATGTCTAACGTTTTTTCCACTGCCCTCCCTCCCCCCTTCCTTCCACTGCCCAGGGCAGTGGAAGGAAGGGGGGAGGGAGGGCAGGGCAGTGGAAGGAAGGGGGGAGGGAGGGCAGTGGTAAAAACGTTAGACATTTCTCGCTAGCATGTCATTTGCTTTTGGTGCTTCGTTAGAGTAGCAACAACTTCGGTTACAATATTTTAGACTTCCATAAGAGCATCTCAGCAATATATCTAACATTCGTACAGGTTCAACTTAGTTCGTCATTACACGAGAGTAATGATACATTTGAAAATTTGAAAAACAAAAGAACGTAACCGAAGAAGTTTCGACTCGAACGAAATAGCAAGAGCAAGTAGCATGCTAGTGAGAAATGCCTAGTGTGCCCCCAGTGCGCGGGTGACGTTATCAGGCATGTGGTTCTCCCATTCACCTCGTTGCGGGTTCGAGCCCCGCACGTTTCTGCTACCCGGCTGTAACAACTACCTACCCCCCCCCCACCTCCATCACCAGCAGTCCCTAAAGCGCATAATTGGGCAAAAGAAACTGCTAGGGTACTTGGGTTGCAGCAAGTTTGTGCCTTTGGCGTCGTCGTCCTACCACTCGTAGTGGATAGCTACTTTATATGCTGTTCAAGTTTCCACGAATAATTGGTCGTCTTTTTCAAACTTTCATATTTTTTCTCGCCTGTATACTGTTAACTATGCAGTCACGGATCTTGACGCCTCGCTGTATTAGAATGGGAGTAGATTCGTCCAAACCAGGTTGGAACGACGATCATTCCATTCTGCCAGGCCGCAAGGCTACCTTGTTGCACTGTGGCATTACACGCGCGCGCACACACCCACCCACGCGTACACGCACACACCCACCCACGCGTACACGCACCCACCCACCCACGCGTACACGCACACACCCACCCACGCGTACACGCACACACCCACCCACGCGTACACGCACACACCCACCCACGCGTACACGCACACACCCACGCGTACACGCACACCCACACCCACGCGTACACGCGCACACACCCACGCGTACACGCGCACACACCCACGCGTACACGCGCACACACCCACGCGTACACGCGCACACACCCACGCGTACACGCGCACACACCCACGCGTACACGCGCACACACCCACGCGTACACGCGCACACACCCACGCGTACACGCACACCCACCCACGCGTACACGCACACACCCACGCGTACACGCACACACCCACGCGTACACGCACACCCACACCCACGCGTACACGCACGCGCACACGCACGCGCACACGCACGCACACACACCCACGCGCACACCCACGCGTACACACCCACGCGCACACACCCACGCGTACACGCACACACCCACGCGTACACGCACACACCCACGCGTACACGCACACCCACACCCACGCGTACACGCACGCGCACACGCACGCACACACCCACGCGTACACACCCACGCGCACACACCCACGCGTACACGCACACACCCACGCACACACCCACGCGTACACGCACACACCCACGCGTACACGCACACACACCCACGCGTACACGCACACCCACACGCACACACACCCACGCGTACACGCACACACACCCACGCGTACACGCACACCCACCCCACACGCACACCCACCCACGCGCACACGCACACACCCACGCGCGCACACGCACACACCCACGCGCGCACACCCACCCACGCGCACACGCACACACACCCACGCGCACACGCACACCCACCCACGCGCACACGCACCCACACACTCACGCGCACACGCACCCACACACTCACGCGCGCACACCCACACGCACACACCCACACCCACGCGCGCGCACACACCCACGCGCACACCCTATGGTCTTGGATGTCGAGTACAATACGTTATCCAAGACCATGGTGAATCATACCTATACGCACACATCCACACGTACACGTACACACCCACGTGTTGGACTTGTGATCCAAGACCATAGTCTTGGATCACAAGTCCAACACGTGATCCAAGACCATGGTGAATCACACGTACACGCACCTACAAGTACATACACTTGTCAGCTTTTTTCATGGATCAATATCCTGTTTTCAAACTCCAAATAATCTAATTTGGACTTGTTGCAGTACGAGGCAAATCTATTTTAAAATTTACCGTAGTTTTAGCGGCGCAAAATAACTTATGTCTGAAACTTTTACACACATACACACACACATACACATACACACACATACACACACATACACATACACACACACACACACACACATTTGGTAGTTTTAGTTTTCTAGTACATCCGTAATGTCTAACAATTTCTAACAAAATACATTGTTCTTTATTGTCTTAATTTCATTAATTTTCATTTATTCATTTTATTTATTAATTTTACTCTACTTGTTTTTCATTTATTCATCTGACTGTCATTATTATTATTTATTATTAGTTTATTTTCTTTACACAAACGTTTCCACTCAACGTGCGAGAACCTAAGACTTGAAGTTATCCTTCGGGACTCGGGAATTAAGATAACATCCAACTATACATCACGAGCACCTTCATTTGAAACGTTCAAGTTGCCCACTGGCAAACGTTCGCAACAAGGTCAAACGTTTACCTCGTCATCTGTAACACCAATTCAAAATTGGTCAGATTTTCATCTGGAACAGTCCTCGTTTTCTTCATCTTCAGAACCATCCGAGTTATCACACTGGGCTATTTTCCCTCCAACTTCCGATTCACCGGCGGTACCGCCAACCTCCAACACTTTTTTTTCAACGTAAAATCACTATGGGAAACCACTTCTCAATTTACGACAAACTGGAGTAAAATTATTTTCCTCCGACATATTCCTTCCCGAAAGCTGTGGGCTGGAAATGTCCTCCAACAGTTGGAGGAAAAAAGAGCAGTGTGATAACGCCTCGAGTTGTTGCAACTTCGATTATATTCGAGGGTTGTGAAACGATCGCGTTTGACAATGGTTTCTTCATCCTATCAAGCCATTTTGGAAAATACTAATTGTTGTACACATTTTCTTGAAAAGTACAAAGAATTTCATTGGGAGAGTTTTAAACATTTACATCGGAACACTTTTTTATCTATCTCGACTACCCATTACTATTCATCAACGGAGCTAAGATGAACTGGAAACAAATAGGTATTGGACGGGAATGGGTGCATGGGTTACCTGGCTACCTTCCTTATAATGGAGAAGGGGATATTTGTATACAAATAACCAATAGCTACGGTACAGCTCTTTGGACACGAAATCACCTCAATTCAGGTATTGCAGTAAAGGAATTAAATTGACACATTACAACTTTAATCTTAGATTGTGGTAATCTAATGTACATTTTTTTTTTACCAACTTTTATACCGGTTCTATTTTCCCCATTAGTGATATGTAGGTCTAGTTTATCACTATTCTTTGCTTGGTAGTTCACATACTGCACCAAGTAAATATCACCGAGAAAATTACTAAACGACAACCTGCACGGTCTTGTTCCATTGTCGTCCAAAAGTCAATGTACCCAACACATCATCGGCACGCCAGGATTGTGAAAATAAAGCTCTTGAGAACAATATATATCAATTATATATACATTTTTATCTTCGTTATCGCTCCTGCCCTGACCCGTCTCCCATTTGTTCCGACTTAAACTATGTGCACCTTGCTTCACTTTCCAATGGTTTACGGTGAAGACTTAATAAATGTTGGTACGAGTACAATGGATACTACAATTCGCATATTCCCCGATTTCCAAGACACCAAACATGACTATTCTTCTTTCTTACCTTAGTGAAGTGAAGGTATCCCATGTACCGAGCCAAAGCCCAGTAGCCGGCTCTGCTTGTTTGCTTGCTTGTTTGCTTGCTTGTTTGTTCTACCAGAACCCGCGCGGGGCAGGTCGATGGCTGACACGCCCACCAGCTCCGCACGTGGTGCCTAAGTTGCCGCAGTCGCCTCAGACCGAGCTGTCACACTCACGAATCCAAGTTACGAGTGCATTTGCAATCCCCAATTAGCAATATTCCAACGGACTCTGGAGACCACTTATAATGAGCAACCAAAATATCTTCTTCAAAATAACCACTACTTATTTACCGATATCCAGAGCGAAAACGAAGACTATCTGTCCTTACTGCAATAAAGGAACGCTTGTTGTACAGACGTACACTTCAAACATCAGAGGAAGGCATAGCACGTGGACAAGCGTGTTCCATGAATACCATCACGCGCGCACATGCATGATACACACTGACACTTAGACTAAGTGGTTCTGGGTCAAAGCTGGCACAGGGAACGGGTCTGGAAACGCGAGGTGTAGAGCCAGAGCCACGGGGGTGCACGCTACCACTCTGAAAGCGAGAGGCACACTGACACACATCGAGCGACGGGAAGGCGAGGGGTGGCCGGCCGAGAGAGCGAGAGATAGAGAAAGAGACGGGGCGGGTAGAGAGAGGGGAGAGAAAGAGGGGGGGAGATTATTTAGCGGTCAGTCAAGGTTTACAAGAAAGAACCCTCTCTCGCGCGCGGGGGCAGGAAAATAGTGGGCAAGGACGTTCGTGGGCCATCGGGGTGAATACAAGACGGGAAGCCGTAGCCAGTTGCACAAGGTGCAGGGGGGGAGGGAAGGTGCAGGGGGGGAGGGAAGGTGCAGGGGGGGAGGGAAGGTGCAGGGGAGGGAGGGAAGGTGCAGGGGAGGGAGGGAAGGTGCAGGGGGGGAGGGAAGGTGCAGGGGGGAGGGAAGGTGCAGGGGGGAGGGAAGGTGCAGGGGGGAGGGAAGGTGCAGGGGGGAGGGAAGGTGCAGGGGGGAGGGAAGGTGCAAGGAGGGAGGGAAGGTGAAGGGGGGGCAGGAAGGTGAAGGGGGGGCAGGAAGGTGAAGGGGGGGCAGGAAGGTGCAGGGGGGGCAGGAAGGTGCAGGGGGGCAGGAAGGTGCAGGGGGGCCGGGAAGGTGAAGGGGGGGCGGGAAGGTGAAGGGGGGGCGGGAAGGTGAAGGGGGGGCGGGAAGGTGCAGGGGGGAGGGGGGGCGGGAAGGTGCAGGGGGGAGGGAGGGCTGGGTCGGACATAACTTTACGAATACGAGCAAGTGATTTTTTGGAACGGAATTGATGACAGAGACGGGGGAAATGGTGTAGGGTAAAGAGTGCAGGGTGAGGGTTGAAAGGTGAAGAGTGCAAGACGACAAAGGAAAGGAAAAGGAACGGGGGACGGGAAAGGAAAAGGAACGGGGGACGGGAAAGGAAAAGGAACGGGGGACGGGAAAGGAAAAGGAACGGGGGACGGGAAAGGAAAAGGAACGGGGGACGGGAAAGGAAAAGGAACGGGGGACGGGAAAGGAAAAGGAACGGGGGACGGGAAAGGAAAAGGAACGGGGGACGGGAAAGGAAAAGGAACGGGGGACAGGAAAGGGGACGGGAAAGTGAATAGAGGGGGGCAGAGGGGAGGGCAGGAAAAGGGGGGCAGAGGGAAGGGCAGGAAAAGGGGGGCAGAGGGAAGGGCAGGAAAAGGGGGGCAGAGGGAGGGGCAGGAAAAGTGGGGCAGAGGGGGGGCAGGAAAAGGGGGGCAGAGGGAAGGGCAGGAAAAGGGGGGCAGAGGGAAGGGCAGGAAAAGGGGGGGCAGAGGGAAGGGCAGGAAAAGGGGGGGCAGAGGGAAGGGCAGGAAAAGGGGGGGCAGAGGGAAGGGCAGGAAAAGGGGAGCAGAGGTTAGGGCAGGAAAAGGGGGGGCGGAGGGAAGGGCAGGAAAAGGGGGGGCGGAGGGAAGGGCAGGAAAAGGGGGGGCGGAGGGAAGGGCAGGAAAAGTGGGGCAGAGGGAAGGGCAGGAAAAGTGGGGCAGAGGGAAGGGCAGGAAAAGGGGGCAGAGGGCAGGGCAGGAAAAGGGGGGCAGGAAAAGGGGGTCAGAGGGAAGGGCAGGAAAAGGGGGGGCAGAGGGAAGGGCAGGAAAAGGAGGGGCAGAGGGAAGGCCAGAAAAAGGGGGGGCAGAGGGAAGGCCAGAAAAAGGGGGGGGCAGAGGGAAGGCCAGGAAAAGGGGGGGCAGTGGGAAGGGTAGGAAAAGGGGGGCAGAGGGAAGGGCAGGAAAAGGGGGGGCAGAGGGAAGGGCAGGAAAAGGGGGGGCAGAGGGAAGGGCAGGAAAAGGGGGGGCAGAGGAAAGGCCAGGAAATGGGGGAGCTGAGGAGAGGGCAGGAAAAGGGAGGAAGAGGGAAGGGCAGGAAAAGGGAGGAAGAGGGAAGGGCAGGAAAAGGGAGGAAGAGGGAAGGGCAGGAAAAGGGAGGAAGAGGGAAGGGCAGGAAAAGGGGGGCAGAGGGAAGGGCAGGAAAAGGGGGGCAGAGGGAAGGGCAGGAAAAGGGGGGCAGAGGGAAGGGCAGGAAAAGGGGGGCAGAGGGAAGGGCAGGAAAAGGGGGGCAGAGGGAAGGGCAGGAAAAGGGGGGCAGAGGGAAGGGCAGGAAAAGGGGGGCAGAGGGAAGGGCAGGAAAAGGGGGGCAGAGGGAAGGGCAGGAAAAGGGGGGCAGAGGGAAGGGCAGGAAAAGGGGGGCAGAGGGAAGGGCAGGAAAAGGGGGGCAGAGGGACGGGCAGGAAAAGGGGCAGAGGGAAGGGGAGCAGAGGGAAGGACAGGAAAAGGGGGGCAGAGGGAAGGACAGGAAAAGGGGGGCAGAGGGAAGGGCAGGAAAAGGGGGGCAGAGGGAAGGGCAGGAAAAGGGGGCAGAGGGAGGGGCAGGAAAAGGGGGGCAGAGGGATGGGCAGGAAAAGGGGGGCAGAGGGAAGGGCAGGAAAAGGGGGGCAGAGGGAAGGGGGGCAGAGGGAAGGGTAGGAAAAGGGGGGCAGAGGGAAGGGTAGGAAAAGGGGGGCAGAGGGAAGGGCAGGAAAAGGGGGGCAGAGGGAAGGGTCGGAAAAGGGGGGCAGAGGGAAGGGTAGGAAAAGGGGGGCAGAGGGAAGGGGCAGGAAAAGGGGGGCAGAGGGAAGGGGCAGGAAAAGGGGGGCAGAGGGAAGGGGCAGGAAAAGGGGGGAGAGGGAAGGGGCAGGAAAAGGGGGGCAGAGGGAAGGGCAGGGAAAGGGGGGCAGAGGGAAGGGCAGGGAAAGGGGGGCAGGGAAAGGGGGACAGAGGGAAGGGCAGGGAAAGGGGGACAGAGGAAAGGGCAGGGAAAGGGGGACAGACGCAAGGGCAGGGAAAGGGGGACAGAGGGAAGGGCAGGGAAAGGGGGACAGAGGGAAGGGGCAGGGAAAGGGGGACAGAGGGAAGGGGCAGGGAAAGGGGGACAGAGCGAAGGGGCAGGGAAAGGGGGACAGAGGGAAGGGGCAGGGAAAGGGGGACAGAGGGAAGGGGCAGGGAAAGGGGGACAGAGGGAAGGGGCAGGGAAAGGGGTACAGAGGGAAGGGGCAGGGAAAGGGGGGCAGAGGGAAGGGGCAGGGAAAGGGGGCAGAGGGAAGGGGGCAGAGGGAAGGGGCAGGGAAAGGGGGCACAGGGAAGACCAACGGAAGGGGGGGCAGAGGGAAGGGGCAGGGAAGGGGGGGCAGAGGGAAGGGGCAGGGAAAGGGGAGCAGAGGGAAGGACAGGAAAAGGGGGGCAGAGGGAAGGGCAGGAAAAGGGGGGCAGAGGGAAGGGGCAGGGAAAGGGGGGCAGAGGGAGGGGCAGGGAAAGGGGGGCAGAGGGAGGGGCAGGGAAAGGGGGGCAGAGGGAGGGGCAGGGAAAGGGGGGCAGAGGGAGGGGCAGGGAAAGGGGGGCAGAGGGAGGGGCAGGGAAAGGGGGGCAGAGGGAGGGGCAGGGAAAGGGGGGCAGAGGGAGGGGCAGGGAAAGGGGGGCAGAGGGGGGCCAGAGGGAAAGGAGAGGGGGCCAGGGGTCCGACTAGGGGGAGATGGCGGGGCCTACACCAGGAGGGACCAAAAGCAGTAACCTTTGCACTACTACGAGCTTTGGGGACTGTTGGTACAGGAAAGTCTTTGCTTGTTATCCGAGGATTACGGGATTCGAAGTTACAACTAAGCAAATACGAGGCCAACACCCTTCCAGTGGTGCCCCCAGCTCACTATATTGAGGATTAATAAAAACTTATCAATAAAATTTACTAGAAATGTATAAATAACTGAATATGACGGCTGGTAAAGAGACGAGACTACGTGTGATACTAGTCCTCAGGGACAGTATCTCGCAAAGGATGGGCAATGATGACGCCGAGCGAGGAGGTGAAATGTCGTCGAACAGACCTTGTGAGTAAGGGAGTGGTTGGGGAGGGAGAGGAGGCTACACGAGAGGTCTCGGGTGGACTGGGTCGGGTTTGGGTCGAGCCGAGGCCAGGGCTGTCGGCTTTGGAAAGGTAACGGGGAGCTATGACGAGCCATTTTGCGCACAGAATGGAAGTTCTTATCCCGGTGTCACACTGCGGCGGCGCCCGATTCGGCCAGATGACGTTTGCAAGTTCAATTAGCTTAATAAAATCACTTGGCGACAGCCACAACTTTATATAACGACCACCATCTTCCCATGGTTAAAACGCTATCGTTACCTTTCGAGTAACGACTCATAAGGGAAACTTTGCTGTCGCCAACCAGCCGCAACGATGGCGCCGGACAGTGTGACACCGGCCATTGGGACGAGCGATGCGAGACCCAGGTCGAGCCACGGAAAAATGTCAACGCACTTCAATGCCCTGGCTGGAAAAAATGTCAAACTCAAGAGTGGATATACAAGAGACTGAGCTTGTTAAGGTTCGACAGTGTAAAGCTGTACCGAACGCATCTTTGCCTCAAGTGGAGACGATGCGAAGTCCAGCCAAAATAATCCTACAAGTGGAAGCAAGAGTGGGGAGGGAGGGGGGGAGAGGGCAAAGGTAGGTGGGAGGGAGAGGGCAAAGGTAGGTGGGAGGGAGAGGGCAAAGGTAGGTGGGAGGGAGAGGGCAAAGGTAGGTGGGAGGGAGAGGGCAAAGGTAGGTGGGAGGGAGAGGGCAAAGGTAGGTGGGAGGGAGAGGGCAAAGGTAGGTGGGAGGGAGAGGGCAAAGGTAGGTGGGAGGGAGAGGGCAAAGGTAGGTGGGAGGAGAGGGCAAAGGTAGGTGGGAGGGAGAGGGCAAAGGTAGGTGGGAGGGAGAGGGCAAAGGTAGGTGGGAGGGAGAGGGCAAAGGTAGGTGGGAGGGAGAGGGCAAAGGTAGGTGGGAGGGAGAGGGCAAAGGTAGGTGGGAGGGAGAGGGCAAAGGTAGGTGGGAGGGAGAGGGCAAAGGTAGGTGGGAGGGAGAGGGCAAAGGTAGGTGGGAGGGAGAGGGCAAAGGTAGGTGGGAGGGAGAGGGCAAAGGTAGGTGGGAGGGAGAGGGCAAAGGTAGGTGGGAGGGAGAGGGCAAAGGTAGGTGGGAGGGAGAGGGCAAAGGTAGGTGGGAGGGAGAGGGCAAAGGTAGGTGGGAGGGAGAGGGCAAAGGTAGGTGGGAGGGAGAGGGCAAAGGTAGGTGGGAGGGAGAGGGCAAAGGTAGGTGGGAGGGAGAGGGCAAAGGTAGGTGGGAGGGAGAGGGCAACGGTAGGTGGGAGGGAGAGGGCAACGGTAGGTGGGAGGGAGAGGGCAAAGGTAGGTGGAAGGGAGAGGGTAAGGGGGGGAGAGGGAGAGAGCTATTGCTCTGCCGTCACTCGCGCCCGCCACTCCCACCAATACACTCCCCTTAGACCATTGAACCACTTTTTCCTCCATTCCACCCCCCTTCTCCCCTACAGCTTTTACGTCAACAAAGATCCAGAAGGGCCTCGTTTCTCAGTCTTGCACCATTAAGAGGGCCAGTGGCGATTTCGGGTTCTTTTTTCGAGTGTTAGGGGGGAGGGGAAGTTCTTAAGCGATGGATTGGGATTGGAAGATTTGGTCGTGGTTTGGAGGTAGGGGCTGCCCGTGGGGAAGAAAAATTAAACTACAAAAATCGACAAATACAAAAACGAACCCATAAAGGACAGGGTAGGATAGGGTAAGGGTAGGATAGGGTAGGGGTAGGATAGGGTAGGGGTAGGATAGGGTAGGGGTAGGATAGGGTAGGATAGGATAGGGGTAGGATAGGATAGGGGTAGGATAGGATAGGGGTAGGATAGGATAGGGATAGGATAAGATAGAGGTAGGATAGGATAGGGGTAGGATAGGATAGGGGTAGGATAGGATAGGGGTAGGATAGGATAGGGGTAGGATAGGATAGGGGTAGGATAGGATAGGGGTAGGATAGGATAGGATAGGGGTAGGATAGGATAGGGGTAGGATAGGGATAGGATAGGGGTAGGATAAGATAGAGGTAGGATAGGATAGAGGTAGGATAGGATAGGGGTAGGATAGGATAGGGGTAAGGGTAGGGTAGGGGTAGAATAGGGTAGGGCAGGATAGGGTGTAGTATGGGGTAGTAGAGGGTAGGGCAGGGTAGGGGGTAGTATAGGGTAGAGCAGGGTAGGGGTAGTATAGGGTAGGGCAGGGTAGGGGTAGTATAGGGTAGGGCAGGGTAGGGGTAGTATAGGGTAGGACAGGGCAGGGGTAGTATAGAGTAGGGCAGGGTAGGGGTAGGATAGGGTAGGGGTAGGATAGGGTAGGGGTAGGATAGGGTAGGGGTAGGATAGGGTAGGGGTAGGATAGGGTAGGGGTAGGATAGGGTAGGGGTAGGGTAGGGGTAGGATAGGGTAGGGGTATGATAGGGTAGGGGTGGGGTAGGGTAGGGGTAGGGTAGGGGTAGGATAGGGTAGGGGTAGGATAGGGTAGGGGTAGGATAGGGGTAGGATAGGGTAGGGGTAGGATAGGGTAGGGGTAGGATAGGGTAGGGGTAGGATAGGGTAGGGGTAGGATAGGGTAGGGGTAGGATAGGGTAGGGATAGGGTAGGGGTAGGATAGGGGTAGGATAGGGTAGGGTAGGGCAGGGTAGTGGCAGAATAGGGTTGAACAGAGTCCACTTGTGTCCTTTCATTTAATTTACTGCCACATTTCACTCTTTCGCCAGAAAGATCGTGCATTACAAAGAGCCTAAACGCAGCTGGGCCAGAGTGTCATCTCCGGGCGTGAGGTCATCGGCGAAAGCTTCTGTTGGTCAAGGTCGCCAACAGCCCTAGACGAAGCCGTCGATGCGACGTGCTGCATCTACCACAGGCCAACCCGTTCCCAGTTCTCCCTCCACTGCTCTACTCCAGTTACCTATGTGGTAATATTACGCTTCTGAAGATGACGTAGTTCGTTCTTAGAATTCCCCGGGTGAAGTGAAACTATGACCCCATGGGTGACATCCGTGAATGGGTGAAGATCTTCAACGTTACCCTTCGACCTCCAGGTCATCCCTTGCCAAAGTTCTTCAACGAGCATGGTTAAATCGTGCCGGGAAGTTAAGCATTCAGTTCTACAGTTTTATTTTTTTCCAAGGACGCGAGTGGGTACGGGATAAAGGACGAGTGGACGCGGGAGGGGGAGAGTGGACGCGGGAGGGGGAGAGTGGACGCGGGAGGGGGAGAGTGGACGCGGGAGGGGGAGAGTGGACGCGGGAGGGGGAGAGTGGACGCGGGAGGGGGAGAGTGGACGCGGGAGGGACAGAGTGGACGCGGGAGGGACAGAGTGGACGCGGGAGGGACAGAGTGGACGCGGGAGGGACAGAGTGGACGCGGGAGGGACAGAGTGGACGCGGGAGGGACAGAGTGGACGCGGGAGGGACAGAGTGGACGCGGGAGGGACAGAGTGGACGCGGGAGGGACAGAGTGGACGCGGGAGGGACAGAGTGGACGCGGGAGGGACAGAGTGGACGCGGGAGGGACAGAGTGGACGCGGGAGGGACAGAGTGGACGCGGGAGGGACAGAGTGGACGCGGGAGGGACAGAGTGGACGCGGGAGGGACAGAGTGGACGCGGGAGGGACAGAGTGGACGCGGGAGGGACAGAGTGGACGCGGGAGGGGGAGTGGACGCGGGAGGGGGAGAATGGACGCGTTAGTAAAAGAGGACGAGACTAAAAGGCATGGAGGTGGGGTCGGAGAGGATGGTGGAGGGAGGCAAGGAGTGAGGGGTTGATAGAGTGGACGGGAGGGAGGCAAGGAGTGAGGGAGGTTGGGTGAAAGAGCTGAAGTGGCGAGCCAACGACAGAGGAAAAAGTGTAAAAATATTCCGTGCCCACTGCAGGGTAGCAGTTTGTGTCGAGGAGGGTTGGGGGAAGGGGTGACAATAGAACAGGAGGCATCGACGGTGGAACGAGGGGGAACGAGGGAGGGAGGGAGGGAGGGAGGGAGGGAGGAAGAGAGAGAGGGGGAGAGAGAGAGAGAGAGAGTCAACGACGGGGGAACGGGAGAGAACGATGGGGAGAGGAGGGGGAATGATTGGCAGAGGTGGAATAGAGACTGCACGGCGAAGATGAAGAGGGGGAACGTCGGGGAGTGAAGGAGGGCTGAATAAGGAGTGAAGGAGGGCTGAATAAGGAGTGAAGGAGGGCTGAATAAGGAGTGTGGGAGGGCCGTGTGAGAGGGAGTGAGGGAGGGAAGGCCGAGTGAGAGGGAGTGAGGGAGGGACGAGTGAGGGAGGGACGAGTGAGGGAGGGACGAGTGAGCGGGATCGAGGGAGAGCCGAACGAGTGAGCGGGATCGAGGGAGAGCCGAACGAGTGAGCGGGATCGAGGGAGAGCCGAACGAGTGAGCGGGATCGAGGGAGAGCCGAACGAGTGAGCGGGATCGAGGGAGAGCCGAACGAGTGAGCGGGATCGAGGGAGAGCCGAACGAGTGAGCGGGAGCGAGGGAGAGCCGAACGAGTGAGCGGGATCGAGGGAGAGCCGAACGAGTGAGCGGGATCGAGGGAGAGCCGAACGAGTGAGCGGGATCGAGGGAGAGCCGAACGAGTGAGCGGGATCGAGGGAGAGCCGAACGAGTGAGCGGGATCGAGGGAGAGCCGAACGAGTGAGCGGGATCGAGGGAGAGCCGAACGAGTGAGCGGGATCGAGGGAGAGCCGAACGAGTGAGCGGGATCGAGGGAGAGCCGAACGAGTGAGCGGGATCGAGGGAGAGCCGAACGAGTGAGCGGGATCGAGGGAGAGCCGAACGAGTGAGCGGGATCGAGGGAGAGCCGAACGAGTGAGCGGGATCGAGGGAGAGCCGAACGAGTGAGCGGGATCGAGGGAGAGCCGAACGAGTGAGCGGGATCGAGGGAGAGCCGAACGAGTGAGCGGGATCGAGGGGAGCCGAACGAGTGAGCGGGATCGAGCGAGCGGGATCGAGGGAGAGCCGAACGAGCGAGCGGGATCGAGGGAGAGCCGAACGAGCGAGCGGGATCGAGGGAGAGCCGAACGAGTGAGCGGGATCGAGGGAGAGCCGAACGAGTGAGCGGGATCGAGGGAGAGCCGAACGAGTGAGCGGGATCGAGGGAGAGCCGAACGAGTGAGCGGGATCGAGGGAGAGCCGAACGAGTGAGCGGGATCGAGGGAGAGCCGAACGAGTGAGAGGGAGCGAGGGAGAGCCGAACGAGTGAGAGGGAGCGAGGGAGAGGGAGTGAGTGAGAGGGAGTGAGAGGGAGTGAGTGAGAGGGAGTGAGTGAGAGGGAGTGAGAGGGAGTGAGAGAGGCGAGGGAGCGAGGGAGAGCCGAGAGGGGGCGAGGGAGAGCCGAGCGGAGGGGAGTGAAGGAGAATAGAGTGAAAGGGAATAAGGGAATAAAGGCAGAATAAGAGGGAGTACGGAGGGAGGGCCCAGTGAAAGCGAGAAAGGGAGGGAAGGCCGAATGAGAGGGAGTAAAGGAGGTAAAGCCGAATGAATGGGAGTAAAGGAGGGAAGGACGAGAGGGAGAAACAACGGGTGAGAGTGACGGAGGGAAGGCCAAGTGAGGGGGAGTGACAGAGGGAAGGCCAAGTGAGGGAGTGGGGGAGAGGGAAAGTGAGGGAGTGGGGGAGAGGGAAAGTGAGGGGGAGTGGGGGAGAGGGAAAGTGAGGGGGAGAGGGAAAGTGAGGGAGAGAGGGAGTGGGGGAGAGAGGGAAAGTGAGGGAGTGGGGGGAGAGGGAAAGTGGGGGAGAGAGGGAAAGGGGGGGAGAGAGGGAAAGGGGGGGAGAGAGGGAAAGGGGGGGAGAGAGGGAAAGGGGGGAGAGAGGGAAAGGGGGGAGAGAGGGAAAGGGGGGAGAGAGGGAAAGGGGGGAGAGAGGGAAAGTGAGGGGGAGAGGGGGAGAGTGAGGGAGAGAGGGGGAGTGGGGGAGAGAGGGGGAGTGGGGGAGAGAGGGAAAGTGAGTGGGGGAGAGAGGGAAAGTGAGTGGGGGAGAGAGGGAAAGTGAGTGGGGGAGAGAGGGAAAGTGAGTGGGGGAGAGAGGGAAAGTGAGTGGGGGAGAGAGGGAAAGTGAGTGGGGGAGAGAGGGAAAGTGAGTGGGGGAGAGAGGGAAAGTGAGGGGGGGAGAGAGGGAAAGTGAGGGGGGGAGAGAGGGAAAGCGAGGGGGGAGAGGGAAAGTGAGGGGGGGAGGGGAAAGTGAGGGGGGGAGGGAAAAGTGAGTGGGGGAGAGGGAAAGTGAGTGGGGGAGAGTGGGAAAGTGAGTGGGGGAGAGAGGGAAAGTGAGTGGGGGAGAGATCGAAAGTGAGTGGGGAGAGTGGGAAAGTGAGTGGGGGAGAGTGAAAGAGAGGGGGAGAGTGAAAGAGTGAGTGGGGAGAGTGAAAGAGTGAGTGGGGAGGGAGAGTGAGTGGGGGAGAGAGGTAAAGTAGTGGGGGAGAGAGGTAAAGTGAGTGGGGGAGAGTGGGGGGGGAGTGGGAAAGTGAGTGGGGGAGAGAGGGAAAGAGAGGTGGGGGAGAGAGGGAAAGTGAGTGGGGGGAGAGAGGGAAAGTGAGGGGGAGGGAAGAGGGAAAGTGAGTGGGGGAGAGAGGGGTGGGGGAGAGGGAGTGAGGGAGTGGGGGAGGAGGAAAGTGAGTGGGGGAGAGAGGGAAAGTGAGTGGGGAGAGGAGTGTGTGGGGTAGGGGGTGGGAGTGGGGGAGAGAGGGAAAGTGAGTGGGGGAGAGAGGGAAAGTGAGTGGGGGAGAGAGGGAAAGTGAGTGGGGGAGAGAGGGAAAGTGAGTGGGGGAGAGAGGGAAAGTGAGTGGGGGAGAGAGGGAAAGTGAGTGGGGGGGAGAGGGAAAGTGAGTGGGGGAGAGAGGAGCGAGGGGGGAGTGGGGAGAGAGGAAAGCGAGGGGGAGTGGGGGAGAGGGAGCGAAGGGGAGTGGGGAGAGGGGGAGATAGGGAAAGAGAGGGAAAGCGAGGGGGAGTGGGGGAGAGAGGGAAAGCGAGGGGGAGTGGGGGAGAGAGGGAAAGCGAGGGGGAGTGGGGGAGAGAGGGAAAGCGAGGGGGAGTGGGGGAGAGAGGGAAAGCGAGGGGGAGTGGGGGAGCGAGGGAGAGAGGGAACGCGAGGGGGAGTGGGGGAGAGGGAAAGCGAGGGGGAGGGGGGGGAGAGGGAAAGCGAGGGGGGGAGAGGGAAAGCGAGGGGGGAGAGGGAAAGCGAGGGGGAGTGGGGGAGTGGGGGAGAGAGGGAAAGCGAGGGGGAGTGGGGGAGAGAGGGAAGGCCAAGTGAGGGGGAGTGGGGGAGAGAGGGAAAGTGAGGGAGTGGGGGAGAGAGGGAAAGAGAGTGGGGGAGAGAGGGAAAAGCGAGGGGGAGTGGGGGAGAGGGAAAGCGAGGGGAGTGGGGAGAGAGGGAAAGCGAGTGTGAGTGGGGGAGAGGAGGGAAAGCGAGGAGAGGGTGGGTGAGAGAGGGAAAGTGAGGGGGAGTGGGGGAGAGGGAAAGTGAGGGAGTGGGGGAGAGAGGGAAAGTGAGGGAGTGGGGGAGAGAGGGAAAGTGAGGGAGTGGGGGAGAGAGGGAAAGTGAGGGAGTGGGGGAGAGAGGGAAAGTGAGGGAGTGGGGGAGAGAGGGAAAGTGAGGGAGTGGGGGAGAGGGAGAGTGAGGGAGTGGGGGAGAGAGGGATATGAGGGAGAGAGGGAGTGGGGGAGAGAGGGAAGGTGAGGGAGGTGGGGGAGAGGGAAAGTGGAGGTAGTGGGGGAGTGGGGGAGTGTGGGGGGAGATGGGAAGTGAGTGAGTGGGTGGAGAGAGGGAAAGTGAGGGAGAGGAAGGGGGAGAAAGTGGGGGAGAGGGAAAGTAATGGGGGAGAGAGTGAAAGTGGGGGGAGAGAGGGAAAGTGGGGGAGGAGAGGGAAAGTGGGGGAAGAGAGGGAAAGTGGGGGGGAGAGAGGGAAAGTGGTGGGGGAGAGAGGGAAAGTGGGGGAGAGAGGGAGGGAAAGTGGGGGAGAGAGAGGGAAAGAGGGGGAGAGAGGGAAAAAAGTGGGGGGGGAGAGAGGTGAAAGTGGGGGGGTCGGTGGAGTGTGGGAAGAGAGGGAAAGTGGGGGAGAGTGGAAATTGGGGGGAGAGGGGGAAATGTGGGGGGAGAGGGGGAGAGAGGGAAAGTGGGGGAGTGAGGGAAAGAGGGGGAGAGAGGGAAAGTGGGGTAGAGGGAAACGTGGGGGAGAGAGGGAAAGAGGAGTGGGGGAGAGAGGGAAAGTGGGTGAGAGAGGGAAAGTGGGGGAGAGAGGGCGAAAGGTGGGGGGTATCGCCCTACTGGGGGGAGAGAGGGAAAGTGGGGGAGAGAGGGAAAGTGGAGGAGAGAGGGAAAGTGGGGGGGAGAGGGAAAGTGAGGGGGAGTGGGGTGAGAAAAGTGAGGGACGTGGGGGGAGAGAGGGAAAGTGAGTGGGGGAAAGAGAGGAAAGTGAGTGGGGGAGAGAGGGAATAGTGAGTGGGGGAGAGAGGGAAAGTGAAAGTGGGGGAGAGAGGGAAAGTGAGTGGGGGAGAGAGGGAAAGTGAAAAAGGGTTGGGGGGGAGAGGAGCGGAACAGTGAGTGGGGGAGAGAGGGAAAGTGAGTGGGGGAGATAGCGGAAAGTGAGTGGGTGGAGAGAGGGAAAGTGAGTGGGGGGAGAGAGAGGAAAGTGATGAGTGGGGGAGAGAGGGAAAGTGAGTGGGGGAGAGAGGGAAAGTGAGTGGGGGAGAGAGGGGAAAGTGAGTGGAGGAGAGGAGAGAGGGAAAGTGGAGTGGGGGGAGAGAGGAAAGTGAGTGGGGGAGAGAGGGAAAGTGTGAGTGGGGGAGAGAGGGAAAGTGAGTGGGGGAGAGAGGGAAACAGAGGGGGGGAGAGAGGGAAGTGAGTGGGGGAGAGAGGGAAAGTGTAGTGGGGGAGAGAGGGGAAAGCGAGGGGGAGTGGGGGAGAGAGAGGGAAAGCGTAGCGAGGGGGAGGTGGGGAGATGTGAGGGAAAAGCCGAGGAAGGGAAAGCGAGGGGGGGTGGGGGAGAGAGGGAAAAAGGAGGGAAAGCGAGGTGGGAGTGGGGGAGAGAGGGGAAAGCGAGGGGCGAAGTGGGGGGAGAGAGGGAAAGCGAGGGGGAGTGGGGGAGAGAGGGAAAGTCTAGGGGGAGTGGGGGAGAGAGGGAAAGCGAAGGGGGGATTGTGGGGGGGGACGAGAGTGGAAAGCGAGAGGGGTAGTGGGGGAGAAGAGGATACGGAAGCGAGGGAGAGTGGGGGAGAGCGAGGGAAAGGCGAGGGGGAGAGTGGGGGAAGAGAGGAAAGCGAGGGGGGAGTGGGGGAGAGAGGAAAGCGAGGGCGAGTGGGGGAGAGTGGGGGAGAGAGGGAAAGCGATGGGGAGTATGGGGGAGAGAGGGAAAGCGAGGGGGGTTGGGGGAGTGGGGGAGAGAGTGGGGGAGCGAGCGAGGGAGTTGGGGGAGAGAGGTGAAAGCGAGGGGGGGTAGGTGTTGTGGGTGCCGGAGGAGAGGGAAAGCGGAGGGGGATGGGGAGATGAAGGGAAATCGAGTGTGAGTGGGGAAGAAAGCGAGAGCGGGGGGTGAGTGGGGAGAGAGGGAAAGCGGGAGGGGGAGTGGGGGGAGAGAGGGAAGCGAGCGAGTGGGGGAGAGTGGGAAAAGCGAGGGGGAGGTGGGGGAGAGAAGGGAAAGCGAGGGAGTGGGGGAGAGAGGGAAAGCGAGGACGGTGTGTGGGGGAGGAGAGGGGAAAGCGAGCGGGGGGAGTGGCGGAAGAAGCAGGAAAAGTGAGGGGAGTGGGGGAGAGAGGGAAAGTGAGGGGATTTTGTTGGTGGCGGGGAGAGGGAAAGGTGAGGGTTAGTGGGGGCGAGAGGGAAGTTGAGGGAGTGGGGGAGAGAGGAACAGGTGAGGGAGTGGGGGAGAGGGAAGGTGAGAGTGAGTGGAGGGAGGGAGGGGAAAGTGAGGGGAGTGGGGGAGGGGGAGAGTGAAAGTGAGGGAGTGGGGAGAGAGGGAAAGTGAGGGAGAGAGGGATAAGTGGGGGAGAGAGTGAAAGTGGGGGAGAGAGGGAAAGTGGGGGAGAAGAGGGAAAGTGAGTGGGGGAGTGAGAGGGAAAAGTGGGGGAGAGAGGGAAAGTGAGTGGGGGGAGAGAGGGAAAGTGAGTGGGAGAGAGGGAAAAAGAGGGGGAGAGAGGGAAAGTGAGGAGGAGAGAGGGAAAGTTGGGGGACGAGGGAAAGTGAGTGGGGGAGAGAGGGAAAGTGGGGGAGAGGGAAATTGAGTGGGGGAGAGAGGGAAAGTGGGGACCGGGAGTGGGAGAGAGATGGGGAAAGTGGGGGAGAGATGGGGAAAGTGGGGGAGAGATAGGGAAAGTGGGGAGTGAGTGGAAAGTGGGAGAGGAAAGGCTGGGGGCGTGAGGGAAAGTGAGTGGGGGAGAGAGGGAAAGTGAGAGGGCGCGAGAGTGAAAGAGAGTGAGGGAGAGAGGGAAAGTTAGAGGGGGAGAGAGGTAAAGTGGGGGAGAGGGAAAGTGGGGGAGAGATGTGAAAGTGGGGGAGAGAGGGAAAGTGGGGGGAGAAGAGGAAAGTGAGTGAGGAGAGAGCGGGGCAAGGAAAGAGATGGGGGGAGTGGGGTGAGGAGTGAGTGGGGGAAGAGAGGAAAGTGAGTGGGGGACGGGTGAGAGAGGGAGAAAGTGAGTGGGGGAGAGAGGGAAAGTGAGTGGGGTGGAGGGAAAAGTGAGTGGGGGGAGAAGAGGGAAAGTGAGTGGGAGCGAGAGAGGGAAAGTGAGAGTGGGGGAGAGAGGGAAAGTGAGTGGGGGAGAGAGGGAAAGTGAGTGGGGAGAGGAGGGAAGAGTGAGTGGGGGTAGTGAGGGAAAAGTGAAGTGGGGGAGAGAGGGGAAGTGAGTGGGGGAGAGAGGGAAAGGTGAAGTGGTTGGGAAGAGTAGGGAAAGTGAGTGGGGATGAGGAGAGGGAAAGTGAAGTGGGAGGAGGGAGGGGAAAGTGAGTGGGGCGAGAGAGTGGAAAGAGAGTGGGGGAGGAGAGGGAAAGTAGAGTGGGGGAGAGAGGGAATAGTGAGTGGGGATCGAGAGATGGAAAGTGAGAGTGGGAGTAGATAGGCGAAAGTGGAGTGGGGGCGGTGAGAGAGGGAAAGTGAGTGGGGGGGAGAGGGAAAGTGATAGTTGGTGGGGAGAGTGGAAAGTGAGTAGGGGAGAATGTGGGAAAGTTGAGTGGGGGGAGATGTGGGAAAGTGAGTGGGGGAGAGTTGGGAAAGTGAGTGGGGAAGAAGAGTGGGAAAAAGTGAGGGGGTGCGAGAGTCGGGAAACGTGAGTGGCGGGAGATTGGGAAAGTGAGTGGGGGAGAGAGTGGAAAGTGAGTGGGGGAGAGAGGGAAAGTCTGAGTGGGGGAGAGAGGGAAAGTGTGATGGGTGGAGAGAGGAAAAGTGTCGTGGTGGCGAGAGAGAGGAAGTGAGTGGGGGTAGAGGGAGTGAGTGGGGGAGAGAGGGAAAGTGAGTGGGGGAGGAGAGGGAAAGTGGAGTGGGGAGAGAGGGAAAGTGAGTGGGGGAGAGAGGGGAAAGTGAGATGGGGAGAGAGGGAAGTGAGTGGGGGGAGAGAGGGGAAAGGTGAGGGGGGCGAGGAGGGAAAAGTGAGGTGGGGGAGAGAGGGACAAGTGAGGTGGGGGAGAGAAGGAAAGGAACGTGGGGAGAGAGGGAAAGTGAGTGGGGGAGAGAGGGAAGTGGAGTGGGGGATTGAGGGAAAGTGAGTGGGGGATTGAGGGAAAGTAAAACTGGAGTGGGGGTGTGAGGGAAAGTGAGTGGGGGAGAGAGGGAAAGTGACGTGGGGGGGGAGAGGGAAAAGTGAGTGGGGGAGAGAGGGAAAGTGGTGGGGGAGAGAGGAAAGTGAGTGGGGCGAGAGTGGGGGAGAGAGGGGAAAGCGAGGGGGTAGTGGGGGAGAGAGGAAGCGAGGGGGAGTGGGGGGGAGAGGAAAAGGCGAGGGGGGAGTGGGGGAGGGAGAGAGGGAAAGCGAGGGGGAGTGGGGGGAGGAAGGAAAGGAGGGGGAGTGGGGGAGAGAGGGAAAGCGAGGGGGGAGGTGGGGAGAGAGGGAAAGCGAGGGGGCAGAGTGGGGGCGGGGAGAGAGGGAAAGCGATGGGGGAGTGGGGAGGAGGGAGGAACGCGAGGGGGGAGTGGAGGGAGAGAGAGGGAAAGCGAGGGGGAGTGGTGGGAGAGAGGGAAGGTGAGGGGGGAGTGTGGGAGAGGGGGGAAAGTGAGGGGAGTGGGGGAGAGGGGAAAAGAGAGGGGGAGTGGGGAGAGAGGGGAAAGTGAGGGAGTGGGGGAGAGAGGGAAAGTGAGGGAGTGGGGGAGAGGGAAGGTGAGGGAGTGGGGGAGAGAGGGAAAGTGAGGTAATGGGGGAAAGAGGGAAAGTGAGGGAGTGGGGGAGAGGGAAGGTGAGGGAAGTGGGGGAGAGGGGAAGGTGAGGGAGTGGGGGAGAGTGGAAAGTGAGGGAGTAGTGGGGAGAGGGAAGGTAGAGGGGTGTTGGGGGGTCGTGGGAGGAGGGAAGGTGAGGGAGTGGGGGAGAGGCAGGTGAGTGAGTGGGGGAGAGGGGAAAGTGAGGGAGTCGGGGGAGAAGGGAAAGTGAGGGGAGTGGGGAGAGAGGGAACGTGATGGGAGTGGGGGAGAGAGGGGAAAAGTGATGGAGTGGGGGAGCGAGGGGGAAAGTGATGGAGTGGGGGGGAGAAGAGGGAGAAAGTGATGGGATGTGGGGGAGAGAGGAAAGTGATGGAAGTGGGGGAGAGAGGGACACAGTGATGGAGTGGGGGAGAGAGGATAAGTGATGGATATGGGAGTGAGGGGAGTGAGGGATACAGTGATGGAGTGGGGGACGAGAGGGGCGAGAAGAGGATAAGTGATGGAGTGGGGGAGAGAGGGGGAGAGGGAAAGTGATGGAGTGGGGGAGATAGGGTAGGGAAAGTGGGGGGAGAGAGGGGGAGAGAGATGACAGTGGAGGAGAGAGGGAAAGTGGGGGGGAGAGAGGAAAGTAGGGAGCGATGGAAAGTGGGGGGGAGAGGGGAAGTGGGGGAGAGAGAGCGGGAAAGTGGGGGAGAGAGGAGAAGTGGGGGAGAGAGGGAAAAGTGGGGGAGGAAAAGTGGAGGGAGGGT
>NC_134815.1:31063852-31198852 GCF_046742065.1 Oratosquilla oratoria
CGAAACCGAACCGCCGTAGTGACAGTCGGGGACTCTACCAACCGTGTTTGTGTGTGAGTGTGCTTGTTTGCGTGTGTATGTGTGTGTGTGCGTGTCAAGGAAGAGGAGGAAAGACAGGCTGACGCAGGAAGTGAAAGACACAGAAAGACACAGACACACATACTAGTAGATACAGACAAGGGTGAAAAGAGTCAGATACTCAGACATACAGATAGGCAAGTAGACAGACATGCACATAGACAGGCATACAGATATACAGACATATACAGGCAGACAGACACAGGCAGACAAAGACAAAGACACATAGACAAAGACACAAAGGAAAACAAAGGTAAAGACAAAGACAGACACACAAAGACACAAAGACAAAGACAGGTACAAAGACAGACAGACAAAGACACAGACAAAGGGACAAAGACAGACAGTGTGGTCCCCTTTCACCATTCTATTGTCGTTCCTATGTGCCGTTTTTCTTTTTGTGCTTTTACTTTATATTTTCCTTTCACCATCATCTTTGTTACGTACGATTTGTCACTATTTTCATCTGTAGGAAGGCCCTGTGCTTCCGATCTTCCGACTCGGTCAAGTTCCACTTAGTATTATCTTGTATAGGAGAGGGGAATTAAACGGAACATAATTTTCATTTCCTTTCTTCCCGAATATCAATACACTTGCTTCCTTAAGTTACACCAAGGGACACTCGTCGGGAATCCTCAATTTGGGTCCTACGTCAGTTCTGCAAAGACGTCATTATTTCTTTAGTTCAATGATATTTAATGTTATATTTAAGAACCTCCCCTAACGGCGTGGTCTTACAATCGTGAACCAATTGAATTTTCTCCTCCACCCTTTCTCCAATCAGAACAGCTGTTACAATCCCGCAAGCAATACTTCTTACTCAGGCAATCTCGAATTCACCACTGCACACTGATATAGTTTACATATTGTTACATCAGCATAAAATGAACATTACACAGCAATGAAATCGGGTCCCCGGCGGTCGTTTGTGAACATTAGGCAGAGAGCAAGCTTGTGCAACTTCCTTCGCCTACGAACTGTTGTTTACCAAACAGCCAACTCATGAAAATGAAATTCTCACCATATACTATTCTGTCTACCTCATTTGCCTACCTATATCTACGAGCCTCTTACAGACAAAGACACGGACAAAGAGACAGAGAGAGACAAAGACAGATAAAGACAGGCAGACAAGGACAAAGACAGACAGACAAGACAGACAAAGACAGACAGACAGACAGACAGACAAAGACAAACAAAGAAAAACGGACAAAGAAAGACAAAGATAAAGACAGACAGACAGAGATAGACAGACAGACAGACAGAGATAGCGAACGACAGGCAGACAGACAGACAAAGATATGCAAACAAAGACAGGCAGACAGACAAAAACATACATAGACAAACACAAAGGCAGGCAGACAAAGGCATACAAAGACACAAAGACAGACAAAAACACAAAGGTAGTACAGACGAGTACAGACAGACAAGTACAGACATAAGAGCATAAGAACATAATGAAGGGGACTGCAAGAGACCATAAGGCCTTCACTAGGCAGTTCCATGTCCATTACCACCTACCATCCCTATCCACAAAGTTGCCTAACCTTTCCTTAAAACAACCAATAGTTTCAGCACTCACTACATGGTTACTAATTTTATTCCATTAATTGACCACTCTATTGGTAAACCAATTCTTGCCTATTTCCTTCTTAAATCTAAATTTGTCCAATTTAAATCCATTACTGCGAGTCCTACCCTGTTGTCTTAATATGATGACCTTGTCTACGTCCCCACTGTTAAAGCCATTGATCCACTTGAACACCTATCAGGTCATCCCATCACTCTGCTTCTTTGCACAGGCAGAATAATACAGACAGACAGAATAATAAAGACAGAATAATACAGACAGAATAATACAAAGACAGACAGACAAATACAAAGACAAACATAGACAGACAAAAACAAAGACAAAAACACAGACACAGAGAAAGACAGCCAGGCAGACACAGATAAAGACAGACACAGATAAAGACAGACACAGATAAAGACAGACACAGATAAAGACACACAGATAAACACACAGATAGACAGACACATATAAAGACAGACACAGATAAAGACAGACACAGATAAAGACAGACACAGATAAAGACAGACACAGATAAAGACAGACACAGATAAAGACAGACACAGATAAAGACAGACACAGATAAAGACAGACACAGATAAAGACAGACACAGATAAAGACAGACACAGATAAAGACAGACACAGATAAAGACAGACACAGATAAAGACAGACACAGATAAAGACAGACACAGATAAAGACAGACACAGATAAAGACAGACACAGATAAAGACAGACACAGATAAAGACAGACACAGATAAAGACACACAGATAAAGACAGACACAGATAAAGACAGACACAGATAAAGACAGACACAGATAAAGACAGACACAGATAAAGACAGACACAGATAAAGACAGACACAGATAAAGACAGACACAGATAAAGACAGACACAGATAAAGACAGACACAGATAAAGACAGACACAGATAAAGACAGACACAGATAAAGACAGACACAGATATAAAGACAGACACAGATATAAAGACAGACACAGATATAAAGACAGACACAGATATAAAGACAGACACAGATAAAGACAGACACAGATAAAGACAGACACAGATATAAAGACAGACACAGATATAAAGACAGACACAGATATAAAGACAGACACAGATATAAAGACAGACACAGATATAAAGACAGACACAGATATAAAGACAGACACAGATATAAAGACAGACACAGATATAAAGACAGACACAGATATAAAGACAGACACAGATATAAAGACAGACACAGATATAAAGACAGACACAGATATAAAGACAGACACAGATATAAAAGACAGACACAGATATAAAGACAGACACAGATATAAAGACAGACACAGATATAAAGACAGACACAGATATAAAGACAGACACAGATATAAAGACAGACACAGATATAAAGACAGACACAGATATAAAGACAGACACAGATATAAAGACAGACACAGATATAAAGACAGACACAGATATAAAGACAGACACAGATATAAAGACAGACACAGATATAAAGACAGACACAGATATAAAGACAGACACAGATATAAAGACAGACACAGATATAAAGACAGACAGACACAGATATAAAGACAGACACAGATATAAAGACAGACACAGATATAAAGACAGACACAGATATAAAGACAGACACAGATATAAAGACAGACACAGATATAAAGACAGACACAGATATAAAGACAGACACAGATATAAAGACAGACACAGATATAAAGACAGACACAGATATAAAGACAGACAGATAGATATAAAGACAGACAGATAGATATAAAGACAGACAGATAGATATAAAGACAGACAGATAGATATAAAGACAGACAGATAGATATAAAGACAGACAAGTACATAAAGACAGACAGATAGATATAAAGACAGACAGATAGATATAAAGACAGACAGATAGATATAAAGACAGACAGATAGATATAAAGACAGACAGATAGATATAAAGACAGACAGATAGATATAAAGACAGACAGATAGATATAAAGACAGACAGATAGATATAAAGACAGACAGATAGATATAAAGACAGACAGATAGATATAAAGACAGACAGATAGATATAAAGACAGACAGATAGATATAAAGACAGACAGATAGATATAAAGACAGACAGATAGATATAAAGACAGACAGATAGATATAAAGACAGACAGATAGATATAAAGACAGACAGATAGATATAAAGACAGACAGATAGATATAAAGACAGACAGATAGATATAAAGACAGACAGATAGATATAAAGACAGACAGATAGATATAAAGACAGACAGATAGATATAAAGACAGACAGATAGATATAAAGACAGACAGATAGATATAAAGACAGACAGATAGATATAAAGACAGACAGATAGATATAAAGACAGACAGATAGATATAAAGACAGACAGATAGATATAAAGACAGACAGATAGATATAAAGACAGACAGATAGATATAAAGACAGACAGATAGATATAAAGACAGACAGATAGATATAAAGACAGACAGATAGATATAAAGACAGACAGATAGATATAAAGACAGACAGATAGATATAAAGACAGACAGATAGATATAAAGACAGACAGATAGATATAAAGACAGACAGATAGATATAAAGACAGACAGATAGATATAAAGACAGACAGATAGATATAAAGACAGACAGATAGATATAAAGACAGACAGATAGATATAAAGACAGACAGATAGATATAAAGACAGACAGATAGATATAAAGACAGACAGATAGATATAAAGACAGACAGATAGATATAAAGACAGACAGATAGATATAAAGATAGACAGATAGATATAAAGATAGACAGATAGATATAAAGATAGACAGATAGATATAAAGATAGACAGATAGATAAAGATAGACAGATAGATAATGATAGACAGATAGATCAAGATAGACAGATAGATAAAGATAGACAGATAGATATAGATAGACAGATAGATAATGATAGACAGATAGATAAAGATAGACAGATAGATAAAGATAGATAGATAGATATAGATAGATAAATATAGATAGATAAAGATAGATAGATAGATAAACATAGATAGATAAAGACAGATAGATATAAAGATAGACAGACAGATATAAAGATAGACAGACAGATATAAAGACAGACACAGATATAAAGACAGACACAGATATAAAGACAGACACAGATATAAAGACAGACACAGATATAAAGACAGACACAGATATAAAGACAGACACAGATATAAAGACAGACACAGATATAAAGACAGACACAGATATAAAGACAGACAGATAGATATAAAGACAGACAGATAGATATAAAGACAGACAGATAGATATAAAGACAGACAGATAGATATAAAGACAGACAGATAGATATAAAGACAGACAGATAGATATAAAGACAGACAGATAGATATAAAGACAGACAGATAGATATAAAGACAGACAGATAGATATAAAGACAGACAGATAGATATAAAGACAGACAGATAGATATAAAGACAGACAGATAGATATAAAGACAGACAGATAGATATAAAGACAGACAGATAGATATAAAGACAGACAGATAGATATAAAGACAGACAGATAGATATAAAGACAGACAGATAGATATAAAGACAGACAGATAGATATAAAGACAGACAGATAGATATAAAGACAGACAGATAGATATAAAGACAGACAGATAGATATAAAGACAGACAGATAGATATAAAGACAGACAGATAGATATAAAGACAGACAGATAGATATAAAGACAGACAGATAGATATAAAGACAGACAGATAGATATAAAGACAGACAGACAGACAGACAGACAGACAGACATAAAGACAGACAGACAGACAGACAGACAGACAGACAGACATAAAGACAGACAGATAGACAGAAAAACAGACAGATAGACATAAAGACAGACAGATAGACATAAAGACAGACAGATAGACATAAAGACAGACAGATAGACATAAAGACAGACAGATAGACATAAAGACAGACAGATAGACATAAAGACAGACAGATAGACATAAAGACAGACAGATAGACATAAAGACAGACAGATAGACATAAAGACAGACAGATAGACATAAAGACAGACAGATAGACATAAAGACAGACAGATAGACATAAAGACAGACAGATAGACATAAAGACAGACAGATAGACATAAAGACAGACAGATAGACATAAAGACAGACAGATAGACATAAAGACAGACAGATAGACATAAAGACAGACATAAAGGCAGATAGACATAAAGACAAACAGAAAGACATAAAGACAGACAGATAGACATAAAGACAGACAGATAGACATAAAGACAGACAGATAGACATAAAGACAGACAGATAGACATAAAGACAGACAGATAGACATAAAGACAGACAGATAGACATAAAGACAGACAGATAGACATAAAGACAGACAGATAGACATAAAGACAGACAGATAGATATAAAGACAGACAGATAGATATAAAGACAGACAGATAGATATAAAGACAGACAGATAGATATAAAGACAGACAGATAGATATAAAGACAGACAGATAGATATAAAGACAGACAGATAGATATAAAGACAGACAGATAGATATAAAGACAGACAGATAGATATAAAGACAGACAGATAGATATAAAGACAGACAGATAGATATAAAGACAGACAGATAGATATAAAGACAGACAGATAGATATAAAGATAGACAGACAGATATAAAGATAGACAGACAGATATAAAGATAGACAGACAGATATAAAGATAGACAGACAGATATAAAGATAGACAGACAGATATAAAGATAGACAGACAGATATAAAGATAGACAGATATAAAGATAGACAGATAGATATAAAGATAGACAGATAGATATAAAGATAGACAGACAAAATAAGACGAACAGAATATGACACAAAGCCAAGCAAAGAGAAAGACAAAAACAGACAAAGACATGGACACAGAAAAAGACAGACAAATAAAGACAAAGACAGACTGACACAGATAAAGACACAAAAACACAGACCACAGACAAAAACAGACACAGATAGATACAGACAGACAAAGACAGACAGACAGACAGACACAGAAAGATAAATGCACTTATAGACATAGACATATAAATACTGACAAGAAAAACGCATAGATACCCACAAGAGTAGGCACAGACAGTGACAAAGATACAGACTGGTAGCCAAAGACAGACATTAACAGATAGATACATACAGCCACAGACGCAAGCATAGGCGCAAGCACAGATTGATATGAACATAGTGTCTGGAGAGCGTGTTCGTCTGTTTGCTTGTGTCTATATGTTCATGTCTGTGTGATTCACCACGGTCTTAGACCACGTGTTGGACTCACGATCGACAGCCATTACCCTCCCGGATGAGAGCTCAAAGTTCATATATGGCCCAATCTGAGTAGTACACTCACATACACCCAATTCTTTGCCCACCAGAGGTGGAGTGCCGGTTCGTAGTGCAGCGATGCTGAAATTCACAGCCCTGGGTAGGACTCGAACTCGGATCGAGAGTAGTATCACTGAATCGTCGAGCTGTGCAGTGTCTGTTTGGGTCTGTGCATACGAGTCTGTGCATGGTGGACTTGTACAGAATCTGTTTTTGGTTATATAGGAGAGGGAAGAGATGGAAGAGGAGGAGGAAGAGGAGGTGTGGGGCAAAGAGACAGGAAGAGGAGAGGAACAAGTCATTCATCTGGCCGAATAGACGGAAGGAACTGACGTACAGACAGACAGATGAAGAAAGAGCGAAAGAAACCCGCCGACAAAGTCAAAATGATAGTTAAGCTGTTGGTTACTGTTATCAGTTCGTGGGATGGTCTTAAGGTCTTTCAATCGGTCTGAGCTCTCGGGCTATTGATCTGTCGGTCGGTCTGTCGGTCAGTCTGTTTCTGATCGGTCTGATGGGCTGTTGTTCACAGGTTTGTCGGCTTAAGAAGGGATTTCAGATGGTCACTCGGTCAATGAAACAGTCTGTCACTGATAAGTAAGAGACCTTGTGTTGGAGGAGGAGGAGGAGGAGGAGGAAGAAGAGGAGGAGGGGGAACACGAGTAGGAGGGGAGGAGAGGCGAATGAGGGAAAAAGGAGGAGAGGAAGAGAAGGAGGAGGAGGAAGGAAAGAGGAGGAGAGTCAGGAGGAGGATAAGGATGAGGAGAGGAAGGAGGAAGTGAAGGAAGAGAGAAGAGGGAGTAGAAATGGAGAGAAAGAGGGCGGAGACGGAGGAGTTGTGTAGACAGGGAACTACGAGACTAATTAGAAAGATAACTAGAACGATAACTAGGGCGAGGATGAACATGGGAATGGAGACCAGGCCAAGGACAAGGTGGGTACGAGGACGAGAACTAGGAGGACCAGAACGAGGGTGAGTGTGAGGACGAGAGCAAGAGTTTATGAGGACAAGATCGAAGGGAAAGGAGCGGTTGAGGACGACGCCGAAGGGAAGGAGGATGAGGCTAAAGACGAGGAAGAGAAGGAAGAGGAGGAGGAAGTGGAAGTGGAAGTAGAAGGAAAGTCACTTTTTTGAAAACAAAAAAGAAGGAAAAAGAGAGAGAGAGAGGCAAAGGCAGACAGACAGAGAGACCGAGAGAGAAACACAGACAGACAGAGAGACAGAGACAGACAAGGACAGAAACACAGACAGACAGACAAATAGACGCATACAAATAGACAGACACAGACAAATGCAGAGAGACAGACAGACAGACTGGTAGACAGACACAGAAAGACAGACAGACACAGACATACAGAGACAGACACACAAAGAGACAGACAGGCAGAGAGACAGACAGACAGAGAGACGGACAGACAGACAGACAGGCATAGAGGCAAACAGATACAGCCAGCCAGAGAGACAAATAGACAGACAGGAAAGTAATGTAACAAAATAGAAAACAAAATAAAAACGAAGAGACGAGTAATTAGGTAGAGATCAACGGAGATAAAGGGAAAAAGAGGAGAGATGGGGAGGAAGGGTGAGAAAGCGCAAGAGGGGCGTGGGAGAGGGTGGGGGGGCGACCTTAACTTGTTCCCAACTTGGAAGGAAAGGAGCCTCGGAAAGAAATGTTCTCCAACACTCGCAGGAGAGATTAAAGACTAATATCATCTTGATCCAAGAGAACACAAATAGAGAAGCTTGATCACAGGTCTGGTCTCAGTCCTGTAAGCCTACTAATAATTAATTAAGACAAGTAAACACACACACAATTAACGCACTTACTATTCAAGTACACTTTGCAAGTGCAATATGAATATTCCTTGCTACGTAAATGTTGTTCAAAATTGTGGTCACTCATAGTAAAAAGGGTTGCAAAGAGTTGAATAAAATAACCTGGCTGAAGCCAGCATAATAGAATACATATTTTGACACCCTCGTAATTTTATATATTTTATTCTTAAAAAATGTCTATACGATTACAAAAGCATAGCAAAACAAAACATCTTCCACGGAACGGAAGTCGTTAATTTAATCTGATATTTCAAGATCAATTTTCTTTTCACTACCCAGAGATATTACTCGCTATATTAATCAGTATACAACGATGGATGTGAGATGAATGTAGGGTGAACATATGCTCTGACTCATCCATCTCCTTTACAGTATAAGTGGAAAGGACTTATTGGAATATGCATTAGAATAAACTAGATGATTTTTTATAAAGTTTCCCCTATATATATATTTTCTTTTCTTTGTTGATTTACCTAAAATAGAAAACGTAAGTGATCTGATATTTTATTTCCGGGACGTTAGATATGACACGAATTTCCTGGACAGTGGAAGGAGGTGATGGATGAGGGTGTGTGGGTAATACGTACCTTAAGTGAGTGATGAAGGGAGGGGGAGGATAGCTGCAGTTGGGGAACTGAAGTCCAGGAGATTTGTAACACCACCTGGGACCACTCGCGCTCCCTCCAGGGTGAGCGTGAACGTAAATCAAAGAGGGGGGGTGATGGGGCAACTCATTAAGTGAACCGTCCTAGGCTAATGAAACCCAGAACTATTGTGAGTTTTAATAGATTAATTGACTCTATAATTAGACACTAGAATTATGGTACTCGTCATTAAACAATGTGGGTTAACAGTTAACTGGATTTCACACACATACATCCTATCTATCCTATCTCCCTGCGCGCCTATCTAAGGGTCCTATCTAGTAAATACCCCTTGTTACTTGCTATTATCCTTAGAGTGTCTCTGCTGGGTGTGGGAATGACTTCCAAGGGGCGCTGGTCCCTCGTTCTGGCAGAATGCGTTGGCTATTGAAGGATAACGGTGTCGTTGATCACGGCGGGAACCCGGGTCATCTTTGTGATTAGCCTCGTGGCGGGGGCGCGGGTTCGATCACGTAGGGGGTTTCTTGTATTCACTATCCAGTTCCTTTCAGATCAGAGTGTCCCGAGGAAAGGGGTACAGGTACGTGCGTGACCCCTTGATACACGAATGATGTGTTCACTGGAGGCTGGATGCCTCAAGACACTATTCAAATCCCCACGATGGTCGGGATATCACACACAGCGCTTCACCTGATAAGTTTCGGGAGGGGTTTGTCCCGGAATCACTCGTTGAATGTCTTACAGTGCGTAAGCGCTCACTTAAGGATGAAAATCCTTAATAGCCACATGAGGGAGGAAAGGACGCGATTGGACTTCCGAGAATGAGTGGCCCGACCTCCCTTGTTGAACCCGATGGAAAGACTGACCTGTGTCCCGCGGCATGTCAGGTCAAAATGTCCGCCAGCTAGCCTCCAACGTTGCCAATACTTCTACGTTCCCGCCACTAGTGTTGAAGGGTACTACGAACAATGTTCATGTGGAAGATGACACAGTTCCAATTGTTCCTTGAGGGTAGACACTATTCACGAGCGTGTTAGATACGATCCTAATTATTCTAATTGCCTAGGTTAAACAATATGTGGCAGCGCGCAGGGGGGGGTGTTCGCGTGAAGCCGCGGAGGGAAGGGACAAAGGTGCTTGTTCCTTTGGCCGAGGAAAACCGTTGGCCTAGGTCGTGTGAGAACACTTGAATCTAAAGGGGGGAGGGTTCTCTAAATAATTAGAAGTTTCTCTCAACTTCGTTAAGGCACTGTAATTGATTGCCAAAATGGCACAACAGTTGATGAGGATAAGAAGGAGAAAGGGCAGGAAGTAGCTACTAGAAGTCTTAAGGACTCTGGTAATTCCCCAGAGTATAGGGAATGAAGGGCCGAAGCGGGGTGAACGCAAGACGAAAGAAAATGAAACCTGCGTCCACTAGGCCCATGAGCGAAAGCGTTTGGTAGCTGGAGTTTTGAAAGCGGACGAAAGAAAATGAAAAAGAATTGTATTCCGTGTGTCACAATCTCAAAAATTGTGACACAGTTATAAACCAAAAGGGGGCCGGGGGAGGTATCCCCTACAGCCTGAAGCTGGGAGAAGGAGGCTGGTCATTCATCAAGAGTAGAGAACCAGCTTCTGGCTTGCTGGGCGGCCGTTCTTCTTGGTCGTGCTCTTGTTAACGGAGCCGCTGTTGGCTCGTTGAGTGACGTGGCTGTTGATCTCGTTGGGACGTCGGTCACCGTGGCCGTGCTGGGTTGTAGTGAAGGTGGCGTGGTGAGGTGCTCGCGTTCGCAGGCGATTTCAGTCGGGTCGTTCGCCGCCGGAGAGGTTCCGTCGTCTACGGTGTCCGCTTCGCCTTCCCCCGCGGGGGGAGGGGGCTCCGCGGTCGGTTCGTGACGGTCCGCGTGGGAACGAGGGGGCGTGTCCGCGCTCAGATTGATTTCTAAAGGGATGATTCGTGTGACAGACCGCTCGTATTCTCCTTTAGGAGTGCGGACTCTTACGGATCTGATGACGTCGTCAGGACCTGGGAAGACTTGGGTGATGCGTGCCAAGGGATATTGGTCTCGGGGGACGCCGTCCAGAATGAGAAGAACTAGGTCTTGTACTCGAGGTCTATTCTGAGGCGGTTTGCTGTGTCGCAGGTGACGTTCTCTCAGACTCGCGACGTAATCGTGAGTCCATCTCCTCTTGAAATTTCGCAGGATCTCTGTCAGGAACTGGTATTGAGTCCTAAAGGTGGTGGCACCGCGATAGTCTGGGTCGTTCAGTTCCGTTAGTTGTACCTGCGGGGACAGGGCGATGGTCCGTCCGTACATGAGATGATTAGGAGTAAGGGGGGTGTCATCTTCCGTGCCAACATAAGTGAGGGGGCGGTTGTTTACCACGCATTCTACTTCTTGGCACAAGGTTCTGAACTCGTCATAGGTGGGGGTGTGCTTGTACAGAGCCTTCTTCAGGTTGGATGTGGTAATTCCGACGAGGCGTTCATACATGCCACCTTGCCAGGGGGCAAGTGGGGTGATGAAGGTCCAGGACGAGTGGTGGTGTGTTAAGAACTCGTCGATGCTGGGCTCCTCTTTGAGTTCTCGGAGCAACCTGTTTGTGGCCCCGAAATTGGCGGCGTTGTCGGATACGAACGAGTGGGGCATTCCCACTCGTGCTGCAAAGCGCCGCAGTGCTCTCATAAAGTCTGCTACACTGAGGGAGGTGACCACTTCCAAGATAAGGGCTCTGATGCTGGCGCAGGTGAAGATGACTTCATAGGCTGCGTCAACGTGGGACTGTTTCAACTTGATGGCTCCCGTGAAGTCGACTCCGGTGGTGGAAAAGGGTGTGTTAAAATGAACTCTATTAGGATGTAAACGTGCTGGAGGAGGGAACCTGAAGGGCTGCGATTGGATGCGCCGACAGTGTAAATACTGTCTGAGGAGTGACTTGATGGTTTGTCGTTGGCGTGAGACCCAGTAATCTCGTCGTAGGAGGACATGGAGTGTGGCGGTGTTGGTGTGTAGCGCGAGACGGTGTTGGTGCAAGACAATGCGGCTCCACAATGGGCACTTTGAGTGTAATAACAGCGGGGGGGCGCGACCGTACTCGTGGAGCGTAGCAGCGTGTGGTGGTTGGCAGCGTATGAGGCCTTGTTCATCTAGTTTGAGTCCTCTTTGATAGATGAGATATCTGTCATCAGAAGTGAGCTGGGTGGCTAGTCCTTGGAGATGTCGGTATATTCTCGGGTAAGAGCTGATTTGGGCTATTCGGAGCATAACTTGCATAGGGCTCTGATAAAGTTTGGCTTTTACCGTAGCTGATGCTTTGGCCCTCACAGCTCTCAGCAGAATCCTGAAGGCGTTGTACGCTGCTGGTAGATCGCGGAATGGTGTCATGTTGAACGGTCTCTCTGTTTCTTGGACCATGGTGGGATTGGCGTGTATCAAGATGGGTGGAGCATCCAATTCTTGTGGGGGATATTGTTCGGGGTGGGGAAGCCATTCTGGACCCTTGAACCAAAGGTCCTGCCGGTTGCTAAGACCTGCCACGTTAGTGCCCTTCGAAGCGAGATCCGCTGGGTTGTCTTTGGAGCTAACGTGCCTGAGGCGGAGGTTGTGATCTTGTACCAACTGCTTGATCTCTCTAGCTCTGTTAAGGACGTATGTTGAAGTGCTGGTCTGGCTGCGGACCCAGAAAAGGGCTGATTTGGCGTCAGACCACACGAAGGTGGTGTGGTAGTGGGAGGGACGTAGATTCATCAGGTACTTCGCGAGGCGGCTGCCGAAGAGAATAGCCGTGAGTTCTAGACGGGGGATGGTGAGTTCTTCGCTAAGTTTGTCCATGCTCTTGGGTGCGACCCTACTCCTGCCTGTGAGAAAGGAAACGTGCCCCTCCCTCGAGACGGTATAGGCCGCCACCCCGAACCCTCTTTGACTCGCGTCGCAGAAGATGTGGAGGGCGTGGTGACTGCCAGGGTGCGCATTCCGAGGGAATTGAAGAGTATCCAAGTTCCAGTAGTGATTAAGGATGGTGGGGAGGGCCCGGATGCTGTCCCCGTTGAGGGGGGTATCCCATTCTTCTTCCGTTTTCCACAAGCTCTGTATGAAGAGTTTGCCCGTGAGTGTGATAGGGGCCAAGAATCCCACGGGATCGTATAGTGAAAAAAATAGACTGAGAATTTTCCTCTTGATCTTGAAGAGTAGTGGTTGTTCAAAAGCCTGTTTAAATTGGTGGGGAGACCGAGATAATCACGGACTCCGTTGTGTTCAAATTCTTCGATGTTCGCGTTGGAGGCCCATTGATCCAGGGGCATGTTGGCTTGATTCAAGATTTGTTCTATCTGGGGTCTTTCCACAGTGATCTCATCGATGCGATCATACGTCAGTTGTAGGTTATCCACGTAGAATGCGGACTTGAGTTTGGTAGTCAGGGGGTGATCATACGTCTCTAAGTGATGTTCAATGGTTTGGTTGAGGAGGTAAGGACTTCAAGTGGCGCCAAACAACACTACTTTGAAGCGGAAGGCTTGGATTTCTCTCATATCTGCACTTGTAAAAAAGAGAAAGCGGCAGTAATCTCTGTCTGCCTCGTCTACCCCTATTCGTAGGAAAGCCTTGCTGATGTCTGCCAGGACACCGTACGTGCCCTCTCTGAAGAGCAGGATCATGGATTGAATTTTCTGAGCCAGGTTGGGTCCAGTATACAGGGCATCATTGAGGGATAGCGCATTCTTGTATGCTCTGGAAGATGCGTTGAACACTATCCTGACGGGTGTCGTGGAGGAATTCTTGTAGACTGGGTGATGAGATAGGTAGTGTACCTTCCCATCCACCTCGGGACCCGGGGGAACGGTTTCGATGAACCCGAGCCGGAGGTATTCTTCCAAAATATTACGGTAGTCGGAGTAAAGAGACGGGTGTGGATTCCTCTTGAGTGAGTGTAGTTGAACTACCGCACGTCCATAGTTGATGGCTGGGCGCTCCTCCGTTTTGAAAGGTAGTCGGATGGTATATGCTCCATTCCCCTTCCGTACGGTTGATTTGAAAAACTTGACCGCCTTTTCCTCGAGATGACTGTATTTTTCTAGTGATATACCGACCGAGTCCAATGACCAGAGTTCGTGTACCGGAGGATCAACGAGGACCGGCTCGTCTATGCGGATGCTGTTAAGTGCGGTGGTTTCAATAGGTGGATTGAGGGCTCGGTCTTGGCTCCAAGGGGGCAACTTGCTCCACACCACGTAACCAGCTGAGGTGGCAAAAAGTTCGACACCCAAGAAACGCATGGCGCGTTTAAAGACCAATGGTGTGATCGCTACCTATTATGATGTGGATGTCGGCAGTTTGGTCTGACGGTGTTTCATTGGCGATAGGGATGCCTTGAGACTGTAGAACCTGGACAGAACGTTGGTACCCGGGCATAGAGATGTTTTTACCCACTGCGGGGTGCACTACTGCTTCGATCCGATACTTTTCAGTGCCCACGTGCAAGTTGAACTCGACGATATCGAACACCTGAGGTAGCTCGGTTTTGTTGAAGGAATCGATCTTAAAGAGTACGGTTCCCTTTGGCTGGAGCTTAAGTTGGTCCACGACGGAAGGGTGTACAAACGTGCGCTGAGCTCCGCAATCAATGAAGATTTGGGAGATACAACTCTTGCCGTTTTCCCAGAGACGTCCGGTGAAGACGGGCAGAGCGACAGTGCTCTGTACTGCTCGTCGGATGAGAGCAGTGTCCGCGACGATTTGCGTAGTCTCAATGAGAACAGGAACTGGTTCTGCTTCCGGTTCCCGAGGCAAGGTGATATTAGATACAGAGGAAGTTTGGACCAATACGGCGTGGGGTGTTGTTGTCGTTGGAGTTGGTCTCATCGCCGCGTCCGACACTGTTGGAGAGGATTCCGGGGCAGTTGGGGTGGCGGTGATGGGGGCCATGTGTATTGAAGAGGGAGCACTGGTGGATGCAGGGGCGTGGGTTACCTCTGGCGGTGCTCTGAGGGCGTCGTGGGAGCTGGTAGAGGCGGATGGTGTAGAGGTTGAGGTGCTATCTTGGATTGCTCTCGTGCCAAGTGGCGCTGGTTGCGATGGAGGATGGTAGGGGGACTGGTGAGGAGGGGGGTAGTTCCCGGATACTGAAACAAAGGGGGGTAATACGGATGGTATCCTGGAGCTTATGGGTAACCAGCAGGAGGCTGAGATGAAGCCGCGCTGTAGGGGGGGAGTGGGGGCGTGGCTTAACGGAGACTGGTTCCAGAGGTGAGAAGGAACTGTATTCTGCGTAGGAGAAGCGAAGATGCCATTGCTTGTTATGTTGATAGCTTGAGGGCATAGTGGAGCCTTATGGCGCGCTCCACATTTCATACAGCCTGCTTGGAAGTCACAGCGGTTCGTCTGATGCCTGTTGGAGTAGCAGATGGTACACTTGTTTAGTGCTAAAAGACTGTTGGTGCGTGTGGAGATATCCGGGTACGTCGTACAGTGTGACGGCCTATGTGGGCCGCTGCAAAACAAACAGTTGGCGCGGTGCTGTGCTTCATTGGGGACCGCAGGTACTGGTTGTGGGGGCGTGGGTGCTGGCCGTCCAGTGGTGTGCCTCGACGTATGACCTTGAGTCCTCGGAGTCGTCCCCGCGCTCGTTGTTGTCTGTCGAGGCGGGCGTGTAGATGGTTGAGTAGGAACAGGTGTAGGGGTCGCTGCGGGAACAGGGCGCATCGTCACAGGGGTATGGAGTCGACTACCCGTGATGGCACCCGAGTAAACCTTGAGTGCCGCGTGAAGCTCTGGCGCACTAAGTTCAGCAGTGCCTTTGAACAAGTATATTGACGAGAGAACCTGGCGGGGCAGTTTCGGCACTAGGACCCCCTCTACAAATTCATCGGAGAGGGCTTGTCCTACTGCGTTCTGGTACCGCTCGCTCAACTCGTCCCAATCGGCGAGGAACCTTGACAAGTCCTTACATTCGTCCGTAGGTGCGGGAATGGCGACGAGGCGTTCCTTCAGACTTCTGCGTACTGCCAAGGGCTTGTCATAGGCATCATGCAGCCGTCGGATGGTGTGTTCATACGCGGTGTTGTTGTACACGGGGTAACCAACCAGGCGTTTGGCACTCCCCGTCAGAGAGCGCATGAGAGCGCTGAACTTTTCTCCCTCTGTATATATACTGTTTTCATGAACAACTGTTTTGAAGATACTCCACCAGCTGGAGAACATTTCCAGATTCCCATAGAAAGAGGGGGGTTGGGGTTCCTCCCGTATGTATGTGATAGTGGGGCTTTGATGAAGCTGGCTGTTGGACGCTTGAGCGGTGGTATGTGCGCCGTTCACTCTCGCATCTGCTCTGACCTTAAGGTTTAATAGGACTTTCTTGCGTGGTTTCAATTCCTGTTTAAGGGTTGCAAGTTGATCATCGAGAAGGTGTCGGGCCCAGGCGAGCTCCAAGAACCGCCATGTTTGGTGATGGTCTTGACCTTCTTGGTGAATTTCCGTTGCTGCACTGGGGCTCAGGCTCTCGATGTTGACAGTCCCGTAAGCATCAGTATATTCCGTGACAGCGTCAAGGAAATTCTGAGTGATGTCAATGAGTTCGGTCAGCGTTGCGTTCGTAATTGCGTCTCCGGTAGGGCTGTAGTAAGACATGGTGGCTGCCGACTAATGCACTGGCACAATAGGTCGTTTCTATGTGAAAAGGTGGCCGTCTGAGTATACTTGCGGCCACTGGATCATAAGCCGAGAGGGGCGAGTGGGTCCGCTCTCTCTGAACGACTGGTTACGGAACGAACTACGATGGTATAAAGTCGGCATAGAACGATGAATTAAGAGTCGAACGAAAGAATCGCACAACGAAAATGGAGAATCGAAGGGGGTGACTACAGAAGACTGTGCTGTCATACGAGCTGGTCAGACAAAGGAGGAGGGAGAGTGGTTACTCGCGTGGAACCGCGAAAGTTTAAAAACAAGGCCGCTTGATTCCGGGCCGATGAGAGCCGTTAGCGTCAGGTCATCCGTAACGGTAACGGCTAGGCTTAACGTAAGGGTGTGGTGGCGCTAAAAAGAAGGCTCAACAATGATGCCGCGTTGAATGGGCTGAGCTGAGCCGATAACTAAGCCGGAAATGGCTAAATTTAAAATTACGAAGGGCGGCTGAGGATGCCGCTGAATGAAGTCGACGGGCGGAATTACACGTGAAACAGGGACCAGTGTATTTTCAGCACAATCTAATTCTACTTAGGGGGCGTGATGTTGCCCAAGAGAAAGGTACAAGTAAGAAGGGTAAATCAACGTAACATGAAATTATTATAGCATGCTTGACCTTGGCGTGCCTTAGCGAGCAGGAGGAACTCCTGTACAGTGCATTAAGTTGCTAACCTATGCGCAGGGAAACATGTTGTGATCTACTTAATGAGTTGTCATACGGATTATTGAACTTGGGGTCATAAATAGATTGACTATCTGTATAGGTAATGGAGCGAGTATCCGGTTCGAAGGACCAAAAACGGACCGTGACACCAATTTCCTGGAAAGTGGAAGGAGGTGATGGATGAGAGGGTGTGGGTAATACGTACTTTAAGTGAGTGATGAAGGGAGGGGGAGGATAGCTGCAGTTGGGGAACCGAAGTCCAGGAGATTTGTATCATCACCCGGGACCACTCGCGCTCCCTCCAGGGCGAGCGTGAACGTAAATCAAAGAGGGGGGTGATGGGGCAACTCATTAAGTGAACCGTCCTAGGCTAATGAAACCCAGAACTATTGTGAGTTTTAATAGATTAATTGACTCTATAATTAGACACTAGAATTATGCTACTCGTCATTAAACAATGTGGGTTAACAGTTAACTGGATTTCACACACATACATCCTATCTATCCTATCTCCTTGCGCGCCTATCTAAGGGTCCTATCTAGTAAATACCCCTTGTTACTTGCTATTATCCTTAGAGTGTATCTGCTGGGTGTGGGAATGACTTCCAAGGGGCGCTGGTCCCTCGTTCTGGCAGGATGCGTTGGCTATTGAAGGATAACAGTGTCGTTGATACCGGCGGGAACCCGGGTCATCTTTGTGATTAGCCTCGTGGCGGGGGCGCGGGTTCGATCACGTAGGGGGTTTCTTGTATTCACTATCCAGTTCCTTTCAGGTCAGAGTGTCCCAAGGAAAGGGGTACAGGTACGTACGTAACCCCTTGATACACGAATGATGTGTTCACTGGAGGCTGGATGCCTCAAGACACTATTCAAATCCCCACGATGGTCGGGATGTCACAGCGCTTCACCTGATAAGTTTCGGGAAGGGCTTGTCCCGGAATCACTCGTTGAATGTCTTACAGTGCGTAAGCGCTCACTTAAGGATGAAAATCCTTAATAGCCACATGAGGGAGGAAAGGACGCGATTGGACTTCCGAGAATGAGTGGCCCGACCTCCCTTGTTGAACCCGATGGAAAGACTGACCTGTGTCCCGCGGCATGTCAGGTCAAAATGTCCGCCAGCTAGCCTCCAACGTTGCCAATACTTCTACGTTCCCGCCACTAGTGTTGAAGGGTACTACGAACAATGTTCATAATAACATAAGAAATAAAGGAGACTGCAAGAGACCATAAGGCCTACACTAGGCAGCTCCGTATCTATCACCACCTGTCATCCCCATCCATAAAGTTGTCTAATCGTTTTTTTAAAACAACCGATAGTTTCAGCGCTTACTACATGGTTACTAAGTTTATTCCATTCATCGACCACCCTATTAGTAAACCAATTCTTGCCTATTTCCTTCTTAAATCTAAATTTGTCCAGTTTATACCCATTACTGCGAGTCCTGCCCTGTTGTTTTATTATGATGACCTTGTTTGCATCACCCTTGTTATAGCCTTTGATCCACTTGAACACTTCTATTAGATCACCCCGCACTCTGCGTCTTTCCAGAGAGTGTAAGTTTAGGTGCCTAAGCCTCTCTTCGTAAGGCAAATTTCCGAGTCCTTGTATCATTTTGGTCATTCTTCTCTGTACTGATTCTAGTGAATTTACATCCATTCTGTAGGTCGGAGACCAAAACTGTACCGCATAGTCAAGGATGGGTCTAACTATCGCTAGAGTTTAATAATTACCTCTGCACTTCTATTCGTTACCGTCCTAGCAATGAAGCCTAATGCTCTGTTAGCTTTATTTCTGGCGCTAATACACTGCTTCCTGGTTTTAAGGTCCGGACTCACCAGAACTCCCAAGTCCCTCTCGCACTCAGATTTTTCTAAAAACGTGTTATCTAAGTTGTATCTATTTTCGGGGTTGTGTAGCCCTACGTTTAACACGCTACACTTAGAGATATTGAAGTTCATTTGTCATTTCACCGACCATGTTAACAGCTTATTAAGGTCATCCTGCAGAATCTGGGCGTCGTCTCCTGACCTAATTAGGCGTCCTATTTTAGTGTCGTCCGCAAACTTACTAACATCACTATTTAACCCTTCGTCTAAGTCGTTTATATACATAATGAACAACAAGGGACCCAAAACCGAGCCCTGGGGGACCCCGCTAGTAACATTGCCCCACCTAGATTTTATTCCATTTATGGTGACCCACTGTTTTCTGTTACTAATCCAAGCTCTAATCCATTCTAACACTTTTCCTCCTATGCCATAGGCTTTGATTTTATTTAGTAGTCTCTGGTGTGGCACTTTGTCGAACGCTTTGCTAAAGTCAAGGTAAATAGCATCGTAATTTTCATTGTTGTCTGACGCCTTATATACCTCATGTGGAAGATGACACAGTTCCAATTGTTCCTTGAGGGTAGACACTATTCACTATTCAATTATTCTAATTGCCTAGGTTAAACAATATGTGGCAGCGCGCAGGGGGGGGGGGGTGTTCGCGTGAAGCCGCGGAGGGAATGGACAAAGGTGCTTGTTCCTTTGGCCGAGGAAAACCGTTGGCCTAGGTCGTGTGAGAACACTTGAATCTAAAGGGGGGGGGGGTTCTCTAAATGATTAGAAGTTTCTCTCAACTTCGTTAAGACACTGTAATTGATTGCCAAAATGGCACAACAGTTGATGAGGATAAGGAGGAGGAGAAAGGACAGGAAGTAGCTACCAGAAGTCTTTAGGACTCTGGTAATTCCCCAGAGTATAGGGAATGAAGGGCCGAAGCGGGGTGAACGCAAGACGAAAGAAAATGAAACCTGCGTCCGCTAGGCCCATGAGCGAAAGCGTTTGGTAGCTGGGGTTTTGAAAGCGGACGAAAGAAAATAAAAAATAATTGTATTCCGTGTGTCACAATCTCAAAAATTGTGACAAGATAGATAGATAGACTTTATTTGGCAATGAATCAATGTACATGAAGTGTAAATAATGACAAGAACACATAGTTCAGAATAAATAAAAGCAAATTGCCGAGGATAACACAAAAAGCATGTACGCTTATTTCCATTGTGGTCCTCATCAGATTGTTATTCTACACTAAGTCACACTGATAACATACGTAGGGGGTTAAGGGGACCAGAGACAATCATGAGTAATACCAGTCAGTACACGTATGACACATAAACATTGTTATAGTTTTGCTAATATTACTAAAATGTTTGTACACATAGGAATATCGAGACAAAAAAAATTGAGCACCATCACAAATATTTCTTTGTCGCGGCTCGTGCCGCTTAAATTGTTTTTATCGGCTTAAGAAACCTGCACAGCGAAGCTATAGCGATAATCCCATACCACACTCCTGGTCATATGGCCATTTCCCGAAGGTTGAGTGTGGTTTGAATTTTCCGCCAAAATCATCAGAAATGTAAAATTCCCGGCTCTGTGCAGGCATGCGCATTGTCGACCCCACCTCCCCCTCCCTACCCCCTCCCTTCTTTGCCGGCTCGCTTGAGTCGGCACTTCAATGAGAAATGAAGGTTTCGCCTGTGGGAGGAGGGAGGGACCCTAAATCTGTGCAGGGTTCTTAAGCCGATAAAAACAATTTAAGCGGCACGAGCCGCGACAAAGAAATATTGTCGGCCGAAAGAAACCTGCACAGCGAAGCTATGCATGAGACGAGGACAGGTGGGAGGGGAGGTGAAGCCTTATTCAAACCGTCATTACGTGTGTCTTTCCTATGGGAGACTTATTCATTTTATCACTCAGTGGAGGGGAGAAAAGAAACGTCAAGTATGCACACTGAAGAATGTGACATACACAACATTGCACTATTCACACAATGCGTAAATTATACGAAATTCGTATCCTGTTCAGCGGTTCCTGGCCCCTCCCCACTCCTCGGTCGCCCTTTGCCCCCTCCACCCCCCCCCCCTTTTTCATGAGATGAGAGGGGTGGAGCCGTTTCCATGGCGACACATGGGACAGGGGCGACCGAGTGGTAGAGACACCGTGTCCCCAAGGGAGTCGTCGATGTCCAGCCCCTAGGTCCCGCACCCGCTCCACAGAGTGGGTGCGGAGAAACGCCAGCGATGCCACGAAGTCCCCGATGCTGTGGGCGTGCGGGGCATGGCCCGGGTCGGCTCTCTCCAAAAGCGGAAAAGCAGGTGCGCCCGGGACCTCGGGGTTAGGGGAATCCTAAATTTCGAGTTGTAGAAGAGATGATCCTCAGAAATCTCTTCCGTGTGCTCCACGTAGTCTTCGAACGCACGAACCGGGCGCAGCGGATGTGGGCGTCCTCCCTCCCGGAAGGATTGTATTCTGAGAGGGCCAATCATGTCGTCCGCTCGGCCGTTCCTGGCCAGAAATGTTGGTGATGGAGAGAGGGTTAGGGCCGAGCTGTCCTCCTCCAATTTGGAGAAGGACGGGTGGCGGGTGATTGCCGCCAGCTGTGAAGCCCCGTAGTCCGTAGTCAAGGCGAGCAGAAAGACGACACGTTGAGGGAAGTGTTCTTCCTCCATAATGGCCCTTTCGAACGCCAGGTACTGCAGAACACGATGCAAGGACCAGGCCAGGACCGGTTGATGTCTCGGCTCTCTCGAGGCGCTGATCCCCTTCATTAGGAGGGTTCGCGCCCTCTGTGGCACTCGGATGTTTATGTCAAAGCGTAGCGGATCCGTGAGGGCTGTACAGTGAGGCAAGATAGTCGCCGGTGCCCTGTTGGTGGAGGCAGCCAGCCAAGTCAGGAAGTCCGGAACCGTGCTGGCGGAGATGGTCACCATCGCGTGTCTCCGAAGGCAGTTCCGGAATCTCCGTCAGCAGGACCCACACTGCCGCACTGAGGACGGAAGGTGAGCTCTAAGCATCTTGTCTGCTGCCTCTGTAGAGAAGAGTTGGCTGAGAGCTCCCCATAGAAACTCCAAGTATCAAGTTGGAGTGACGCTTGGAGAGGCGCGGTAAGGCTGTTGGCTAGGCGGGCTGACCCCAGTAGAAGGGGAGAAGGGCCCCATCTCATTAGCTCCCCGAACCACGGCTGGGTTGGCCAGTAGGGAGCTATCAGGAGGACCTGACCCTTGAAGGACCTGAGGGTCTGCACCACCTTCAGGAGGACCGGTGTCGCTGGAGGAGGAAAATGAATACGTACTTCCAGCTGTTCCAGTCCTCCGTGAAGGCGTCTGGGCCTCCTGTGCGTGTCCTTTGGATGCAGGTGAGGTAGAGGGGGAGCTGGGTCGTGTTTGGGGAGGCAAACAGGTCCACCTCTGGGGTGCCGTAGCGGAGGGAGAGCGACTCGAACACTTGTGGGCGTAGTTGCCACACCACGTAGGTCTCCTGAAACCTGGTTAGAGCGACCGGCGTAGGGCCTCCGACCGAAGCCAGGGACGCAACAAGCTGTGGAGTGCTGAGGGTATCGGCCCGGGCAGGTCACGCGGGCGAAGCAGTATGCTCCTGTCGACCTCCCGTACCAGCCGTCGGCGCCCCAAGCGGCTCAGTGGAAGGGCCGGGGTCGCGAAGTTGAGGCAACCCCCTCCCCCCCGCCACCGAAGGAGGGAGAACGTGTGAGAGAAGCACGCTCTCTTGGCGCAGTGGAGCACCCGAAGAGCGCTGACCGTGTCCCACTCAATCCCGAGCCAATAAAGTCTCTGTGTGGGAGCGAGGGCAGACCCGTCCCAGTCCACCCCGAACTCCACGTCCGCCAACACACTCAGAGGCACCGAGATGTCGGCTGATGCACCCTCCCCGGTGGGCAAATGCATCAACTAGCCGTCTAGGTACATGGGTGTGGAGACGCTTGCTTCCGTCCAGCGTACGCCTACCATTCTCACTAGTTTCGTGAAGATCCTCGGGGTAAGCGAGAGTCCGAAAGGGAGTATGCGAGGCCGAGTTCGTTTCCGAGCGACCTCGTCCGTGGACGTTAGTCAAGAGGCTTCGTCCTGGGCGAAGACGTTCCCTGAGCGTCTCCCGCTAAGACGGGCCTGGACCCTCGGTATGTATCCAACTCACCCCAAGTCTTCCCGCGGGAAGTCCTCGAAGCCCGTGGCGAGCGTCCTCATCCAATAGTGTGCTATGGCAGTTTGTGACGTCTCATCACCCACAAGCGGATTTTCATATGTTTAATACCTAGTGACATCATGTGATTATACTGTGACGTCACCGGATTTAATCATGGTGTCATAGGATCGCCTCGTGACGTCACAGGGACACAAACTGACGTCATAGGACTATATCGTGACGTCATTTTATCACATAATGACGTCATCTTATCATGCCGTGACATCACTGAGTCACAATGAGCGTTGAAATAAATTTTAACATGGTAAAATTCTCGACCATCAAGGCTGTAGATTAAATTAAGTTGAATAGGAAAAGTCATGTTCATTTCGACCTGAGTCACAGTGAGCGTTGAAATTAATTTTAACATGGTAAAATTCTCGACCATCATGACTATAGATTAAATTAAGTTGAATAGGAAAAGTCATGTTCATTTCGACCTGAGTCACAGTGGGCGTTGAAATCAGTTTTAACATGGTAAAATTCTTGACCATCATGACTATAGATTAGCTTAAGTTGAATAGGAAAAGTCATGTCCATTTCGACCTGAGTCAGAGTGAGCGTTAAAATTAATTTTAACATGGTAAAATTCTCGACCATCATGAGTGTAGATTAGCTTAAGTTGAATAGGAAAAGTCATGTTCATTTCGACCTGAGTCAGAGTGAGCGTTAAAATTAATTTTAACATGGTAAAATTCTCGACCATCATGACTATAGATTAGCTCAAGTTGAATAGGAAAAGTCATGTTCACTTCGTCCAGAGTCACAGTGAGCTTTGAAATTAATTAAACATGGTAAAATTCTCGACCATCATGACTGTAGATTAGCTTAAGTTGAATAGGGAAAGTCATGTTCATTTCGACCTGAGTCACAGTGAGCGTCGAAATTAATTTTAACATGGTAAAATTCTCGACCATCATGACTGTAGATTAGCTTAAGTTGAATATGAAAAGTCATGTTTATGTCGACCTGAGTCACAGTGGGCGTTGAAATTAGTTTTAACATGGTAAAATTCTTGACCATCATGACTATAGATTAGCTTAAGTTGAATAGGAAAAGTCATGTCCATTTCGACCTGAGTCACAGTGAGTGTCAAATCAATTTTAACATGGTAAAATTCTCGACCATCATGACTGTAGATTAGCTTAAGTTGAATAGGAAAAGTCATGTTCATTTCGACCTGAGTCACAGTGAGCGTTAAAATCAATTTTAACATGGTAAAATATTTCTTTGTCGCGGCTCGTGCCGCTTAAATTGTTTTTATCGGCTTAAGAAACCCGGAAGGAGGGTGGTGCCGTGACCGGGATGTGGAGGGTGTGGACGAGCTGAGCGTCCTAGGCCTCTTGGGAGAGATAGAACTCTTTCTCGAGCGGGACTTCCTGTTGGGTCTACGTGAGCGGCTCCGGGAGGAAGGTGGGCTCACGGACCCGCCCGAAAAGGCAAACCGAAAGGTGCTAGAGGGCCACGACGGTCGGGGGCACGGGGGCCGCCGAGAGGCCCGCCGACCCCCCGGGGCGCCACCCTCCGCACCACCCGACACGTCCCCCCCCCCCGTCCCCCAAGAGTCCCCGGGCCGCCCACCCACGGACGACCCGGAGACGTCGGACGACGGAAGAGGTCAAAGTCTACGCCTAGGGTCTGACGAAGCAAGCCGTGAGGCGTTAGAAGACCATTGATGGTCGGAGGTATGGGGCTGCCGAGGCCTGATGACCCTCGGGGCGCCACCCTCCGTATCATAGGACACGTCCCCCTGTCCTCCGAGAGGCCCGGATTCTTACCACGGACGACTCGAAGACGTATGGGGAACGGATTACGAGTGGAAAAGGTCAAAGTCTACGCCTAGGGCCTGACGATGCAAGCCATGAGGCGTTAGAGGACCATTGATGGTCGGAGGTATGGGGCTGCCGAGAGGCCTGATGACCCTCGGGGGCGCCCCTCCCGTACCATAAGACACGTCCCCCTGTCCCCCGAGAGGCCCGGGTTCTTACCACGGACGACCCGAGGACGTATGGGGGAACGGATTACGAGTGGAAAAGGTCAAGGTCTACGCCTAGGGCCTGACGATGCAAGCCGTGAGGCGTTAGAGGACCATTGATGGTCGGAGGTATGGGGCTGTCGAGAGGCCTGATAACCCTGGGGGGCGCCACCCTCCGTACCATAAGACACGTCCCCTTATCCTCCGAGAGGACCCGGGTTGTATACCAGGGACGACTCGGAGACGGGGACGGATTGCGATCGTATAAAATCAAAGTCTACGCCTAGGGCCTGACGATGCAAGCCGTGAGGCGTTAGAGGACCATTGATCGTAGGAGGTATGGGGCCGCCGAGACCAGAAGCCCCCCTCCGCACCACCAGACTCGCAGCAAAGGGCACAAACCGGAGCACAAAGATTTAAGAAGGCAACAACAGGATCACTAATAGGGTAGTCGAAGAATGGGACAAACCGGCAACCATGCAGAAAGCGCTGAAACTATCAGTCGATTAATCAGCAGGAAACGGGCTCACCGGCCCCATGGCCGGCAGCGGATAAACCGCTCAGTCCCGTTTCCGCGCTAGAAGTGACGACTCAAGCGAGCCGGCTAAGAAGGGAGGGGGTAGGGAGGGGGAGGTGGGGTCGACAATGCGCATGCCTGCACAGAGCCGGGAATTTAACATTTCTGATGATTTTGGCGGAAAATTCAAACCACACTCAACCTTCGGGAAATGGCCATATGACCAGGAGTGTGGTATGGGATTATCGCTATAGCTTCGCTGTGCAGGTTTCTTTCAGCCGATAAAAGGAACATTGCATTAAGCAAAGGAACAACAAAATAATGTTAAACTGTAACAAAACATTATGAGTGAGTACTATATCAGAGTAGTACCATTAATGATATACTACAATATTCTACATCTGTAACAACATGTAGTTATAGTGAATGCTACACTGCAGCTAGGGTCACCTATTAATTAAGTCTAACATTTAACCTGAATCTCAGGACGGAGTGGGCAATTAGTATGAGCACTAGGGAGTAGTACATTATAACCTGAAGCACCAGAGGTAGGGTACAGGGGACCAGTACTCGAATGAGTAAAACAACAAGGAGAACGAGGAAAAAGGTCAGATCATAACTGTTCTCGGACCCTACATAAGACATATACCATATTAAGACTGGCAAAACAAAGGTGGAAACCAAATTGTAAACACCAATCACTGTTATACTAAACTAAACTTCTGAAGAACAAGAAAAAGAGGGGGAGGTCAGAACAGTTATGAGTGAACGCAGATTTGGATGGTATTACTCATGGAATCAGGTATCCCTCACTAAGCTAGTAGTACACAAAATCAAGGCTGTTCTCTGTCCATAGCTGAGACATATAGTAACCCTTGACTTTTTTCTTGAAGGTAACCTTGCTATTTGACTCCTTAATGGACACAGGTAGTGAGTTCCATAGCTGAGCACCTGTGAAGTGAAAACTGTTTTTGGTGAAGTGTCCTGCATGAGGTACAATAAGAGACTGTTCCGGGTTCGGTTCTCAGCCGATAATGTAAAATTACAGCTTACATATGAGGGAGCAGAATTATGAACGACATTGTAAACCTGGTTTAGTTTCAGTTGCCGGACACGATATTTTACAGGTAACATTCCTACCTTGCTAATTTCTTCAATACCAATATGACTACGTTGAGGTAAATTTAGTATGAATCTAATTATCTTATTTTGTGTAACCTGTAGCCGGGACTGGTTTTTTCTGCTCAGACTACTGTACCAAGAGCTACAAGCGTAATCAAAGTGATGTTGTAATAAGGCTGAGACAAGAAGCTTCTTTGTTTCCAGATCAAAATTTCTGGCTTTTCTGTACAAAAATTTGACTTGTGTGAACACTTGGAAACAATCTTATCCGTTATGGCATTCCCTGAGAGGGACTAATCTAGGGGTATTCCAAGATAGGTTACCTCTTGTTTTGACTCCAAGACATTAACCCCACATCTGACCTGTACATCGCTATGTTTCCTGAGGTTGGGTTTTGACGCGAAGACAATACTTTCCGTTTTACCGAGGGGTAAGGACAGCATATTATCTATGAGCCAGTCCTGGACCGATGACAGTTCGACACTCAGTTTCTCCTCTACTTCAACTGGGTCCCTACCTGAGACAATTAGAGCGGAGTCGTCTGCAAATAGCAGTAACTTACAGTTCACCGCACCTGGCATGTCATTAATATAGACCAGGAACAGTAGCGGTCCTAGAATTGAACCTTGTGGAACACCACAAGTTATCTCTCTGTCATCTGAGCAGGCTTCATTTACCTGTACTAGTTGTTTGCGACCTGTAAGGTAGGACTTGAACCAGCCAATATTCGCAACTCCTAATGCCAGAAGTTTTTTAAATAAAATATCATGGTCCACTGTATCAAATGCCTTTTGTAGATCCAACAAGACTAAACCCATGTAATTACCTCTGTCGCATTCCTGTTTTATCAGATCGTAAAGGTATATTAAGCTGGTGTCTGTTGAGTAATTCGTTCTAAAACCAGATTGCATACCGTATAGTAGATTACGTTCCCTGAGGTAGGTATCTAACTGATTGTATACGATACGTTCTAAAACCTTGGAAATAATACCTAGAATTGAAACAGGCCTGTAGTTACCTGCCTCAGTTTTTGCGTTTTTCTTATAAAGAGGTGTTACCCGAGCCCTTTTCATGTCACTTGGGATAAGTCCTGAACCAATAGACAAATTTATTATGTGGGTTATTGAGGGAGTAATAATTGTGGCTCCATCCTTAACAAACCTCGCAGGAATGTTGTCTAACCCTGTAGCCTTGTTGGCACTTATGTTAGCCAGTAATTTAAACACTTCTTTTTGAGTGGTCTTATGTAGTTTGAAACACTTTGTGGACTTGTCTTTGTAGTACTCCTGAACGTACCCCAGCCCAATCTTCCCAGAACCCGTTGGGAGGGATTTAACTAGTTTTGTGGCTATGGTTGTGAAAAAGGTGTTGAAGTGGTTGGCTGTGGTGTTCCTATCAGAGTTAAGCTCGCCGTTTATCATGAGTCCTATCCTGTCTACTTTGTTACTAGGCTTTGTGTGAACTTCTAGGGTCTTCAGTGTTTGCCAAAGCTTCCTTGGATCGTGTTTGTTCTGGTGCACCATCTTAGTACAATAATCAGCTTTGGCTTTTTCCTTCCAATATTTCACCTGACGTTTCACGATATATATATATATATATATATATATATATAATATATATATATATATATATATATATATATATATATATATATATATATATATATATATATCAGCCACCAAGCACTTTAATTCTAAGCCATCAACATCGGAAGAACCGTGGAGGCACATGATCTCTCTTGATGGTGTAATCATCTAAGTCACTACAAGCACTGGTCACGTGCTGGCCGTAGGTTCAAGTCCTCGGGCGTACCACGTTTCAATTTCTGCATGTGCCTCCACGGTTCTTCCGATGTTGATGGCTTAGAATTAAAGTGCATGGTGGTTGATAAAAATGTATCTCTAGTCACTGGGACCCATTCAGTGCTGTACACACACACACACACACACACACACACACACACACACACACACACACACACACACATATATATATATATATATATATATATATATATATATCAAATCAGCCATCCTGAGTCCACTACTGAACAAAGGCCTCCATAGCATTCCATGAATCATACGACCGTTCCATCCTCTGCCACGTCACTCCTGCAAAATTCTCGATCTCGTCTTTCCACCTTCTGTCTGGTCTCCCTCTTCCACGGTTCCTTTCTCGTGGGGTCCACTCGGAAACACACTTGCTTCATCGCTCATCAGTCGTTCGCACCAACTTACCTGCCCAATTCCATTTCCTCTACTTTACTGCCTCTACAATATCTTTCACTCTAGTCTGCTCTCTCACTCAACTTGCTCTCTTTCGGTCTCTCAGTGTTATTCCCATCATTGATCTCTCCATTCTCCTCTGTGCAGTCCTTAGCCTTCTAAGTCACATACCCGTAGATTATTGCTGGTAAAATGCATTGATTGTAAACTTTACACTTCAAACATAAAGGTAGAGAGCCTCTCAGGATTTTATTATACTTACCAAACACTTTCCAACCAATTGTAATGCGTCTTTTTTATTTCATTATCATGATCTTTCGTCACTTTCACCACCTGGCCTAAATAATTATACTCTTCAATTTCCTCAAGACTCTCACCATCAATTACAATCTCTTTGCTTTGAGCTTTCGTGTTGAACTTTGGTTTTACTCTTATTCATTTTTAAACCTACTTTGAGACTTTCCTTGTTTAGATCGCTCAGCATATCTTGCAAGTCTTCTGCTCTTTCTGAAATAAGAATGATGTCATCGGCAAATCTTAGGCGGTTTTAATATTCGCCATTAACCTTCAAACCTTTCTTTTCCCAACTCAACCTTCTGAAAATATCTTCTAAACAAGCTGTAAATAGTTTGGGTGAAATTGTATCGCCTTGCCGTACTCCTTTCTCGATCTTGATCTTTTCTATATCTTTATGTAGTCGAACTATAGCGGTACCTTTCGCATAAATCTTTTCTAAAATTCTTACGATCTGTTTGTTTGTACCCTGTTTGTATAGCGAGTTTAGTATTGCTATTTGTTCTATCGAGTCAAAGGCCTTCTCGTAATTTACGAAAGTTAAACACAGAGGTATATTGTATTCTGTCGTTTTCTCGATTAGTTGGTTTATCACCTGCAAATGGTCTAGAGTTGAATATCCGCTTCTAAAGCTTGCCTGTTCTCTCAGTTTTGTTTATTTTCACGCCTTCACCTCTCGTTCCACAAATTACCATACATCATCCATCCATCACCATCCATCCATCCTTCATCATCCACCCATCCATCATCATCCATCCATCACTATCCATCCATCCTTCATCATTCATCCATCATCATTCGCCCATCCATCATCAAACATCATCCATTCATCACCATCCACTCATCATCATCATCCATCCATCAGTATATCCATCCATCAATCAATCAATCAATCTATCCATCCATCAATCTATCCATTGATCCATCCATCCATCAATCCATCATCATCTATCCATCATCAATCTATCCATCGATCCATCCATCCTTCAATCTCTCCATTGATCCATCCATCCATCCATCATCTATTCATCATCATCATCATCCGTCATCAATATATCCATCGATCCATCCATCCATCAATCTCTCCATTGATCCATCCATCCATCAATCTCTCCATTGATCCATCCATCCATCAATCCAACATCATCATCATCACCGTCCATACATCCATCATCACCATCTATCCATCATCACCATCTATCCATCATTCCCATAATCATCCATCCATCCACCATCACCATCATCATCCATCCACCATCATCATCCATCCATCATCACCATCAATCCATCGAACCATCTATAGATCCATCCATCACTATCCATCCATCAATCCATCATCATCCATCTATCATCATCCATCGATCCATCCATCATTATAACGATTCATTAACATGATTCATTATCATGATTCATAAGCACGATTCATTAACTGCTTCCAGTTACATATCAGTATGGTTTGAATTTTTTATTATTTTTATTGTTATTATTTCTTTTTAATACTAGTTTGGATGTAATTTTTTTTTTGCCCTTGTTTGTGTAGAGCACCCTCCTCCCTCGCAACTCTGTCTCTCTCTCTCTCTCTCTCTCTCTCTGTCTCTGTTTGTCTCTGTCTGCCTCTGTCTCTCTCTCTCTGTCTGTCTCTCTTTCTTTCTCCCTTTTCCCCCTCTCCCTCTCTGTCTGTCTCTCTTTCTTTCTCCCTTTTCCCCCTCTCCCTCTCTTTCTTTCTCTCCCTCCCCTCTCTCTCTCCCCCTCTCTCTCCCTGTCCCTCTCTTCCTCCCCCTCTCTCTCCCTCCCCCCTCTCTCTCCCTGTCCCTCTCTCTCCCTGTCCCTCTCTTCCTCCCCCTCTCTCTCTGTCTTCTGCCCCCCCCTCTCTCTCTGTCTTCATCCCCCTCTTTCTCTCTCTTCTTCCCTCTCCCTGTCCCTCTCTTCCTCTCCCCAACCCCTCTAATACAACGTGTATCCGTACCGGAACACTTTGAGGAAACCCTCTGCAAGTCACCCACTGCATTAAGAACTCCTGTAAACAAGTCGCCACGCTCGACATGACGCAGCGCCATGATCAATCGAAATGACCTGAAACAATCAGAGATTCAATCAACCTCCAAGTGATCTATTGCCACACGTTTCGTTTATCTTCGTCGATCTTCCGGTCCATATGGAGTCGAGAGACTTGTCCTTCAGCCTCGCCCTTGAGAAGCGCCACCCCCCACACCTTTGAAGGTCACAGATCCTAAAGATGGGGCCAGGGGTTGTCTCGGCCCAATTTGAGTTCCTGGAGCCTTTCTTCAGGTGAAGAGAACTGCCTGGAGACAGATTGAATAGACATAGGGTTCCAACTTGGGTTTTATCTTCTTGGTCTCCAATTATATCATATTTAGGTTTAAATTTGTGTATTGTTCCCGCTTGGGCCGTCGCCTTTGAAGCTAAATAAAGTATTTTGTATCTCCGGAAAACTGTCTTTCCTCGTATCCTTTAGACATTTAGTGTGCGCACGCGCATGTGTGTGTGTATCTACTTAGTTGTATTTACCTAGTTGTATTTTGCGGGAGAAGAGCTATGCTCGTAGGGACCCGCAGTTGTATCTTTCCGCATCCAGTTCTTTCTTGAAGTCGTATATAGTTTTAGCACTCACTGTTTTCTCTTTTAATTTATTCTATGTATCTATCACTCTATGTGGAAAGCTATTCTTTTTCAGATCTCTTCTGTAACTGTCATTCTTAAGTTTCTTCTTGTGTCCCCTTGTATTTCTATTGTCCCATTTTAGTATATCATCCCTATCAAGGATTTCCATCCCTTTCATAATTCTATATATGGATATCAAATCGCCTTTTTCTCTTCTTTGCTCCAGAGTTAATATTTTTAGTTTTTCTAATCTTTGTTCATATGTCGGCATACTGAGTGCTGTTGCCATCTTTGTTAGTGCTCTTTGAATTCTTTCTATTATTATTTTTTTTTTTTTGTACTGGGTGACCATAGTGTCGCTGCATATTCTAATTTTGGTCTTATCAGTGTAACTAGGGTTTTCTTCACTATCTCCTCGTCCACGTAGTCAAAGGCCACTTTCATTGATTTTATTAAGTTGAAGGTTTCTCCAACTATTTTATTTACCTGTTTGCCTGGTGTCATGTCATTTGAAATGATCACTCCTAGGTCTCTTTCTGAATTTACTTTTGTAACTCCTTTTGTTCCAATTTTGTATTTGCCGGATATTCTATTTTTTTTTCTTCCAAATTCCATTATACTACATTTTTCAATGTTGAAATTCACTTAATTCTTTTTACTTCAGTTCCACTCTTTGTCCAAATCTCCCTGAAAAGATTTACAGTCTTCTTCGTTACTCACTTTCTTCAATAGTTTTGCATCATCTGCAAAGAAGTTTATGTAGCATTTAATTCCTTCATCCGTGTCATTTACATAAATAGCAAACATCATCGGACCCAATACAGAGCCTTGGGGTACTCCACTTATCATGTCTACCCATTTTGAGTTCTTTTCTCTAATTAATTATCACTCTCATTTTTCTTCCTTTCAACAAGTCTCCCATCCATTCCATTAATTTTCCTTGTATTCCATCTATTAGTTTAATTATTCTTATTTTTTTGTGTGGTACTTTGTCGAAAGCCTTTTGTAGGCCCAGGAAGGCACAATCTGTCCAGCTATCTCTTGTATTATGTCTAGTAATCTTGAGTAAAAGCATATTAAGTTTGTAGTACATGATCTTCCACTTCTAAATCCAAATTGGTTGGGGTTTAATATTTTGTTCTTTTCCAAGTGTTTAGTCCATTTATTTTTAATAACTCATTTGCATATTATAGCAATTGTGCTTGTCAGGGATACTGGTCTATAATTTGTTGGGTTTTCTTTGTCTCCTCCCTTATATATTGGTACTGTACAATATTAACATTCTTCCAGTCTTGTGGTATTTTTCCTTCTTTGAGTGAGAAGTCAATTATCTTGTGTATTTTGTCCGCGAGTTCATCTATGCATTTTCTTAGTATCCAGTTCGCTATTCCGTCTGGGCCATGTGACTTTCTGACATCGAGTTTCTTTATTTGGTCCCTTATTTCTTTCTGTGTCACCATTATTTCTACCATTTTGGGGGATCCTTCCTGGTGACTATCATCCTACAATTGTGAGCTTTCAATTGTAAAAACAGACTTAAAGTGTCTTGTCATTACTTCGGCCATTTCTACATCTTCTGTGTATTCTTGATTTCCTTCACGCAGTTTTATTATTTCGTGTTTGTCTTTTAGTTTGTCATTTACATGTCTGTAGAACAATTTAGGTTGATCTTTACATTTTGCTATTATATCTTTTTCATAGTTTCTTTTTTCCTCTCTTCTTATGTCTACGTATTCATTTCTCAGCTTAATGTATATTTGCCATTTAGTCTTTTTTTTTTCTTTTCGATCTTTTCCAAGCTTTGTTTCTTCTATCTTTAGCACCGCTACACTTTTTATTATACTAGCACTTTATGTACTCCCTTTTCTGTTTCCACTTAGGCACATATTTGTTTATTCCTTCCTTATAAATTTCTTTGAAAATGTTCCATTTCTCTTCCAACTTTGTTTCATCATTTGCAAATTTTCCCAACAGGCATTTTGGAAAAATTTCTTAAGTTTTACAAAATCAGTTTTGTTGCACAGCAGTCTTCCTTCTCTATGTTTCTCGTTCCTTCTTACCACATTTTGTTCCTTAAGTTCGATCTCTATTAGTACGTGGTCACTCTTCCCAATTGGTGTTGTATAATTTATTTCCTCTACTATTTCTGATTCAGAGGTGAATAACAAATCTAGTCTCAATGGTTCTTCGTTTTGTCTAAATCTAGAATTTTCATTAACCCATTGCGTTAATGTGTGATCTATGGTCATATCCAGTAGGACATTTCCCCAGAGTTCGTCTCCACCTCCCATACTCAATTCTTTTTCAATTTACTTCCTTTGCGTTAAAGTCACCCATAATTACTATATTTTCTCCGTATTTCAGTGTCTCGATTAATTCATTCTTTGTATCTTCTAGTAATTTTTAAGTGTTCGCTGTCAGTCCAGGTCTTAGTTTTTGGTGGCACATAAACAACTATAAACCTTCTACTTTTCATATTGCTGTTTTCGACCTTAACTGTGATTAATTCCACATTATCTTTTCCTTCTATTGTCTTTATTACATTTAGGTTCTTTCTAGTCAATATCATGACTCCTCCCCCCTGTTTGTCTGTCATATTTTTCGACCAAATGTAGAATCCTTGTCCCACCATACTTGATTGTATTGGACCTTTCAGTTTTGTCTCTGCAATTCTCATTATGTCAGGTTTCTCTATTGATAGGTTGTCATTCAATTCGTGTAATCCTGATATCATACCGTCCATATTTGTATATGCCACTTTCAATTTTTTCTTCTCTTCTCTTTTCTGGCTTAAGTTTCCATTTTCCTGATGTACCATTCTCACAGTCTCAGATCTAGTACTCTCTCTCTCTCTCTCAAAGAAAAAAAAAAAATCGTTTTTTCCCGTCTCCGTTCTTTTCTCTCTCTCTCTCTCTTTTTTTTTGCCTCATTTCTCAGTTCCCTATCTTTCTCTAATTCCTCGGGATTCATTTCCTTTTTTTATCAAAACATTTTTGTATTTTTCACTGTTTGCTAGTTTTGCCGCTTTTGATAGTACTGCTATCATTTGTGTTCTTAGTTTGATTTTCATTAGTTTGTGATTCTTTTCTTTTGAGTATGTACCCATTCTGTGTACGTCGTCGATTTCTGTATCTAGACTTTGACCTTCTTGGACCGCTTTTAGAATCTCACAATTTCTTTCTCTTCATTTTCCCTTTGGTATTTGTGTACATTGTGTTTTTCATTTATACCATAAACCACAATGCATTTATTTTTTGTCTACGGTGTCTCTCACCAAATTTTCCTTCTCTTTGATCACATTGATCACTTTCCTTTGCATTCTCTTTTACGTGCTGCTGTACTATTTCTGTGAATGATAGTTTTTTAATTTCGCGTTCCTTTTTCCACTGGTTTTTTATTTCGTTTAGGTCAGTCTCTGATTGATTCTTCCATTTTTTCTGTTATTGCTTTCAATTGTTCTTTTTCCTCTTTTTTCAGATCATTTACAGTTTTAACCTCATTTTCCTTTCCTTCATTTTCTCTTTTTATCGCACTTCACTTTTTAGTTCGTTTAATTCCCTTAGTATTACCTTGTTCGTTGTTCGTAGGTTGGTTACTTCTAGTTGCAGAGCTTTATAGTCTAATCTTAAATCGATCACTTCGTCTACCAAGTTGTTAATTTCTCTGCTAATTCTGAAATCTCTCTCAGTGTCCAAGGTTTGCCTCCTAAATCCCGAGAAATATTCATCACTTACGTACCTGCTGGTCGCTTTGGGGGTGTCGGTCAGGCATGTTTTTTCGTCGTATTACCCCCCACGGGGACTCAATCCTGGATTCGTCTAGTCCTCTTTTCGTTGGCTCATTGATTCTTCCTTCTTTGTTATTTTCCAATTTTTTGTATTAACTATTCACTAATTTAAGAACTGGATCGGATATAAACCCCGGCGGTCCCATGAATACATATTGATACTCTCCGCAATGTGTGTGTGTGTATGTGTGTATGTGCGTGTGTATGTGCGTGTGTGTGTATGTGTGTGTGTGCGTGCGCGCGCGTAGATGTGTGGGTGGGTAGGTGTAAGCGTGTGCATGTAGGTGTGTGGGTGTGAGCGTATGAGTGTGTGTATCCGTATGTGTATTTGCGTGTCTACAATCGAATTCACGGTGTTATTATTGATAATAATTATAATAATAATGATAAGAGTAATGACAATAATATAAAACCTGTACAATCATCCATAATTTCCTGTACCGAGCAGGTGCAGTCTCACGTCTAAACAATAAGCCCCCGATTTTGAACATTTTATTTGACAAGCAGGAAATACTTGAATGAGTTTTTGGAGCCACTGATACCCAAACGATTTTGTGTAGATATGGGCCTGACGCCATCCTAAAGAGAGGATTTATATTAATAACGTAAAACATTGAAAGTTTCTGCACAAAACCAATTTAGATGACTGTTTACAAAGGGCGCTGATCGTGACGTCATGATGACGTAATGTCGCAATTATAAAAGATGAAACCTGTTGTCCTTCGAAGGCCAGTAAACAAAATAGCATCAGGATACTTCACGCTAGGTGTTCTGGAAACAAGCGAAAGTAGTCGATAGCCGAATATGGATATTCAATTACATACCACAGCCACCCACGATCATCAGCGGCGGGAAGTTCCCTCAAGTGAATAAAGCCGCCAGGCCGCAGCCAAAAACTTAGCAGGAAATGTGTGATCATTACATAGTTTAGCTAAATATACGGTCACATTTTTATTGATTTTTGATTCAACGTTTGAATTATCTCATGCATAGATTGGGTTGGGTTAGGTTAGGTTGTGTTAGGTTAGGTTGTGTTAGGTTAGGTTGTGTTAGGTTAGGTTAGGTTGTGTTAGGTTAGGTTAGGTTAGGTTGTGTTGGGTTAGGGTTGTGTTGGGTTAGATTAGGTTGGGTTAGATTAGATTAGGTTGGGTTGGGTTAGGTTGGGTTGGGTTAGGTTGGGTTAGGTTAGGTTGGGTTAGGTTGGGTTAGGTTGAATTTGGTTGGGTTAAGTTGGGTTAGGTTGGGTTGGGTTAGAGTGAGTTAGGTTAGGTTGGTTGAGTTAAGTTAGGTTGGGTTAGGTTGTGTTGCGTTGGGTTAGGTTGGGTTTGATTAGATTGGGTTGTGTTGGACTAGGTTGGGTTAGGTTATGTTGAGTTTGGTTAGATTATGTTCAGCTGAGTTAGGTTGGGCTAGGTTAGGTTGGGCTAGGTTAGGTTGGGCTAGGTTAGGTTGGGCTAGGTTAGGTTGGGCTAGGTTAGGTTGGGCTAGGTTAGGTTGGGCTAGGTTAGGTTGGGCTAGGTTAGGTTGGGCTAGGTTAGGTTGGGCTAGGTTAGGTTGGGCTAGGTTGGGTTGGGCTAGGTTGGGTTGAGTTAGGTTGGGTTGAGTTAGGTTGGGTTGAGTTAGGTTGGGTTGAGTTAGGTTAGGTTGACATAGGTTGGGTTGGGATAGGTTGGGTTGGGATAGGTTGGGTTGGGATAGGTTGGGTTGGGATAGGTTGGGTTGGGATAGGTTGGGTTGGGATAGGTTGGGTTGGGTTAGGTTGGGTTGGGCTAGGTTGGGTTGGGCTAGGCTGGGTTGGGCTAGGCTGGGTTGGGCTAGGCTGGGTTGGGCTAGTCTGGGTTGGGCTAGGCTGGGTTGGGCTAGGCTGGGTTGGGCTAGGTTGGGTTGGGCTAGGTTGGGTTGGGCTAGGTTGGGTTGGGCTAGGTTGGGTTGGGCTAGGTTGGGTTGGGCTAGGTTGGGTTGGGCTAGGTTGGGTTGGGCTAGGTTGGGTTGGGCTAGGTTGGGTTGGGCTAGGCTAGTTTGGTTTGGGTTGGGCTAGGCTAGTTTGGCTTTGGGTTGGGCTAGGCTAGTTTGGTTTGGGCTAGGTTGGGTTGGGCTAGGTTGGGTTGGGCTAGGTTGGGTTGGGCTAGGTTGGGTTGGGCTAGGTTGGGTTGGGCTAGGTTGGGTTAGGTTAGGTTGAGTTAGGTTAGGTTGAGTTAGGTTGGGTTAGGTTAGGTTGACATAGGTTGGGTTGGATTAGGTTGGGTTAGGATTGGGTTGGGTGAGGATGAGTTGGTTTAGGTTGAGTTAGTTTTGGTTAGGTTAGACTGGGTTGGGTTAGGTTGGGTTGAGTTAGTTTGGGTTGGGTTAGGTAGAGTTAGATTGGGTTGGATTAGGTTGAGTTAGTTTGAGTTGCGTTATGTTGAGTTAGATTAGGTTTAGCTAGGTTGAGTTAGGGCGGGCTGGGTTAGGTTGGGTTGGGTTAGATTGAGTTAGGTTGGGTTCGGTTGCATTAGGTTGGGTTGGATTAGATTAAGTTAAGTTGGATTAGATTAGGTTAGGTCAGGTTTGGTTAGGTTACGTTAGGTTAGGTTTGGTTAAGTTAGGTTAGATTAGGTTTGGTTAGGTTACGGTTAGATTAGGTTTGGTTAGGTTACATTGGTTTGGTTAGATTAGGTTTGGTTAGGTTAGGTTTGATTTAGGTTAGGTTAGGTTACATTAGGTTAGGTTGGGTTAGGTTAGGTTAGGGTTGGTTTTGTTTGGTTAGGTTAGGTTAATTTAGGTTAGGTTAATTTAGGTTAGGTTAATTTAGGTTAGGTTAATTTAGGTTAGGTTAATTTAGGTTAGGTTAATTTAGGTTAGGTTAATTTAGGTTAGATTAGGTTAGGTTTGTTTAGGTTTGTTTAGGTTAGGTTACGTTAGTTTGAGTTAGGTTGGTTTAAGTTAGGTTAGTTTGAGTTAGGTTGGGTTGATTTAAGTTGGGCGGGTTAGGATGAGTTAGGTTGGTTTGGGTTGGAGTAGGTTGAGTTAGGTTAGGTTGAGTTAGGTTAGGTTGGGTTATGTTGAGTTGGGTTGGGTTCAGTTAGGTATGGTTCAGGTAGGTTGGGTTTGGATGGATTAGGTTGGGTTAGTTTGGGTTGAGTTGGATTAGGTTAGGTTAGGTTTGGTTTGGTTAGGTTAGGTGAGGTAAGTTTGGTTAGGTTTGGTTAGGTTAGGTTAGGTTACGTTAGGGTTAGGGTAGGTTAGGTTAGGTCAGGTCAGGTCAGGTTAGGTTGAGTTAGATTGGGTTAGGTTTGGTTAGGTTAGGATAGGCTAGGTTTGTTTAGGTTAGGTGTGGTTAGGTTAAGTTAGGTTATGTTGGGTTGCTTTGGTTAGGGTAGGTTAGGTTTGGTTTAATTAGGTTATGTTTATGTTAGGGTTAGGTTAGGTTAGGTTGGTTTGGTTAGGGTAGGGTAGGTTTGGTTAGGGTTAGGTTAGAGTTAAGGTTAGGTTTGTTGAGTTTAGGTTGAGTTAGGTTCGGTTAGGTTAGGTTTAGGGTTGGTTTAGTTAGGTTAGATTAAGTTAGGTTTGGTTAGGTTAAGTTTCTTTAGGTTAGGTTAGGGTTAGGTTGAGTTAGGCTGGGTTAGTTTGGGTTATTTTGAGTTAGATTGGGATGATTTAGGTTGGGGTGGGTTACGATGAGTTAGGTTGGGTTGGATTAGGTTGAGTTAAGTATGGTTGACGTTGGATTACGTTGTGTCATGTTGGGTTGGGTTAGGTTGAGTTGGGTTAGGTAGAATTGGGTTGGGTTGGATTAGGTCGAATTAGGTTGATTTGCGGTATGTCGAGTTAGGTTGGGTTAGATTGAGTTGGGTTTGATTAGGTTGGGTTAGGTTGGATTAGATTGGGTTAGGTTGGATTAGATTGGGTTAGGTTAGGTTACAATTGGTTTGGTTAGGTTACAATTGGTTTGGTTATGTTACGTTAGGTTAGGTTTGGTTAGTTTAAGTTAGGTTAGGTTTGTTTAGGTTAGCTTAAGTTTGTTTAGGTTAGCTTAAGTTTGTTTAGGTTAGCTTAAGTTTGTTTAGGTTAGCTTAAGTTTGTTTAGGTTAGCTTAAGTTTGTTTAGGTTAGCTTAAGTTAGTTTTAGTTAGGTTAGGTTAGCTAACATTAGGTTAGGTTGGGTTAGTTTGAGTTAGGTTGGGTTGATTTAAGTTAGGGTGGGTTAGGTTGGTTTGGGTTGGGTTAGGTTGAGTTGGGTTAGGTTTGGCTAGGTATGGTTGAGGTATGTTGGGTTGAATTGGATTAGGCTGGGTTAGTTTGGGTTGGGTTGGGTTGGATTAGGTTAGGTTACGTTAGGTTAGGTTTGGTTAAGTGAGGTTAGGTTGGTTTGGTTAGGTTTGGTTTGGTTAGGTTTGGTTTGGTTAGGTTAGGTTTGTTTACTTTAGGTTAGGTTTTGTTAGGTTAGGTTTTGTTAGGTTAGGTTTTGTTAGGTTAGGTTTTGTTAGGTTAGGTTTTGTTAGGTTAGGTTTTGTTAGGTTAAGTTTGGTTAGGTTAGGTTGGGTTGATTTAAGTTAGGGTGGGTTAGGTTGAGTTAAGTTGGTTTAGGTTGGATTAGGTTGAGTTAGGTTGAGTTAAGTTGGAGTAGGCTGAGTTAAGTTGGGTTAGGGTGGGTTGGTTAAGTGAGGTTAAGTGAGACTGGGTAAGGTGAGGCTGGGTTAAGTGGGGTTAGGTTACATGAGATTAGATTAGGTTACGTGAGGTTAAGTTACGTAAGCTTAATAGTTACGTAAGCTTAGGTCAAGTTACGTAAGGTTAGGTTAAGTTACATGAGGTTAGGTTAGGTTACGTGTTTGTGTTGTTTTGCTCATTCCATGTGTTATCTAAATGGAGTAATGATTGCGTCATTTTCCAAGCCCCTGTTCCTGATGTTGTCATTCTTGGAAAAAAAAAATCGTATACTTTGAGCTACCATAAGCAATTAGAATTTTATTTGGGACGCCATGTTCCAATGGGATTCATATAAACGGTGATGGAGTGTCGATATTGTAAATGAATAAATAGATGATGCATAATAAATAAATTAAATTAAAAAAGAACATCATGAGCCGACAATGACTTGTATATGTGTTACATATAACACCACGTCCCAGTTTCATAACATCGAACGAAACGATATGAAACACTCACTTGTTTTCATAACTTTCATATATCTTCGTCCTACCCCATGGCATGTGGAGAAACGCTGAACGAAAGTGAAGGTTCTGAGCACTTAACGAGCGTTTACTGACAATGAAGAACATCCTTATATAAAGGAGGTCCCTCGACACCTTTGGGCAGTCTACTGTCGCGCGCCTTCAATCACAGGTAAGTGTCATCTCCGCTCTTAGGCAAAGAAAACGGCCAAAAGCTTCTTTCAGTGGGGAAGCTTGAGTATATGGTTTTCTATGTAGGCCTATTAGCTTTTGTTTATAGGTTTGATTCACCATAGTCTCAAATCACGTGCTGGACTCGTGATAGACAGCTAATTCCCCCTAGAAAGAGAGCTCAGAGCTCATATATGACCGATCTATGGGTAATGATACAACCTTACAGTCTTACACGCACACACACCCAACTCCCCTCCTACGAGAGTTGGCGTAACGACTCGTAGCGCAGCGATACTGAAATTATTTCAGCCCTGGACGGGATTCGAACTCGGAGTCGCGGCAAAGTGGTAGAGTTCCCGGCTGCCACTATATCGGTCCCGGATTCGAATCCCGCCCAGGGCTGAAATTATTTCAGTGTCGCTGCGCTGCGAGTCGTTACTCCAACTCTTGTAGGCGGGAAATTGAGTGTGTGTGTGTGTGTGCGTGTAAGGCCACAGCATTACCCATAGATCGGTCATATATGAGCTCTGAGTTCTCTTCCGGGAGGGAAATAGCTGTCGATCACGAGTCCAACACGTGATCCAAGACCATGGTGAATCACACATACACACACGCATACATACATGTACGTGACCCATGGCTGTAGTAAATCACATATATGCACACACGCACGCACACACACAAGCACAAAAAAATTATTTCCAGGCCAAAAGCCTCAATGAACTTGAAATATTCATTCCATGTCAAACACCAAAAACACTCCATTCCTTATGGAGGGAATTGAGTGGTCAATGATATTGCATCTGGAGGAGAAGAGGGCAGGAGTATCTTTAGGTTACATATTTAAATCCAATGTACCAATTCTCTTTGTCAGTATGAAGATCGTATGGATCTCTCTTTCCCTTGTGGCCCTGGCTACCTGCGCCCAAGCCTTTAAGGTGAGTAACTAACCGTTGTTGGCCTAAGCGCAAACTGAGCACAAAGAGCAAAGGCAGACTTTCTGTTGAAATGCTGAGGTAGTAGTACATCTAGAAGCATTTCAAGTGAGAGAGAAGTTCAAAGTGTAGTTCCGTTCAGCAACAGAAAGTCTGCCTTTGTTCTGTGCTGCGTCGCCTGTGTCGCCTGCGTTTCACTTTGTAATCATACTGTGGTCACTGTAACGCCTGTTGTCTTGACGAGGAGAGGGGTTCATTCAGATGAATGAAATAGCTTGTCAGTGGCCAGAACAAAATGGAATTGGTCGAGATTGGGGCCTATGTGCGGCTAATGGAAAATTCGGCAACTTTAAGATATTATTGGCAACACTTTTATGTGTGTTTTGTCTTTGAGCATCTTCACAGCATCCCCCTCCATTCCAGAGCGATGGGGGAGGTTACAACTTTTTTTTTCTTCTTCTCTCTCTTTTTTAGGGTGGAGGGCGCTGGACCTTTTTATACCCTTGTGTGGTAGCCCCTTGATGACGAAAAAAATACGAAATATACTAATTCTAGTCTCAATAATACCAAACCATTTCATTCTTTTGTGTGGTGCTCCTTCGCCTAGTGATCTTGGCAACCCCTTTTCTTGTGTGTGGAGCTGGGAGTCGCTAAAATATTGTGGTAATATTTAGTGTTCTGCAATAATGTTTTGATTATATTTCAATATTTGGGGTCACATGAGATGTATTATACTGTGTGTGTGTGTATGTGTGCACACGCGTCTGCGTGTGTGTGTGTGTACGTGTGGATATATATATATATATATATATATATATATAATATATATATATATATATATATAAAGAAAGCTGTTCTGTGTATACGTGTGTGTGTGTATGTATTTACCTAGTTGTATTTTACGGGAAGGCCTTTATATCTCGCAGTGTCTAGTTTGCTCTTAAATTCGTGAATGATTTTTGCACACACTTTTTTCATCCAGTTTGTTCCAAGTGTCCACCACTCTGTGTGGAAAACTGTTCTTCTTCAGATCTCTTCTGTAACTATGTTTTTTGAGTTTCTTTCCATGTCCTCTTGTGTTTCTCTTGTCCCAATTTAACAAGTCCTCTCTATCGAGTATTTCTGTGCTCTTCATGATTCTATAGATGGTCAGTAGGTCGCCTCTCTCTCTTCTTTGCTCCGAAGTCGCTAACTCCAATTTAGCCACGCTCTCTTCATATGACAAGTTTGAAAGTGCTGGAGCCATTTTTGTGGTTGCTCTCTGAATTCTTTCAATTTGTGTGTGTGTGTGTGTGTGTGTGTGCTTGAGCGTGTATGTGTGTGCGTGTGTGCGCGCGTGCAAAAGCTCAAATCACGTCGAACGTGTCCCTTGACGAAAAGACGACAAACATTCGGAGCCCTCTTTGTCGTCTTCGAAATCTTTCACAATGCTTCTTTTCTTATCGGGTTTTATCTTTGCGTCCCGATTATCTCCATTGTCGTAACCTTGATATCTGCCCTGAGAATTGACCAATATATCACGTGTGTGTGTGTGTATGTGTTTCACCTTGGTCTTTGGATTACGTGTTGGACTCGTGATCGACAGCTATTTCCCTCCCGGAAGAGAGCTCAGAGCTCGTATGACCGATCTATGGGTAAATGCTATGACCTTTCACACGCACACACACACACCCAACTCCCCGCCCACGAGAGTCAGAGTAACGACCCGAAGCACAGCGATACCGAAATAATTTCGGCCCTGGGCAGGATTCGAACTGGGTACAGCGAGCACCACCGTACTTCCCAGTCAAGCGCTCTACCAACCGCGCCACCGAGTCGTGTGTGTGAATGTGTGTGTGTTTACCTAGTTGTATTTTACGGGAAGGGGAGCTATGCTCGTGGTGTCCCGTCTCCATATCTCGTTTTATCTAGACTGTTTTTAAATTCGTGTATCGTTTTTGCACACACCACATTCTCATCTAACCTGTTCCAAACGTCTATTATCCTGTGGGGAAAGCTGTTCTTTTTCAGGTCTCTTCTATAATTGTCTTTCTTGATTTTCTTTCCATGTCCTCTTGTATCTCTACTATCCCATTTTATTAGATCCTCTCTATCAATAATTTCCATGCCTTTCATGATTCTATAAATAGTTATCAAGTCTCCTCTCTCTCTTCTTTGCTCTAATGTCTGTAGCTCAAGTTTTGCCAGCCTCTCCTCATATGATAGTTCTGAGAGCGTTGGTGCCAATTTCGTAATTGTAATTTGTATTCTTTCAAGTTTTGTTATACATTTTTTTTTGTACTTGGTGACCACGTCGTCGCTGCATACTCCAATTTTGGTCTTATCAAAGTGACTAGTATTTTCTTCACCATTTCTTCGTCCAGGTATGTAAATGCCACTTTGATTGATCTTATTAAATTATAAGTTTCTCCAAAAATTTTGTTTATATGTTTATCAGGGGACATATTATTTATAACAACGACTCCTAGGTCCTTCTCTTTTTCCACTTTTTTTTCCTATCCCAATGTATATGATCCATTTTTTTTTTTTTTTGCGTCTTCCAAATTCCATTATACTACAATTCTTAATGTTGAATTCCATCTCCCACTTATTCCATTCCCATACTTTATTGAGATCGCTTTGCAGCGATTCACAATCTTCTTCGGTGTTCACTTTTTTCAAAAATTTTGCATCGTCTGTGAAGAAGCTCATATAACTTTCAATTCCTTCATCCATATCATTAATAGAGCAAACATGATTGGGGCCAGTATTGTTCCTTGTGGAACTCCACTAATCACCTCATCCCAATTGGAATGTTTGTCTCTTATCGCCACTCATTTTCCTTTCATGCAAGAGGTCTTCCATCCACTTAAGTAGTTTGCCCTGTATTCCTTCTACAGTTTCTAATTTCTTTAGCAATTTCTTATGTGGCACTTTATCAAAAGCTTTTTTCAGGTCTAGAAAGACACAATCAGCCCATCCATCTCTTTCCTGTATCATATCTATTAGTCTTGAATAGAAACAAATTAGGTTTGTGACACATGATCTTCCTTGTCTAAATCCAAACTGCATCGGATTTAGTACATTTTTTTTTTCAAATGCTTTACCCATCTAATTTTGATGATTCACAATTTTTTTGCTACTGTACTTGTAAGAGAGACCGGCTTATAGTTTGTAGGGTCTTCTTTGTTTCCCCCTTATATATTGGTACTATATTTGCTCTTTTCCAATCTTCTGGAACTTTTCCTTCTTTCAATGAACTGCTTATTAGACTATGGATTTAGTCTGTTAGTTCGTCCTTGCAATCTCTCAAAATCCAGTTTTCTGACATCGAGATTACTCAAGTGATTCATTATTTCATTCCTTGATACTTCTATCTCTTTCACAGGGGGTACTTTCCCCTCCCACTCGTCATCTCTCAGTTGTATGCTCTCCCTCGTAAAGACTGATTTAAAATGCTTGTTCATAATTTCTGCCATTTCTATTTCCTGTGTATTTCCTTCTTGTAGTTTCACTAATTCTTGTTTTTCAGTTTGTTGTTTACAAATCTATAAAATAGTTTTGGTTGATCTTTACATTTTTCTATGACATCTTTTCGTGTTTTCTCTTTTCTTCTCTGCGCACTTGTACATATTAATCTATATAATCGGTATATATTTTCCATTTTTCGTTTTTTTTTCCCTCCATTTTATCCTAGCTTTATCCCTTTTATCTTTTAGCTATCTACATCTTTTGTTGTATTAACATTTTACATATTCTTTTTTTTTTTGTCTTGGTTCCACTCCTTCCTTTTAAATTGTCAAAAATTTCCATTTCTCTTCCACTTTTGTTTCCTCTTTGTATATCCTTTTCCAGTCTGCTTAAAAGAAAAAAAATTGTTTTTCTCATGTATTTTTCTTCGTTTAGTTCCAGTTCTACTAATATGTGGTCACTTTTACTTAGTGTCTTATATTCAATCTTGTCCACTATTTCAGGTTCTGGTGTGATTATTAGGTCTAGTCTCGAAGGTTCTTCCTCATTTCTATACCTAGTATTCTCTTGTATCCATTGTGTCATTGTATGTTCTATAATCATAGCAAATAGTACATTTCCCCATAGGTCATCTCCATCCTTCACCGTCATTTCTTCCCGGCAGATTTTTTACAATTAAAGTCACCCATTATAATTATTCTTTCTCCATCTTCCATTATCTTGTTTAGTGTTATTCTTGTGTCTTCTAACATATTCTTGTGTTCTTTCTCTTCCCACGAAGCCGTTTTAGGAGGTACATAATTTACCACAAACTTCCTGCTCTTCTTGTCCCTGTCCTCTATTTCCATCATGATCATTCCCACTCTATTCTTTCCATATGTAACATTCCTCACATTTATATCCTTCTTAGTCAGGAACATAACTCCACCACCTTGTTTTACTTCTCTGTTTCTAATCCAATAATTATATGCACCATGTCCTACACTGTTGGGTGGTAATGGACCTTTCAATTTTATTTTGTCTCCACAATTCCCATTATGTCAGGTTCCTTTTCCATCAGGTAATCATTCAATTCATTCAAGCCTGTTATTAATCCATCTATATTTGTGAAGGACACTTTTAATTTTCTGTTACCTCCATCCTGTTTCCCTTCTGTTTTTCTCTATGAACAATTTCCTCACTTTCATACTCTCCAATAGAATTTCTCTTTGTCTGACTCTGTTCTGTTCTCGTTATTTTCCCCTAGCTTCGATTCTTTTTGTTTTCTCTTCCTCTCTTTCCTCTTTATTCATCTCTCTTTTTATCCATACCTGTTTGTACTGATCACTTTCTGCTAGTTTTCCTGTTTTTGACAAGACATTCTCTGCTGTCTTTTGTGACCTGAATTTAACCTTAATTGGTCTGGTCTTGTCTATACTGTATTTCGCAAGTCTATGTATTTCTTCAATTTCTTTCCCTATTCCCTGCTCACCTTCTTGAAATATTTTTAGTACTCTGTTCACTCTTTCTCCTCTCTTACTCTTGTAGTCTTATTTTGATTATATTTCTCTTCCACTCCTAACATAATTATGCACTTCTTTTTATCTGCTAAGTCTCTTACTATATTCTCTCCTTCTCTCTCATCACTTTAATAACTGTCCTATGTTCCTTCATCTGTTGTTTCACGATATCTCTAAATTCAATTTTGCTATTTTCCTGAACCTTTTTCCAACCACTTACCTCTTTTTCTATGGACTCTTTATTCTCTTATTCCTCATTCTCATCCTTTACTTCTTTTAACTGTCTTTTTAATTCTATTTCTTTATTTAGGTTTTGATTCTCCTTCTTTAGTTCTTCCAATTTATCAACTCTGTGTGTAACCAGTGCAAGTTGACTGAACCTAACCTCCCATTTTTCGTTCATTTTTGTTAGTTTTTCCTCGACTTGCTTATCAGGGGATGTTGTCATCTCCCTCATTAAATTCATAGAAATAATTAACTCCACCTTCCATTACGCTGCTCTTATCTATATTTCTCATTTTTACATTTTTACTAATTTCTTCGACTTCACCTCTGTCGTCTGTCCATCTTTTGTTGACATTTCTTCTAACGTCCGGGGCTCATTCGTCCCCTTCCTCATTTTCTTTCATTTTCCTCAATAACCCCTCCCCTTCTCCTTTTTCTTCACCTTCCCACTACACCACGAGCTTTCCCCTTCCCTACTAATACAACACAGGTACTCTCTCGTCGTTGATATCCACGATAATTCCCCCCCCCGTAGTTCCAATATTCGCTGTCACTTCGACTATCGTGTGTGTGCGCGCGCGTTTAAAAGTCACCACTCTCTTGGATCACGTTGACCTCGTGATCGACAGCTCATTATCCTCCCGGATGAGACCTCTTATATGACCCGATCTATGAGTAATGCCGCGACTTTACACATAAGCTTAATTCATTGCCCACCATAGTTTGGGTGCCAGCCGTGATTAACCAAATGCCTAATTTCTATTACCACAGCTTGGTCAGTTCGTCTCCGCCTTCACAAGTATTTTCCAGCGATATGAAGAACCACCCTACACAGTTACCGAATTCAATAGTGTAAGTACAGCATCAAAAATGCAATTAAGTCTTGAAGGTTCTCTTTATTGGGAATTTCTAAAATTAGGAAATACCCTATTTCTGAAATCTGCAAGATTCTAGATACCAGAAAATATTTCTAATATATATTTCTAGTATTTGAGATGTCTGAATTCCTGAGATACTTTCTATCTCTTTCTCCCTCTCTTTCTGTATCTCTCTATCTCTCTCTCTATATATATACAGTATCCGCAAAAAATATAGAGCGCTCGCCATTGAAGCCAAGGCTAAAAAGCTCTCTGAACTTTTTGCGTTTCCCGCCGCTGTCAGGCATCTTGTCATTATAATTTTACATCTAGCAACTCAGCCAGCTTGCGTTTTCCCGCTCAGTGCTCTTCTTGAGTTATTTTTTGCTCCAGCCTCCTACCCCCTATTTTTGTTCTTTCACTTTGTGGCGCTCCAGTTTTAGGAGACATTCATCCTGATGGCTCCTACTAACCTTAGTGGTGAGGAAAAGGCTCATATTTTGGCCTGGAAGACTGAAAATGTGTCGACGAAAGAGATTTCGAGACGTACAGGGCGAGGTGAGAGCACCATTCGACGTCTGGTCGCTACAGCTCGTGGCCTCCCACCCAACGTCGTACCACCTCGAAAACCTGTCCCTGGAAGGCCTAGAAAGACCTCCAAGTCTACTGACAACCTCCTATGACGTGAATCACTCTCGTAGGAGGTTGTCAGTAGACTTGGAGGTCTTTCTAGGCCTTCCAGGGACAGGTTTTTGAGGTGGTACGACGTTGGGTGGGAGGCCACGAGCTGTAGCGACCAGACGTCGAATGGTGCTCTCACCTCGCCTTGTATGTCTCGAAATCTCTTTCGTCAACACATTTTCAGTCTTCCAGGCCAAAATATGAGCCTTTTCCTCACCACTAAGGTTAGTAGGAGCCATCAGGATGAATGTCTCCTAAAACTGTAGTGCCACAAAGTGAGACAACAAAAATAGGGTGTAGGGAGCTGGAGCAAAAAATAACACAATCCCTCTCCACAAGAGCTTGAAGAGCACTGAGGCAGGAAAACGCAAGCTGGCTGAGTTGCTAGATGTAAAATAATAATGATAAGATGCCTGACAGCGGTGGGAAAAGCAAAAAGTTCAGAGCACTTTTTAGCCTTGATTTCAATGGGGAGCGCTCGATACTTTTTGTGGATTCTGTATATATATATGTATATATATATATATGATTTTACTTATCTATTATGTATAACCTTGCATGTAGCCATATGCCTTGTGAGTGAAAATATACATTTTATAAGCAAAAATATAGCATACAGACCTAAATGTTGTCATGTACATATGAAGCTGTTCAGTTTTGCCACTGCTGAACCTTTCATACCAAAGGCTTCCCCCTTGTAAGGGAGGTCCCCAAGTCAAAGGCACACACACACACACACACACTCCTGCCCATTCCACTCCCATCCACCACCCATTTGTTTCCCTCTTATCTTAATTCCTTGTGGATGAAGACATCCATGTCTCCTGCCCACTCTAGATAATTATCTATTAGAAGTAGACAGTGTTGTGCTGTGTCTTGCTGCCTTGCTTCTGACACAGGGCAATGGGCGAGATGCAGGGATGACCTGTCATATAGGAGGAGCCAAGAAAAGAGGGGGGGAGGGGTGGTGAGTGGGAATGAATGGGTGGGGATGAAATTGGTGGGAGTAGAATCATGCCTTTTGACTTTGGCTGCCTCCCTTGTAAGAGAGAAAAGGCCCTTGGAATATGTATGTAGAAGTAGTCAGTATTACTAAAAAGCTGGCACTGCCCAGGTCTCAAAGCCAGGGCCTCCTACTTAAGTGTCAGGAGGGCATACAGTCGCCTCTGGGGACCACCCACATACATTCTGATTTTGTTTCAGGAGTTTCAAGTACGCCAATATCCAAAACTGAAGTGGGTTTGCACTGAAGTTGGTGATAAAGAAGATGACTCGTCCAGCTTTTTCAGACTCTTCGATTACATCAATGGAAACAACAAAGAAGGTATACCACTTCATCACTATTACTTATTTTCATGTTCTGGTCTTTCATATTCTAACACCTTTATGTTCATTAATAACACAACTAAGTACATGAAGAATATGATTAGTACAAGTACTAATCCTTTTGGAAATCAATCTGTTACCCACATCTAATCTCTATAGTATCATTTCTCATTTCCTCACTTCTTTTGTCTCCTAGTGTTTTTGTTCAAATAGTTTCTTTAGCTCTAGACATTGGTTCCCAATCATTTTTTTTTTAGCCATGACCCACCTAAGCACAAACAACAGCAGAAAATATCTTAGCAAAAACAGGGAAGCTAGCAGCAAGTGAACAATATAAAAAGGTATGGATAAAGAGAGAAATGAATAAAGAAGAAAGAGTGTAAGAAAAAATGAAAAGGAAAGAAGCTAAAGAAAAAGACGAGACCAGAACGGAGTCAGAAAAAGAAGAATTCTACTGGAGAGTAGTGAATATGAAATTGAGGAAATTGACCATATCATGCATCACTAATTTAATATGTTTCTATTCAAGGCTAATAGATATAATACAAGAAAGAGATGGATGGGCTGATTGTGCATTTCTAGACCTAAAAAAAGCTTTTGACAAAGTACCACATAAGAAGTTGCTTAAGAAATTAGAAACTGAAGGAGGAATACAAGGCAAACTGCTTAAATGGATGGAAGACTTTTTGTAAGAAAGAAAAATGAGAGTAGTGATAAGAGACAAACACTCAAAATGGGATGACGTAATAAGTGGTGTTCCACAAGGAACAGTTCTGGCCCCAATAATGTTTGCTATATATATTAATGATATGGATGAAGAAATTGAAAGTTATATGAGCTTCTTTGCAGATGATGCAAAACTATTGAAAAAAGTGAACACGGAAGAAGATTGTGAGTCACTACAGAGTGATCTAAATAAAGTATGGGAATGGAGTAGGAAGTGGGAGATGGAGTTCAACACTAAAAAGTGTAGTATAATGGAATTTGGAAAAAGCAAAAACAGAATAACAGGATCATATAAATTGGGAGAAGAAGGAATAAAAAAAGTAGAAAATGAGAAGGACCTGGGAGTCATTGTTATGAATAATATGTCACCTGAGAAACATATAAGATTTTTGGAGAAACTTATAATTTAATAAGAACAATCAAAGTGGCATTTACATACCTGGATGAAGAAATGGTGAAGAAAATTCTAATCACTCTGATAAGACCAAGATTGGAATATGCAGCAACGATGTGGTCACCAAGTACAAAAAATGTATAAAAAAAACTTGAAAGAATACAAAGAGCAATTACAAAATTGGCACCAATACTCTCAAAACTATCATATGAAGAGAGACTAGCAAAACTTGAACTACAGACACTAGAGCAAAGAAGAGAGAGAGGAGATTTGATAGCTATTTACAGAATCATGAAAGGCATAGAAATTATTGATAGAGAGAATCTGATAAAATGGGATGATAGAAATACAAGAGGGCACGGAAAGAAAATCAAGAGAGTTATAGAAGAGATCTGAAAAAGAACAGCTTTCCTCACAGAGTAATAGACAGTTGGAACAAGTTAGATGAGAAAGTGGTGTGTGCAAAAACAATACATGAATTTAAAAATAGTTTAGATAAAATGAGATATGAAGACGGGACACCACGAGCATAGCTCCCCTTCCCGTAAAATACAACTAGGTAAATACACAAGAAAAAATTCACTGTTTATAACTCATTCTCAAATGGCCCACCTTAAAAATCAAATTGCCCCCTATAGGGTGTGCACCCCACTTTGGGAACCGCCAGTCAAGAGGGACCAATAATGGGTACCTGCTAGATGGATGATGATAGATGTCAACTAATTCGAATTTCAAAGTAATTTTACCTTCTAATTTAGCTCTTTTGCATACTTCTTCAGCACTTGTCCAATTACTTTGTCCATCCTGCAGCTTTCATCTTGTCCGGGACTAATCTCTTTATCTTTTCCTTTTCATGTCATACAACTTCTGTGCATGTGCCCTTTTCAAGCTACAACCCCATTTTTTTCCTGTTGCAGGTGTTAAAATTGAAATGACAGTGCCTGTGACAACAGAGTACAATCTCAAGACCTCTGCCAAGACCATGTGTTTCTACATTGGCCAGAGGCACCAGTCAGACCCACCTAAGCCTGAAAACAAGAAGGTCTTTATCGAGAAACGGCCTAAGCTTAACATTATCACAAGGTGGGTCATAAATGAGTTGGCCTGTTCCTCACATGGCTTAAGTATCACAGTTAGTTTAGAGGTTATCTTTGCACATACTGACAAAGCACTAATTAGAAGTGATTTTCTTTAGCTGAAAGTTTCACAACTTATATAAATCTTACATTTTAATTTCAGCATATTGTATAGACAAAAGCTGATGTATTATAAGCAACAAGCACAATAAAACAAAACTTATTTTCACTGTGGATCTCTGCAAATTTATGAGACATTACAAAGTTACTAGGCATTATACATTACATTTACCTCTCCTACTGTTAGCATAGATTCAGTGGAGTTAGATAATGTATACTTCCCTCAAAATTAACCACTTCGGTATGATGACGCCTACGTAGGTGTCATGAGGCACAAGTGAGTACACGAGGATGCTGGCATCGGCATCTTGATTATATATATTTTTTTGTAGTTGCATATGAGTTACCCCCTGATTCTGTGAACAGGTTTGATCACATTTTCTGTGTTTATTATTACTCCCCGTCTGGGGGTATTGGCTGCATGTTGTTGTGGCAAAGTAGCATGATACTTTAGGGTCTATATGGGGCGCCCCTACGGACCAGAGCCACACATAATTTTGTCTGGGATAGAGGAAAACTCTGTTCATAGAGAAATTATGACACTTTTTTACTACGACTGTCCCTCCATTATGCTGTCCCCCAACCCCTTGTTACTGTCCTGTACAATTTCTCTGAATATTCATTTCCTTTTTTGCCTACATACCCTGTGGTGGGGGAAAAGAATACTGTCACCAAGTGTTTCCACTTGGATCCTAAGAGGCGAGAAAAAAGGGACAGGGATTGGGACCAGGCATCCTTCTCCCTGTAGCCCCACAGAGGACATTCCTAAAAAAAGTAAAGGCATAAGAGGGTCTAGGAGTTTTCTGACCAGCATCCTAAGGTTTGGGTCTTTTAATGTGCGTGGATGTGGTACAGATGAGAGTAAAAGGGAAGAGATAGGTAGTATGTTTGTGAGAAGAAAGATGGATGTGTTGGCTTTGAGTGAAACTAAGTTGAAAGAGAAGGGCGAGTGTAAGTTTGGGAGTGTACGTAGAAGGTTATCAGGAGTGAAGAGAGGGCGAGGGAGGGAAGGGGTGGCTATACTAGTAAGTGAAGAGATAGGTAAATGTGTAGTGGAGTGGAAGGAGGTTTCATCAAGGATAATGTGGATGAAGGTGAAACTGGGAAAGGAGATGTGGGTTTTTGTAAGTGCATATGGGCCTGGCAGTGAGAAGAGTGTAGAAGAAAGGGAGGCTTTTTGGATAGATTTAAATGAGTGCATAGAGGGATTAGGGAGAAATGTCAATGTAATAGTACTGGGAGACCTTAATGCTAGGGTAGGAAATGATCCAATTGATGGAGTGGTTGGGAAATGTGGAGTTCCAGGAAAGAATTGTAGTGGAGAGTTGATGGTGGAGATGTGTCTAAAACAAAAGTTGATGATAGCAAATAAAGTGTTTCGGAAGAAAGTCAAGCATAAGTACACATGGGAAGGGTGGTAGATAGAGTGTTAATGAACCATGTAGTGGTAGATAGGAGTATGATAGGAAGAGTTAAGGATGTAAATGTGCTAATGGGAGAGAGTGGGGGAATATCAGATCATTTTTTGGTGGAAGGTAAATTGAGAGTGGAGAATAGATGGAGAAAGGAAAAGGACAAAAGGTAGGGAGGTTCTTAGAGTGAACTCTAATGAGAAGGAAAAGGAGTACAAGAAGAGAGGAGTGGGAGGGAGTGAAGGATAGAATAGAACTAGGAGTGGAGGAGGAATGGGGATGGTTCAAGGAGGGAGTCACAAAGTGTGCAAAGATGGTGTGTGGAACAAGGAGAGGAGAAAATAGAAGGAAAGGTGGTGAATGGTGGGATGAGGAAACAAAGAAAGTTGTAGAAAAGAAGAAGTGAGCTTTCACAGATTGGTTACAATATAGGACGGAGTCATATGAGAGGTACAAAGAAAAGAAAAGAAGTAAAGCAAGATGTAAAGGAGGCAAAGAGGAAAGCAGATGTGAAATGGGGTAAAAGTATGACAGAAAATTTTGAAAGTAATAAAAAGATGTTTTGGAAAGAAATTAAGAGAGGAAGAGGAGGCGAATCAAGTAGAGAAGAAAAGGTAAAAGGTGCAGATGGAGAGATGATAATGGAAGAGAAGGCAGTAAGGGGAAGATGGGCAGAATATTTTAGGGAGTTGCTTAATGTGAAGGAGGATAGGGAGGGAAAGATAGCTGCAGTGGGAAATGCTAAGAAAATGACCGTGATGAGTGAGGAAAATGGAGGAGAAATAGGGAAGGATGAAGTGAGGGCAGTTGTTAAGATGATGAAAGCAGGTAAGGCACCTGGTTCTGGATGGATGCCATGCAGAATGTCTAAAAAAAGGAGGTACAGTGATGGTGGACTGGTTGGTGAGGTTATTCAATGTTTGTTGGAGAGAGGGTAGAGTGCCGGAGGACTGGAGGAGTGCCTGTATAGTTCCTCTTTACAAGGGAAAGGGGGACAAGTGTGAATGTAGTAGTTTCAGAGGGATTAGCTTGTTAAGTGTAGTTGGGAAGGCTTATGGGAGGATCTTGATTGAGAGGATTAGGAGAGGAACAGAAGGAGTAATTGGTGAGGAACAGTGTGGATGGGTAGAGGTTGTGTAGATCAGATTTTTGTGGTAAGACAGATATGTGAGAAAGCTATAGGAAAGGGGAAGGATGTTTTTTGGGCTTTTATGGATCTGGAAAAGGCTTGTGACAGGGTAGACAGAAAGGCACTGTGGGAAGTTATGCAGATATACGGGATAGGAGGATAGCTTCTAGGAGCTGTCAAGAGTTTTTATGAGAGTAGTAGAGCTTGTGTTAGGATTAGAAATGGTGAGAGTGAGTGGTTTGAGATAATGGTGGGACTTTGTCAGGGATGCATTATGTTGCCCTGGCTCTTCAATTTATACATGGATGGGGTGGTGCAAGAGGTAAATGCAAGGGTAATGGGTCAGGGATTGGAGATAGTTAAAGAAAATGGAGAAAAGTGGGAGGTGAGCCAGCTGTTGTTTGCAGTAGACACAGCGCTTGTGGTAGGATCGGAGGAGGGATTGAGGAAGTTAGTGACAGAGTTTGGGAGAGCGTGTGAAATAAGAAAGCTGAAGATAAATGTGGGTAAATGTAAGGTGATGAGATCTTCAAGGGGGTGAAAGTGGCAGCAGACTGGAGGTGAGCATTAAGGGAGAGTGACTGGAGGAAGTGGATAGTTTTAGATACTTGGGTGCAAATGTGGCAGGAAGAGGTGGAGTTAAGGTGGAGGTAGAATGTAGATTGTGAGAAGCGAGTAAATGCCTTGGTGGATTAAAAAGTGTAATGAGAAATAGACATCTGGGGATGGATACTGAGAGGATATTGTATGAAGAAGTGATTGTGCTGAAGGCACTGTATGGGATAGAAGCATGGAACATAAGAGAGGAAGAGGAAAGGAGTTTGGATGTGTTTGAGATGTGGTGACTGAGAAGTATGATAGGGGTTACTAGGCTAGATAGAGTGAGAAATGAGGAGGTGAGGAGGAGAACGGGTGGAAAGGGAGTTGGGAGATAGCGTTGATGAAAGAGTATTAGGATGGTTTGGACATATGGAAAGAATGAGAGAAGAAAGACTAGTAAAAGAGGTATGGAAGGGAGTGAACATGAGGGGACGTCCTAGGATGAGGTGGATGGATGGGGCGAAGGGGGCTTTGGGGAAGAGGGGAATGTCTGTTGAGGAGGGACGGGAGAGGACAGAAGACAGGGGTGAATGGAGAATGGTTGTATATGGATGATGTTGTGATGCAAGATGTGAAATGTGCGGGGGGATGGGGGGTGAGGTAGTATGTGTGAGCAAAATTTGACGCAGCCCGAAGGGATTTCTCCCCGTCCTCTCCTTTTATGCATGGGGGGATGGAGAGGGGGGTCGTCGATTTAATGAAGCGGCCTTGCTGTGGATGTGCTGTGTCTTGCAACACTGCTTCTGACCCAGGGCAGTGGACAAGGTACAGGGATGACCCGTCATCCAGGAGGTGCTAAGATAAGAGTAGAGGGGTGTGGATTCAGGGATGGAATGGGTGGGAATGATTTTATGCCTTTTCCTTTTTGACTACCTCCCTTGTAAGGGGGAAAAAGCCTTGGTATATATCTGTATGTATTATTACTCAGAGTAAAAGAGACCAAGTAATACAGCAGCGACTTTATATTTTATAATGTGAGTAGTGCGATGAATCGTATATATATCAGCTGATGCTGCACTCGAGAATTTGACTCATACTGAAGTGGTTAACTTCAACTTATTTTTTGACTCTGCAGGGCTGATTCACCCTTGTGTGGGTTGCACATTTCACATATCGAGTGACTTGCCTCACTGTGCTCCTGGAGCAATAATGAAATCCATTTTTTTTTTTTTTTTTTTTTTTACTATCAATATCTATACATACATATACATATATACCAAGGCTTTTTTCCCCCTTACTAGGGAGGTAGCCAAAAAGGAAAAGGCACAAAAACATTCCCACCCATTTCATCCCCGAAAACACTCCACACCCCTCCACCCTCCCTCCCATCTTAGCACCTCCTAGATGACGGATCATCCCTGCACCTTGCCCACTGCACTGGGTCAGAAGCAGTGTCGCAAGACACAGCACATCCACAGCAAGGCTGCTTCATTAAATCGGTGACCCGCCTCTCCGACCCCCCCTTCCATAAAAGGAGAGGAGGGGGAGAAATTCCTTCGGTCTGCGTCAAGTTTTGCTCACACATACTACCTCATCCCCCCCGCCCATTCCACCTCATGCAATCACAACATCATCCATATACAACCATTCTCCATTTACCCCTGTCTTCTGTCCTCTCCCGTCCTTCCTCAACAGACATTCCCCTCTTCCCCAAAGCCCCCTTCACTCCATCCATCCACCTCATCCTAGGACGTCCCCTCATGTTCACTCCCTCCACATCGGCCTTCCATACCTCTTTTACTAGTCTTTCTTCACTCATTCTCTCCATGTGTCCAAACCATCCTAATATTCTTTCATCAACCCTATCTCCCAGCTCCTTTTCCACCCCTGTTCTCCTCACCTCCTCATTTCTCACTCTATCTAGCCTAGTAACCCCCATCATACTTCTCAGACACCTCATCTCACATTCAAACTCCTCTCTTCCTCTCTTATGTTCCATGTTTCTGCCCCATACAGTGCTGTTGGCACAATCACTCCTTCATACAGTCTCCCCTTCGCATCCATTCCCAAATGTCTATTCCTCATTACACTCTTTAATCCACCAAGGCATTTACTTACTTCTCTCAATCTACATTCTACCTCCACCTTCACTCCACCTTTTCCTGTCACATTTGCACCCAAATATCTAAAACTATCCACTTCCTCCAGTCGCTCTCCCTTAATGTTCATTTCCAGTCTACTGCCACTTTCACCCCTTCCCCTTTCCTATAGCTTTCTCACATATGTCTTACCACAAAGATCTGATCTACACAACCTTTACCCTTCCTAAATCCACACTGTTCCTCACCAATTACTCCCTCTGTTCCTCTCCTAATCCTCTCAATCAAGATCCTCCCATAAGCCTTCCCAACTACACTTAACAAGCTAATCCCTCTGAAACTACTACATGCACACTTGTCCCCTTTTCCCCTGTAAAGAGGAACTATACAGGCACTCCTCCAGTCCTCCGGCACTCTACCCTCTCTCCAGCAAACATTAAACAACCTCACCAACCAGTCCACGATCACTGTGCCTCCCTTTTTCAGACATTCTGCATGGCATCCATCCAGACCAGGTGCCTTACCTGCTCCTATCATCCCAACAACTGCCCTCACCTCATCCTTCCTTATTTCTCCTCCATTCTCCTCACTCATCACTTGTTTTTTTAGAGCTTCCCACTGCAGCTACCTTTCCTTCCCTATCCTCCTTCACATTAATCAACCCCCTAAAATACTCTGCCCATCTTCCACTTAGTGTCTTCTCTTCCATTATCATCTCTCCATCTGCCCCTTTTACCTTTTCTTCTCTACTTCGTTTGCCTTCTCTTCCTCTCTTAATTTCTTTCCAAAACATCCTTTTATTACTTTCAAAATTTTCTGTCATACTCTTACCCCATTTCACATCTGCTCTCCTTTTTGCAACCTTTACCTTTTGCTTTACTTCTCTTTTCTTCGTACCTCTCATATGACTCCCTCGTCCTATTTTGTAACCAATCTGTGAAAGGTTACTTCTTCTCTTCTACAACCTTCTTTGTTTCCTCATCCCACCATTCACTACCCTTTCTTCTATTTCCCCCTGTCCTTCTTGTTCCACACACCATCCTTGCACACTTTATGACTCCCTCCTTGAACCATCCCCATTCCTCCTCCACACCCAGCTCTACTCTATCCTTTACTCCCTCCCACTCCTTCAGCTTCTTTTCGTACTCCTCCTCCTTTTCCTTTTCATTAAAAGAGTTCACTCTAAGAACCTCCCCACCTTTTGTCCCTTTCCTCTTTCTCCATCTATCCTCCACTCTCAACTTACCTTCCACCAAAAAATTATCTGATATTCCCCCATCCTCTCCCCTTAGCACATGTACATCCTTAACTCTTCCTATCATAATCCTATTTACCACTACATAATCCATTAGCGCTCTATCTACCACCCTTCCCTCCACCACCCTCTCCCATGTGTACTTATGCTTGACTTTCTTCCGAAACACTGTATTTGCTATCATTAACTCTCTAGACACATTTCCACCATCAACTCTCCACTATGATTCTTTCCTGGAACTCCACATTTCCCAACCACTCCATCGATTGGACCATTTCCTACCCTAGCATTAAGGTCTCCCAGTACTATTACATTGACATTTCTTCCTAAATCTTCTATGCACTCATTTAAATCTATCCAAAAGGCCTCCCTTTCTTCTACACTCTTCTCACTGCCAGGCCCATATGCACTTACAAAGACCCACATCTCCTTTCCCAGTTTCACCTTCATCCACATTATCCTTGAGGAAACCTCCTTCCACTCCACTACACGTTTACCTATCTCTTCACTTACTAGAATAGCCACCCCTTCCCTCCCTCGCCCTCTCTTCACTCCTGATAACCTCCCACTTACATTCACCCTTCCCTTTCAACTTAGTTTCACTCAAAGCCAACACATCCATCTTTCTTCTCACAAACATACTACCTATCTCTTCCCTTTTACTCTCATCTGTACCACATCCATGCACATTAAAAGACCCAAACCTTAGGGTGCTGGTCCAAGAACTTCCAGACCCTCTTATGCCTTTTCCTTTTTTTTTTTTTTTTTTTTTTTTTAAGAAAAGTCCCCTATGGGGCTACAAGGAGAAGGATGCCTAGTCCCAATCCCCGTCCCTTTCTTCTTGCCTCTTACGATCCAAGTGGGAAAACTTGGTGGCAGTATTCTTTTCCCCCACCACAGGGAATTTCCCCATCACAGAAAAAGAAAACTCATAGAAATGCTACAGGACAGCAACAAGGGGTTGGGGGACAGCATAATGGAGGGACAGTCGTAGTATAAAAGTGTCATCATTTCTCTATGAACAGAGTTTTCCTCTATCATAGACAAAATGATGTGTGGCTCTGGTCCGTAGGGGCACCCCATATAGACCCTAAAGTATCAACTGCATGCTACTTTGCCACAATAACAAGCAGCCAATACCCCAGATGGGGATCAATATTTATACTTCATTTTTTATTCAGATGAACAGAACTGTCAGGATTTAGAAAATGAAAGTCTGTAACCATAGTGAAAGGTCTTTCTCTGCAACAAAAATCTTGGAGAGTCCTCAGAAGCACGCTAATTCAGAGAGAACTTGATTATAGACAAATAATCAAAACTGTCTTTTACAGTAAAAATGGTCTTTAGCTTTTTAAAAAACTTTACAACCAGTTTGGGTCAGGTTATTCATCTAATCCTTTTGGGATATGTTAACACAACACTTTCACATACTTATGCCTTCACTTGAAATACTAATGATCATAAATTATCCCATTACAGGGCAGTTGGAGGTTACTTTAGGTCTGATAGCGACTGGCTAGATGAAGCAAAGAAATTAAGAAAGCTTGCAAAACAGAATGACCAGGACTTTGACAAGTCTCCTATGTACTGGTGAGTCATGATACAGACCTTGTATATAGTGGTTGGTTTGGCAGTCCAAATTTTAAGAATCTTAAGAACACTATGCTATTTTTAATTGTGATGGTGTTTACATCCCATTATACTATATTGACCAGGGTGTACCAAGAGCTGTATATATTAAGATTCTTATAGCAAAATAGTGTCCCTATGATTTAAGTTTCCTTTTTGCAAGGTAAATCAGTACTGTGATTAGAATAGTTTCTTGAAATTATATATATATATATGGAAATAAACTCTCCTACTGGAAGACTGTACCATCACGCCACCATGACCCTACAAAACGGCCTTTTGCCTGCATCAATTTATTTCTCATACTCCCTCACCCACCATACCCCACCCACTCCCCCTCATGCATCACAGCATCATCCATACACAACCATTCTCCATTCGCCCCTATCTTCATTCCTCTAATTAAGGGACCAAATTAATGGGCACCAACACATGATGGTTATACAAGATGACTTAAGAATCATCTTGTTGCCCATCTTCAAAACCTATCAACCTCTACCTGGGGATGCAGCCCTGCGAGGACAACTTGACTGTATCTCATACCAGTGTCTGTTCCCTTCTTCCTACTTCTCCTCCTACTACTACGAGACAGTGACATAGAAACAGTCTCACACTACAATATAGACATCACTCCTAATGTCTCATTTCCAAAGAGATCTATAGGAGGGCCCATAGACTGTTGCCACCTACTGTGTTGAAGTGGTATTCCAGTCATTAAACCTTAAGAAGACAATTATTATTGCAACTAATTTCTGATTAAGAAACTGGAGAAAAGTGGGAGGTGAGTCAGTTGTTGTTTGCTGACTAAGGGAGTTAGTGACAGAGTGTAGGAAGGTATGCAATAGGAGAAAGTTGAAGGTAAATGTAGGTAAAAGGTGATGAGATCTACAAGGGGGAGGATGGCAGTGAGTTGGAAGTCTCATCCATGAGTAGCCAAGATGAAACGGAGGAAAGTGTGGAGGAGGGGAGGAGAATGGGTATATGTCTTTTGATTTGGTTACCTCCCTGGTAAGGTGAATAGTCCTTGGTATATAGATAGAATTTCTAATCTCATTCTACTTTCATTTCTAACAGGGCTGGCTATGATGCTCCATTCAAGCTCTGGTTCAGACGCAATGAAGTATGGCTCTTGAAAAAATAGGTCATCAGTTATAACAGAAAAATGAACCACTAAGATATCTTTCAATCTACAGTCATACTACCATGACATCTTCCTATGATTAAGTAAAAATATGATCTAACTCTAGATTAATATTCAATCTCTGGCAACGAGGACATTCTCCTGTCAGTAGTTTGTGCAATAATCTAGTGAGCATCTGGCTCTACCTGGATGTAATGCATCTGTATTTTATAAGTTTGAATTTTGTATATAATACATCAGTCTAGTGTTAATCTCTGTATTATTTACCTTCATATTCTTTACATATACAACAACAAATGAAGCATCTAGATGACATCACAGTGACCTTAAAATCAGACTCGCAATACAATACACAGCACATATGGTATAGCCTGTGGTGGGGGTAAAAGAATACTGCCACCAAGTATTTCCACTTGGATCGTAACAGGCGAGAAAAAAGGGACGGGGATTGGGACCTAACATCCTTCTCCCTGTAGCCCCACAGGGTACATTCCTAAAAAAAGTAAAGGCATAAGAGGGTCTATGAGTTTTCCAACCAGCACCATAAGGTTTGGGTCTTTTAATGTGCATGGATGTGGTACAGATGAGAGAAAAAGGGAAGAGATAGGTAGTATGTTTGTGAAACGAAAGAAGGATGTGTTGGCTTTGAGTGAAACTATGTTGAGAGGGAAAGGTGAGTGAGATTGGGAGTGTAATTGGGAGGTGTTCAGGAGTGAAGAGAGGGCGAGGGAGAGAAGGGGTGGCTATACTAGTAAGTGAAGAGATGGGTAAATGTGTAGTGGAGTGGAAGGAGGTTTCCTCAAGGATAATGTGGATGAAGGTGAAACTGGGAAAGGAGATGTGGGTTTTTGTAAGTGCATATGGGCCTGGTAGTGAGAAGAGTGTAGAAGAAAGGGAGGCTTTTTGGATAGATTTAAATGAGTGCATAGAGGGATTAGGGAGGAACGTCAATGTAGTAGTACTGGGAGACCTTAATGCTAGGGTAGGAAATGAACCAATTGACGGAGTGGTTGGGAAATGTGGAGTTCCAGGAAAGAATCGTAGTGGAGAGTTGATGGTGGAGATGTCTAGAAAGAGAGTTGATGATAGCAAATACAGTGTTTCAGAAGAAAGTCAAGCATAAGTACACATGGGAGAGGGTGGTGGATGGAAGGGTGGTAGATAGAGCGTTAATGGACTATGTAGTGGTAGATAGGAGTATAATAGGAAGAGTTAAGGATGTACATGTGCTAAGGGGAGAGAGTGGGGGAATATCAGATAATTTTTTGGTGGAAGGTAAGTTGAGAGTGGAGGATAGATGGAGAAAGAGGAAAAGGACAAAAGGTAGGGAGGTACTTAGAGTGAACCCTTTAAATGAAAATGAAAATGAAAATGAGTACAAGAAGAAGCTGAGAGAGGAGTGGGAGGGAGTGAAGGATAGAGTAGAGCTAGGAGTGGAGGAGGAATGGGGGTGGTTCAAGGAGGGAGTCACAAAGTGTGCAAAGATGGTGTGTGGAACAAGGACAGGAGGAAATAGAAGGAAGGGTAGTGAATGGTGGGATGAGGAAACAAAGAAGGTTGTAGAAGAGAAGAAGTGAGCTTTCACAGATTGGTTACAAAATAGGACGAGGGAGTCATATGAGAGGTATAAAGAAAAGAGAAGTAAAGCACAAGGTAAAGGAGGCAAAGAGGAGAGCAGATGCAAAATGGGGTAAGAGTATGATAGAAAATTTTGAAAGTAATATAAAGATGTTTTGGAAAGAAATTAAGAGAGGAAGAGGAGGAGAATCAAGTAGAGAAGAAAAGGTAAAAGGTGCAGATGGAGAGATGATAATGGAAGAGAAGGCAGTAAGGGGAAGATGGGCAGAGTATTTTAGGGAGTTGCTAAATGTGAAGGAGGATAGGGAGGGAAAGATAGTTGCAGTGGGAAGTGCTAAGAAAATTACCATTATGAGTGAGGAAAATGGAGGAGAAATATGGAAGGATGAAGTGAAGGCAGTTGTTAAGGTGATGAGAGCAGGTAAGGCACCTGGGTTGGATGGATGTCATGCAGAATGTCTGAAAAAAGGAAGTACAGTGATGGTGGACTGGCTGGATGATGGGTCATCCCATCTTGCATTGCTTCTGACCCAGGATTGGTCAGAAGCAATGCAGCAATACACAGCACATCTACAGCAAGGCCACTTTATTTAATTGGCAACCACCCCTCTGTCCCCTCATGTGGAAAAAAGAGAAGATGGAGAGAAATCCCTTCAGGCTGTATCAAAATATTATTCACACTTTACAACACCCTAATCCTCCCATCCCCCACCCACCCTCTTTCATGCATCACAGCATCATCCATGTACAACCATTCTCCACTCACCCTTATCTTGTCTTCTTCCTTCCTTAACAGACATCCCTCTCTTTCTCAATGCCCCTTTTACCCCATCCATCCATCTCATCCTTGGTTGCCCCCTCCTGCTCACTCCATCCACCTCTACCTTCCACACTTTTCACTAATTCTTCTTCACTCAATCTTTCCATGTGTTCAAACCATCCCAATACTCTTTCATCAACCCTATCTCCCAACTCCTTTTCCACCCTCACTCTCCTCCTCACCTCATTTCTCAATCTATCCAGGCTAGTAACCCCTACCATACTTCTCAGACATTTCATCTCAAACACATTTAAACTGACCCTGTCTGGGGTATTGGCTACATGTTATTGTAAGGTAAAAATTTGCTCAGTAGCATCCACCTGATACTTTAGGGTCTATATAGGGTGCCCCTATGGATTAGACCCACACTCATTTTGTCTGTGCTAGAGGAGATCTCTACTCATAGAGAAATTATGCTATTTTATTATACTGTGACTGTCCCTCCATTATGCTGTCACCCCCACTCTTAATATGTTCTGTACCACTTCTCTGAGTGTGGATTTCCTTTTTCTCTGAGCCCTGTGGCAGGGGAGAAAGAATACTATCACCAAGTGTTCCCACTTGAGTCATACAAGGCAACTAAAATGGGATGGAGGTTAGAACTAGCCATCCTGCTCTCTGCAGCCCCAAAGGGGACATTCCTAAAAAAAAGCAAAGGCATGAGAGGGTGTGGGAGAAGTTTTCCAACCAGAACCATAAGGTTTGGTCTGGTAATATAATCAATAATACAATCCACCACCTTTATTTCTCTCCCACAAGGAGCCAAGATGAAAGGGAAACATGGGTGGTGAGAGTGGGCCTCTCACTTGGCTATCTCCCGTATAAGGAGGAAGAAGACCTTGGTACACATAGATATACATAGAATACAATCAAGGTCTGTTGAGGAAGGACGGGATAGGACAGAAGATAGGGGTGAATGGAGAATGGTTGTATATGGATGATGTTATGATGCATGAGGTGGAATAGGTGGGGGGATGGGGGGTGAGATAGTATGTGTGAGCAAAATTTGATGCAGCCTGAAGGGATTTCTCCCTGTCTTCTCCTTTTATGCATGGGGGGACGGAGAGGGGGGGTCGCCGATTTAATGAAGCGGCCTTGCTGTGGATGTGCTGTGTCTTGCGACACTGCTTCTGACACAGGGCAGTGGACAAGGTGCAGGGATGACCCATCATCCAGGAGGTGCTAAGATAAGAGGGAGGGTGGAGGGGTGTGGAGTGTATTCAGGGATGGAATGGGTGGGAATGATTTTATGCCTTTTCCTTTTTGGCTACCTCCCTTGTAAGGGGGAAAAAGCCTTGGTATATGTACAGTCAAGGTACCTAATTCATTGTACTGGTCTATCACTGCATCTGTTGTTTAGTGCTTACTTACCTAAATTTTATCACAAATGATTAGGTAACTTAGGTATGGTGGGTATCGGCCCCTTGAGGTCACACACTTGACCCAGTGCTTCTAAAACCGGGCCAGTAGCTATTGGTGGTTTACCCCCACTGCTTCATGATATGACAACACTCTTCTCATCCACTAGAAAACTTAACAAAGCAAATTAGAACATCCCTCCAAGCTACATCATCCCTTCATCCATTCACAATCCTACTCCATTCACTTCTATCTTTTGCACTCAAAGTTTGAAGGTTATAAAAAAATATATAAAGCTTTGTACAAAATTTAATTCCAAATCTGACACCTGACTTTAATATCAAGACTTAGTTGTCACAGAGGTAACAAACCCCTGACCTAGCACCTCAAAGTCTTCTAAGAAAGCAGGAATATTTGGGACCTGTTCTACCTCCTTCACTCCTGAAAACAGGTGTCCACAAAGTTTATTCACCTGAAATAAAAACTGCCATCAGAACCCTTCCTTTGATTCAAAATATTTATCTCAAAAATGTAGGTTGTAGTAAAACAAAATCTAGCAACTACTGTAACACTGATAAAAAAAAAAGTGGAAATGTATCCACTATATCAGAATAAAGAATATAAGGTAAGGTTAACCTTGAAAGGTTCAGGTTCTGTAATTTTGGGCCTCCACACAACCCCTACTGCAGGACCATTCAATTCATTGCGGAAGAAGAGGGCATAGTCACCGTAACATTCCTGTGAAAATAAAGGGATAGTATGAGTGCTGTGTCCTGCGACACTGCTTCTGACCCAGGGCAGTGGACAGGGTGCAGGGATGACCCGTCATCTAGGAGGTGCTAAGATGGGAGGGAGGGTGGAGGGGTGTGGAGTGTTTTCGGGGATGAAATGGGTGGGAATGTTTTTGTGCCTTGTCCTTTTTGGCTACCCCCCTGGTAAGGGGGAAAAAAGCCTTGGTATATGTATGTATGTATGAGTTCATATGAACCAGTTATACACTTGATGTCTCAATCACTACCTAACTTTTATCACTGACTTCCTTAATGGAATTCAATCCCAGGAAACACCATGAAGAGGTACTGAGGCAGCAGTTAGTTCCTCCACCGAGAGGGTGAGAGGTGAGCCTAAACCTCACCTCAGCCCCCAGTCCCCTAACCCCATGACTACTTGTGAGAGGTTGAGCTGTATTACACTACTTAACAGGTCAGTTATGTAGCAATACCTAACAACCACTGAGAAAAAACAACAATCACAAACAATGAGAACTCACCGTCAGTATTCTAGCATAGTGTTGTATTGGGTTCAGTACTGGCCCAGGCTGGTCTTTTCTTTTTTGAGGTAACAGAGGCGGCTTTACTTTCATGGTCTCCTCAGTTTGGTTATCATTTGCTTCAGCAGTCTCACATATTACTTTCTCACTTAAGTTTATGACAACATCATAAATGTTCATTGATGACTTGAAGATAGTCTGCAAAAAAGATATCAGGGAAATTAAGAAAATGTTTCTGTTTTAAAGTACCTACGTTTGGGCTAAGATAAAAGGGTCAACAAATGGGTGCTTGTCTCCAATGGGTACAACCCTGAGAGGCTGACACTCAGTCTCCAGGTCATGCCCAAAATTTCTCTATATCAACTTTAATCCGGGCCAAAATCTCGCGGGCAGCATTAGCTTCCAGACGTGCGATGTTGCGTCATAATACTCGCATTATAAAAAATAAAGTCACTGCTGTATTGCTCGTTCTCTTTCACCCGTGAATTTTGATAACCATAGAAAATATGATGAAGCCAGTTTACAGAGTATGGGGGGTCACGCAGGTACAACTACAATAAATATAATCAAGACGCTGACATCGGCATCCTCGTATACCCACTTGCTCCTCATGACGCCTACGTAAGCGTCATCATATTGAAGGGGTTAATTGTGTTTCCTCCACCTTTTAGATAAATAGAGCACACAAGTGACTGCTCTCCTCCTACTGTAATCCAGTGACATATTAACTGTCCCACACTAATAGACAACGTAGTTTCTTCCCAGTGAGATCTAGGAGAAGACCTGCAGACCAATGCCAGCCACTGTGGGGCTGTAGGTTTCCAGCTAATGAAACTCAAAGCAACAATTCTATTAATATATACAAGAGATTCAGTAACACCAACTTGTGTTTGAGATTAAATGCCTGAGAAGTATGGTAGGGGTTACTAGGCTGGATAGAGTGAGAAATGAGGTGCGAGGGAGAATGGGGGTGAAACGGGAGTTGGGAGATAGGGTTGATGAAAGATTATTGGGATGGTTTGGACACATGGAAAGAATGAGTGAAGAAAGAAGAAAAAGAGGTGTGGAAAGCAGAGGTGGAAGGAGTGCACATGAGGGGATGACAAGGATGAGATGGATGGATTGGATAAAAGGGGCATAGGGAAAGAGAGGAATGTCTGTTGAGGAAGGAAGGGAGAAGATAGGAATGAGCAGAGAATGGTTGTGTACAGATGCTGCTGCAATGCATGGAGGGGAGTGGGTGGGGGATGGGTGTGTGTGTGAGAGAGTATATGTGAATGATATTTTGATGCAGCCCAAAGGGATTTCTCCCTGTCTTCTCTTTTTCTGCACAAGGGGACAGAGAGCAGGGGGTCACCGATTAAATAAATTGGCCTTGCTGTGGATGTGCTGTGTCTTGCTACATTGCTTCTGACCCAGGGCAGTGGGTGAGATGCAGGGATGACCCGTCATCCAGGAGGAGCCAAGATAAATGGGAGGGAGATGGGTAAGTGGGAGTGGAGTATGTGGGGATGGAATGTGTGGGAGTGGATTTTATTACTTTGTTTTTAGCTACCTCCCTTGAAAGCAGGAACATAAATGGATCATAAATCTGGAAGTAGAAGGAAGTTGAAAGTAAATATAAGCAAAAGTAAATTGATGAGATGCAAAAGGAGTGATGATGGTGGTAGTTTGAAGGCCAGTTTAAAGATTGAAAAGTTGGAGAAAGTCGAGATCTTCAAATATTTAGTGTCACATGTGGCAATGAATGGAGGAATGAAGATGGAGGTGAATTAAAATGCAAAGGGGACAAATAAATGTCATGGGGTGAATGAAGTGTTATGAGAAATACGCATCTAGGGATGAATGCTGTAAGAGGGCAATTGTGCCCACAGTACTGTATGAAGAGGACAGTTGAAATTTGAAAGAGGATGAGAGTCTAAACATGAATGAAATGAAATGAAATGTATGCGAAGTATGACAGGTGTTTCGAGGATGGACAATGAGAAATGTGGAGGTGAGGCAGAGAGTAGAGGTGGAGAGCTATCAGTTGGAGTAGTTACATACATACATATACCAAGGCTTTTTCCCCCTTACAAGGGAGGTAGCTAAAAAGGAAAAGGCATAAAATCATTCCCACCCATTCCATCCCTGAATACACTCCACACCCCTCCACCCTCCCTCTCATCTTAGCACCTCCTGGATGATGGGTCATCCCTGCACCTTGTCCACTGCCCTGGGTCAGAAGCAGTATCGCAAGACACAGCACATCCACAGCAAGACCGCTTCATTAAATCAGCGACCCCCCCTCTCCATCCCCCCATGCATAAAAGGAGAAGATGGGGGAGAAATCCCTTTGGGCTGCGTCAAAATTTGGTCACACATACTACCTCACCTCCCATCCCCCCAACCCATTCCACCTCATGCATCACAACATCATCCATATACAACCATTCTCCATTCACCCCTGTCTTCTGTCCTCTCCCGTCCTTCCTCAACAGACATTCCCCTCTTCCCCAAAGCCCCCTTCACCCCATCCATCCACCTCATCCTAGGATGTACCTTCATGTTCACTCCCTCCACATCTGCCTTCCATACCTCTTTTACTAGTCTTTCTTCACTCAGTCTTTCCATGTGTCCAAACCATCCTAATACTCTTTCATCAATCCTATCTCCCAACCCCCTTTCCACCCCTGTTCTCCTCCTCACCTCCTCATTTCTCACTCTGTCCAGCCTACCCCCATCATACTTCTCAGACACCTCATCTCAAACACATTTAAACTCCTTCTCTCTTCCTCTCTTATGTTCCATGTTTCTGCCCCATACAGTGCTGTTGGCACAATCACTCCTTCATATAGTCTCCTCTTAGCATCCATTCCCAAATGTCTATTCATCATTACACTTTTTAATCCACCAAGGCATTTACTCGCTTCTCTCAATCTACATTCTACCTCCACCTTCACTCCACCTTTTCCTGCCACATTTGCACCCAAGTATCTAAAACTATCCACTTCCTCCAGTCGCTCTCCCTTAATGCTCACTTCCAGACTACTGCCACTTTCACCCCTTGTACATCTCATCACCTTACTTTTACCCACATTTATCTTCAGCTTTCTTCTATCACATACTCTCCCAAACTCTGTCACCAACTTCCTCAATCCCTCCTCCGATCCTGCCACAAGCGCAGTGTCATCCGCAAACAACAGCTGGCTCACCTCCCACTTTTCTCCATTTTCTTTAACCATCTCCAATCCCTGACCCACTACCCTTGCATTTACCTCTCGCACTACCCCATCCATGTATAAGTTGAACAGCCAGGGCGACATAATGAATCCTTGACGAAGTCCCACCTTTACCTCAAACCACTCACTCTCTCCATTTCTAATCCTGACACAAGCTCTACTACTCTCATAAAAACTCTTGACAGCTCCTAGAAGCTTTCCTCCTATCCCGTATATCCTCAAAACCTCCCACAGTGCCTTTCTGTCTACCCTGTCGTAAGCCTTTTCCAGGTCCATAAAGGCCCAAAAAACATCCTTCCCCTTTCCTATAGCTTTCTCACATATCTGTCTTACCACAAAAATCTGATCTACACAACCTCTACCCGTCCTAAATCCACACTGTTCCTCACCAATTACTCCTTCTGTTCCTCTCCTAATCCTCTCAATCAAGATCATCCCATAAGCCTTCCCAACTACACTTAACAAGCTAATCCCTCTGAAACTACTACATTCACACTTGTCCCCTTTTCCTTTGTAAAGTGGAACTATACAAGCACTCCTCCAGTCCTCCAGCACTCTACCCTCTCTCCAGCAAACATTAAATAACTTCACCAGCCAGTCCACCATCACTGTACCTCCTTTTTTTAGACATTCTGCATGGCATCCATCCAGACCAGGTGGAGTAGTTAAATTAGATAAATAAATAAATACATACATACATACATATACCAAGGCTTTTTCCCCCTTCCAAGGGAGGTAGCCAAAAAGGGAAAGGCATAAAAACACTCCCACCCATTTCATCCCTAAATACCCTCCACACCCCTCCCACCCTTCCTCTCATCTGAGCACCTCCTGGATGACGGGTCATCCCTGCACCCTGCCCACCGCCCTGGGTCAGAAGCAGTGTCGCAAGACACAGCACATCCACAGCAAGGCCGCTTCATTTAATCGGCGACCCCCCCTCTCCGTCCCCCTTTGCATATAAGGCGAGGACGGGGAGAAATCCCTTCGGGCTGCGTCAAAATTTACTCACACATACTACCCCACCCCCTCATGCAGTCACAACATCATCCATATACAACCATTCTCCACTCACCTCTGTCTTCCATCCTCTCCCTTCCTTCCTCAACAGACATTCCCCTCTTCCCCAAAGCCCCCTTCACCCCATCCATCCACCTCATCCTAGGACGTCCCCTCATGTTCACTCCCTCCACATCTGCCTTCCATACCTCTTTTACTAGTCTTTCTTCACTCATTCTTTCCATGTGTCCAAACCATCCTAATATTCTTTCTCCCAAATCCTTTTTCACCCCTGTTCTCCTCCTCACCTCCTCATTTCTCACTCTATCCAGCCTAGTAACCCCCACCATACTTCTCAGACACCTCATCTCAAACACATTCAAACTCCTTCTCTCTTCTTCTCTTATGTTCCACGTTTCTGCCCCATACAGTGCTGTTGGCACAATCACTCCTTCATACAGTCTCCTCTTCGCATCCATTCCCAAATGTCTATTCCTCATTACACTCTTTAAACCACCAAGGCATTTACTCGCTTCTCTCAATCTACATTCTACCTCCACCTTCACTCCACCTTTTCCTGCTACACTTGCACCCAAGTATCTAAAACTATCCACTTCCTCCAGGCGCTCTCCCTTAATGCTCACTTCCAGTCTACTGCCACTTTCACCCCTTGTACATCTCATCACCTTACTTTTACCCACATTTATCTTTAGCTTTCTTCTATCACATACTCTCCCAAACTCTGCCACCAGCTTCCTCAATCCCTCCTCTGACCCTGCCACAAGCGCAGTGTCGTCCGCAAACAACAGCTGGCTCACCTCCCACTTTTCTCCATTTTCTTTAACCATCTCCAATCCCTGACTCACTACCCTAGCATTCACCTCTCGCACCACTCCATCCATGTATAAGTTGAACAGCCAGGGCGACATAACGCATCCTTGACGAAGTCCCACCTTTACTTCAAACCACTCACTCTCTCCATTTCTAATCCTAACACATGCTCTACTACTCTCATAAAAACTCTTGACAGCTCCCAAAAGCTTTCCTCCTATCCCATAAATCTGCATAACCTCCCACAGTGCCTTTCTGTCTACCCTATCATAAGCTTTTTCCAGATCCATAAAAGCCCAAAAAACATCCTTCCCCTTTCCTATAGCTTTCTCACATATCTGTCTTACCACAAAGATCTGATCTACACAACCTCTACCCGTCCTAAATCCACACTGTTCCTCACCAATTACTCCTTCTGTTCCTCTCCTAATCCTCTCAATTAAGATCCTCCCATAAGCCTTCCCTACTACACTCAACAGGCTAATCCCTCTGAAATTACTACATTCACACTTGTCCCCTTTTCCCTTGTAAAGAGGAACTATACAGGCACTGTGGGGTCCTGGATTCAGGTATAAATGGGCCACAAGAAGCTCTGTTGCTAAGTCAGGCATGTGGCAACTCAACATCTGACTGGCTACCCAGTATTTTGAAAGTCGCACAGTACCACTAAAGCTTGGGTGGCTAGACTGGACACTATCAAATAAATAAATAAAAATTAGAGGTGAATGGAGAATGTCTGTGAATGGCTGAATAGATGACAAAGCCCAAAGGGATGTTCCTTCTCAACTGTTTTGTATATCATGTCAAGTGGAAGGTCACTATATGATGAAATAGTGAGGGTGAACTAGGTAGGGGACAATGTGGATAGATGTGGGACAAGTGTAGGGTGTATACTTTTAGCCATCCCACTTATATATATATATACTCCCATCCACTTCATCCCCACATACTCCACTCCCATTTGCACCCCTCCCTCTCTTATCTTGCCTCCTACTGGATGACGAGTCATCCCTGCATCTCACCCACTGCCCTGGGTCAGAAGCAATGTAGCAAGACACAGCACATCCATAGCAAGGCCATTTCATTTAATTGGCGACTCCCCTCTCCATCCCCTCATCCCTCCACCCAATCATAAGTGGGGAAAAGGCCTTTTTGTATGTGTATGTATATGTATATATATATATATATATATATATATATATATTTATATTTAAATCTAAAAAAAAAAAAGAAAAAAAAAAAAAAAGGGAGAAGCACCCAAGCAGGCATTAAATCAATGACAAAAATCCTTCCTGTTTCATAAAATATTTTTCAATATTTGCCATAGTACTACTTATTGTTAACTAACCTTCATGTCCACTTTTCCACTTAGCAGATTTATATCAATAAATTTAAGTGCCGCTGCTGCCAGCTGTTTCAGACGATAGATAATCTGTAGTGAGGGATTTGCCTTCGTCCATGAAGACAGAAGCTTGTACCGCTTATCTTTGTCCTCTTGATCTACAACTTCTGATGGTCCACGCATATCAAAAGGTGTAGCAATAAACATAGCAGGTAACACAGACCTCTGTGAGCTGAATCGTCTTTGTATTTCAGCTAGGTCCTTAACTGAAGAATGAAGAGAAAACAATCAAGAACTTATGGTACACTAAAAATTAAGTGCAGTACAAGCTTGATATAACAAACTTCCCCTATATAATGAACTCAAAAATGTCTCAGAAAAAATCTCCCTATTATGAACAAGCTTCGCTAAAAAGAGCAGATATCCCTAAATAGCAATAGGTGTGCTTGTTTAATCACATACACTTTCAGTTTTACCACATTCCTTGTTTAAAAATTCTCCTATTATTTATCATACTATCATCTCTTTTTTGAGGAGGAGAGTGGGGGCGGAAAAGGAGATGGTAGGTAGGGCTGATGAAAGTGTTGAGATGGTTTGGATACATTTACTATTCTATGATATTTTGCCTTCAAAAAGAATAATAATAAAAAAAAATTCTTCATTAGATAGCCATAAAGAATGATATAGTAGAGACATGCTCCATCTAGTGGAAAAATTCACAAACTGAGCATATGGGAGGGGTTAATAACAACATCACAAAGACCTTTTCTCTTTACCAAACATGGCCCTGGCTGAAACAGTTTGTTTAATGGAGCTAACTTCAATAATTCACAAAGAAAATACCTAAATACTTCAACACAAATTGACATTAGATACTATATCTCATAAATCTCTACAGAGTGACCAATAATAAGTACCAACAAATGGTAATCCTGAAAGATGGACATCCAAGAGAATAATCTCCCTGTCACTCATTTTAAACTCATCAACACCCTCGTCTCTATCTGGAGGTGCAGTTCCAGGGGGTTGACACTAGGTGTCTGGATCCGGCGCAAGATTTCTACTGACTTAAAACGTATTTCTTCACCTTTTCACACAAGGAGGAACAACCAGCAACTGCTCCCATCCTACTATTACTGTAAGGTGGTGACAGAAACAGTCCCACACCAATAAAATATGAATAACATTCAAACATTTAATCTCAGAGAGATCTATGGGAGGGCCTGAAGATGAGGACTTGCCAGCCACTATGGAGTTGTGGGTTTCCAGTCAGTGAAACTTAAGGTGGTAGCAGAAAGGAGGCAAGCATATAAGAAATAGCTGTAAAAATAAAATGAGGAGGCATATCAGAGGTATAGAATAAAGGTGTAAAGTGCATGCTGAGGGAGGCCCAGAAAAGAAAAGTAAGTTGGGTAGGTGTCTGATGAAGGTGTCTCACTTTGAATATAAATCTATCACTTCCAATAAAATCTTAAAAAAAAAAAAAAAAGTATAAATAGATGATAATTACTTACTGAGGAACTCATCATTGAGATTGACCAGAATTGGTGTGCTTGTCCAATCACAATGTGCTAAAAGTTGGAGGAAGCGCAAGAACCCAACATGTGGAGTGGCTGGAGCACTGTGGGGCCCTGGATTCAAGTACAAATGGGCCACAAGAAGCTCTGTTGCTAAGTCAGGCATGTGGCAACTCAACATCTGACTGGCTACCCAGTATTTTGAAAGTCGCACAGTACAACTAAAGCTTGGGTGGCTAGACTGGACACTATAAAATACAATAAACATGATATCTTATAATCTACAGTATTGTTATCACTCAGAAATTGGAAGATACACACTATGACTACACAAGTACCATTGATACTGAAATTTGAAAGTAGCACATAAAATAAAATGGAGCATCTATTTCTTGTCTTCTCCCTTCCCTGTTCAACACGTTCCTTTTTTACCCAAGGGCCCCTTCACCCCATCCATCTTACTCTTGGTTTTCCCTTCAAGTTCATTCCATCCACTTCTGCCTTCACAGTCTTTTTACTAGCTTCTCTTCAACCCATGTGCCCAAAATACACCAGTACAGTTCCCTCGTTATTTGTGGGTTTTTTATCTGCGATTTTGACTATTCACAGATTTCAATTGAAAAAATAAATAAATTAAATAAATAAAAAAATAAAATAAAAATAAAATAAAAATAAAATAAAAAAATAAATAAATAAATTTTGACCCATTGGAAAGCCACTAATGCATCCCGTGGCCCATGCTGCCCCCGTGGGCCGTGGGCAGCATGACCTGCCACTCAGTTTACACGTGTTCTTCAAGGTAAATAATTATAAGGTGAATAATCGCAGAATAATTATTTTTTCTATAGCTGTTTATTCATCAGTTTCCTGTTGATCAGTATCAAATTTTCCCCAATATCAGCAATAGCTTGTCTGAAAATAGCGAAAAACTAGACCTATGTTCAATTGTATCACTCAGAGCGCTAGTACATTGATGCAGTGGGCGTGGCCTATCAATCAATCCTTGGCTGTAGTTGACTGTCAACTGTGCACGCCGGGCGAGGCGTCACTGCTGACTATTGTGTGTGTATGATACTTTAGAATAAAAATATTAAATTCACTAGAGGTTTTATTACATGTATATTGAGTCTGTTTCATTGCCATATTTTAGTGGTTGAATATGATTGTATTTCTTCACTTTGGCTCCAGATTTACAATATATTTCACAATATCGGGAGATGTTATCAGCTGCTTGCTGCCAATGAGACTGAGCCACAGCGCACTGGTGTAAGACAGAGACTGTGACACTACTGTTATTAAATTGTACTTGTTAACCACTGATATATGAGAAGTGAATTTATTATAAGTGGAAGACATTTAAAGCAGGTTTCAACTGTTAGTAGAGAAGTGTGGCTAGAATGAAGCACGAGAGTGCGAGTCTTGGCGGTGATATTCCGTAGATTTTCAATGGTTTTCTCAAAAAAGTATTCGTGGTTTTAGCCATTCACAGGGGTTTTGAGAACGTATCCCCCACGATTAACGAGGGATGACTGTATTCTTTAATCAACCCTATCTGCCAGCTCCCTTTCCATCTTCTCTCCACCTCATCTCATCATTTCTCACTTTATCCATCCTTGTAACCTCTTGGAGTCATAACAATAATACATACATACATATACCAACAGCTTTTTCCTCCTTATAAGGGATAAGGGAGGTAGCCAAAATCAAAGGCATAAATCCACTCCCACCCATTTCATCCCCAACATACTCCACTTCCATTAATCACTCTTCTCTCCCTCTTTTCTTGGCTCCTCCTGGATGACGGATCATCCCTGCATCTCACCCACTTTCCTGGGTCAGAAGCAATGCAGCAAGACACAGCACATCCACAGCAGTGCCACTTCATATAATCAGCGACCCTCCCCTCATGCAGAAAAAGAGATGGGGAGAAATCTCTTTGGACTGCATGGGCTGCATCAAAATATCATTCACACATATTCCCTCACTCCCCCATCCCCCACCCTCCCTTCCATGCATTACAGCATCATCCATACACAATCTTTTTCCATTCACCCCTATCTTCTGCCTTCTCCCTTCCTTCCACCCCCCTCTTTCCCAATGCCCTCTACCTTCCACACCTCTTTTAATAATCTTTCTTCACTCATTCTTTCCATGTGTCCAAACCATCCCAATACTCTTTTATCAACCCTACCTCCCAGCTCCCTTTCAACCCTCACTTTCCTTCTCACCTTTGTTTCTCACTCCATCCAGCCTAGTAACCCTTTCCATAACTCTCAGGTATTTCATCTCTTATGTTCCATGTTTTTGCCCCATACAGTGTTGTTGGCACAATCACCCCTTCATACAATCTCCTCTTATCATCCATTCCCAAATGTCTATTTCTCATTACATTTTTTAATCCCCCATGGCATTTACTTACTTCTCTCAATCTACATTCTACCTCCACCTCCACTCTTCCCTTTCCTACCACATTTGCCCCCAAGAATTTAAAGCTATCCACTCCCTCCAATCTTTCTCCCTTAATACACTTTACTAGTGAAATGTAAATATAAAAATTCAGGTGAGATCAATTTTTATCAAACAGTAAAGCCTTTATGCCAACTGTAACTCTAAATTCCATTACCTTGCTATGGCAGATGTCAATCTTGGAATCATTTCCAGCCGCTTTTCCAGTTGCATTGAAGATTCTGTATCCTGCTCTTTATAATCTCCTTCAGGATTTTCAACTAGGCGACGTAAATATATTTCTTTACGGTATCCAATTTCAATTCTGAATATATAGCCCTCCTGCAGGAGTAAACAAAGATTATATACATAAGTACAAAAAAATACATATAAATTGAATAATTTTGTAAATAAATCTTAAGTACTACAGCTAAGTCATAAATATGTCCTTGTGGTGTTCCTAAACTAATGAAAGGGGAAGTACCTACCAGATGGATGTCTTAGAAAATAATTTCCCTACTCATCTTTGAAAACCTGTCAAAACCCTCACCTTCATCTGGTGTTACAGCCCTGAGGGAAGGACACTTGGTCTCCAGACCAGGACCCAAGATTTCTCTGTCAATATTAATTGCACATCCTTCACCTTTTCACACACAGAGCATCTAGCTATTGCTCCTCTCCTCCTACTACTACATGCCAGTGACACAGAAACAGTTTTACAATAATACAACACAGTGTCTCTAACACTAAATATAAACTACTAAAATGCAATTACTAAACTTACCCATATAATATAAAGATGTTGTGGAGAAGCTTGTGTTTCGACTTGATGCTTGCTGAGTTGTTTTGCCATCTCAAGATAAAACTGTGCCTTCACTGCCTGGACTGCTTTAATGTCATCTGGCCACTTACCACTCACTTCAAGGAACACCAGAACTACGAGGGGAAAAGAAAAAAGAAAAATAGATAAAACAAAGATCTAGAATTACATAAACAAACATGTAACTCCTGAACTTATTTCACAATCATGATTATGCAAAACCCAATATAAAAAATTAACATTCCTTTATTTCTATTCATAACTTATATGCCAATACCTCTAAAGTGAGATGGTTAGGCATAGGAAATAACATCCTCATCCCTCTCATTCCCACTACACAAATCCCCACAATTCATGAAAATTGAACCTAATTTCTAAACCCAGGTATATTGCATTTCTCTCCCTCTCTCTCTCTCTGTCTGTTTCTCTCTCTTTCCCTCTCTTATATACCTCTTACAACATAAGGAATGTGTAGGTGGTATCTTTACTGACCAAAACAACATCCCTACCATGTCTACCTCAGGTGCAAAAGAAAGATTAAGTGTTGGAGTTATATGGGAGGTATAGGATATCAAAAATGGATTGAAGAGGGAACAGACAGTTGAAATTACAGATGACTCAGCACTGCTTTACAATTTGAGACTATTCTCCAATCATTAAAGAATGTTGTGTGATTCTGGCCCATAAGAGTATCACTAAAATCTCTAAAGATTATATCTATCTACATACCAAGGGCCTCTTGCACCTTATAAGGGAGTTAGCCAATCAAGGCATGCACCCACCCTAGCCTATTCCACTCCCATCCATCACTCATCTGTTTCCTTCTCCTCTTAGCTCCTTATTACTCCTCTGGAGCAGGGGGTAACAAAATTTTTTTTTTACAGCAGGCCAGATAACTGAGAGAATGATAACCACAGGCCGCATAACCTTTATATTTATTTACACATTGATTATTCTATATACTGTGTATTTTTATTTATTTACACATTAATTATTCTATATACTGTGTCATGCTGCATTGCATTTGACCCAGGGCAGTTGGCAGATGCAGGGATGACCCATCATCCATGAGGAGCTGAGATGGGAGAGATGGAAAGGGTGGTGGAAGGGAGTGAAATGGGTGGGAATAGGTACATGCCTCTGACTTAGCTACCTCCCTTATAAGGGGGAAAAGCTCTTGATATACAGAGATAGAATACTGTACCAAAATTTTTCTATAAAAATAAGTTTTCTATTTGATTCACTTTTTTTTTTTTTTATGTATGAGAGAGGACAGAAGACTGGGGTGAATGGAGAATGGTTGTATATGGATGATGTTGTGATGCATGAGATGGAATGGGGGGTGAGGTAGTATGTGTGAGAAAAATTTGATGCAGCCCGAAGGGATTTCTCCCCGTCTTCTCCTTTTCTGCAAGAGGGGCCAGAGAGGGCGGGTCGCCGATTTAATGAAGTGGCCTTGCTGTGGATGTGCTGTGTCTTGCGACACTGCTTCTGACCCAGGGCAGTGGACAAGATGCAGGGATGACCCATCATCCAGGAGGTGCCAAGATAAGAGGGAGGGTAGAGGGTGGAGTGTATTAGGGATGGAATGGGTGGGAATGGTTTTTATGCCTTTGTTTTTTGGCTACCTCCCTTGTAAGGGGGAAAAAGCCTTTGGTATATGTACGTATGTATATATACAGTATGAAGGTGTGATTGTGCCAACAGCATTGTATGGGGCAGAGACTTGGAATTTAAGAGAGGCAGAGAGGAAAAGTTTAAATGTGTATGATGTGAAATGTCTCAGAAGTATGGTAGGGGTTACAAGGTTGGATAGAATGAGAAATGAGGAAGTGAGGAGGAGAGTGGGAATGGAAAAGTAGATGGCAGATAGGGCTGATGAAAGATTATTGGGATGGTTTGGACATGGAAAGAACAAGTCATGAAAGATTAGTAAAAGGTATGGAAGGCAGAGGTGGAAGGAGTTAACTTGAGGGGATGACCAAGTATGAGATGGATGGAGTGAAAAAGGGTGTTGAGAGAGGAACGTCTGTTGAGCAAAGAAGGGAGAAGGCAGGAGATAGGGATCAGTGAAGAGTGACTGCGTATATGATACTGTTATGCAAGGGAGGGGCAGGAGTGTGGGGTGTTTATGTGTGAATGATATTTTGACACAACCTGAAGGGACTTCTACCCATCTTTTCTTTTCTGCATGAGGGGATGGAGAAGGGGGGTTGTCAATTAAGTGAAACGGCCTTGCTCTGGATGCACTGTGTCTTGCTACATTGCCTCTGACCCAGGGCAGTGGGCAGGATACAGGGGTGACCCGTCATCCATGAAAAGGTAAGATGAGAGCGGGGAAAGGGTGGTGGATGGGAGTGGAATGGGTGAGAGTAGGTACGTGTCTTTGACTTGCCTACCCCCCTTATTAGGGGTAGAAAGCCCTTGGTATGTAGATAGGCAGTGTGCCGGCAGAAAACTGAGCTTGCAAGCCAGATCTGCCCTACAGGCAATAGTTTGGTGATCCCTGATCTAGAGTAACAACTGCATAAAACTTCTACACCCAATACTCCAGGCAGGGGCATTCACTTATCTATTTTTAACTTACCATCTATAGGTTGTTTAGAAGACAGCATGCAGCCTGAATAAAATCCTGTAAGATGCTTTTTCTTCTTCCCATTTCTCTGCAAGAACAAATATGAAATCATGAGGAAAGCAACATCTGATCCTACATTCAAATTTCATTACCCTCAACCCCATTGTGTGGAGCCTGCCCATGGAAATACTACCAATGCACCACCTGTTACCTCCGTCACCACAATAGTAACTACAGTTTACTGTTCCCTTTGTATTTCTTCTTTCACTTTCAACTTTCTTTTCATCACTGCCTTACGTAAGAATGTCATTCTTATATCTTCCTGTAGGAAGTAGTTAATGTTTCTTTACTAGGGTGAATTAAACAGAGGTAAAAGTTTCCTTCTTTTCTTCCCGAATAATATTACACTTGGCTTGTCAATTTACGCCAAGGGACTCCCCACTGGAATCCTAAATTTACTCACTTAGCCACCTCGCACCAATGTCACAACTTCCCTGGTCCAATGATCTTTACTCTTGCATCTAAGTGCCTCCCCAAAGGGTGTGACTTTACTCCCATGAACCAATAAAATTTTCTCCTCCACTTTTTTTCCAATCAAACAGATTGTTACAAATGTCTTAAGCAATACTGCTTACTCACGCAATCACAATAACAATGCATGACTGGCTTAGTTTACATATTGTTACATCAACATTAAAATCTGGTCCTTAGCAGTTGTTTATAAACTTTAGATGAGCGAGATTATGCAACTCCTTTGCAGCTATTGTTTACCAAGTATCCTATTCATAAAAATTAAATTCTAGCCACCTACCCCTCTATCTTACTTGTCTATCTTTATCTACCAGCCTCTTACAGGGCTTTTTTCTATTCCCTCCCATCCTCCTAATCCCATCTTCATTCACTTTAGCAATTCATCCATGAAACGTATCCATTTTTCCTCTACTCCTGGTTCTCTTTCACTACTCCTCTCAACTTTGCTTGGCATTCTATTTCATTATTCTCATTCCACTTCCTAACATTCAGCACCTCTTGGCCTCCACCTGTTTACTTCTCTTTCCATCTTACCTCTACTTTTAATTTTCTTTCCACCAAATAATGGTAATTTATTCCATTGTGTCCTATGAATTTATTCATATCCTGAACTTTTCCAATCCTTCTTTCAGGCAATAATACATAACCCATTAACCCCTTCCATATAATGACGCCTACGTAGGCATCATGAGGCACAAATGGGTATACGAGGATGCTGGCATCAGCGTATTGATTATATTCATTCTTTAGTTATAGTCGAGTGACCCCTATGTTCTGTGAACTGGCCAGATCATATTTTCCATGGTTATTAATAGTCGAGTGAAAGAGAACAAGTAATATAACTGTAACTTCATATTTAATAATGCGAGTATTGTGATGCATTATCGTACATGGGGCAGCTGATGCTGCCAATGAGAATTTGACTCGTATTGAAGAAGTTAATGCCCTCTTGACTACCTTCCTATCCTCCACCCTCACTTATATATTCTTATGCTTATCTCTCTTCTTAAACACTGTGTATGCTATCATCACATCCCTTTCAATATTCATGTCCAGCATCTCTGCTATTGTTTCCTCCTCCCACCCCATAACTCACTACTTCTCAATCGACTGGATCACACCTTACTCTAGCATTAAGGTCCCCCAACACCACAACATTCACATTCCTAAAACTCTCCGCACACTTACTGATATCACTCCAAAAACCTAATTTCTTCTCATTTTTATCACAGCCTGGCCATGTGAACTCACAAATGCCTATAGCTCCCATCCTAATCTCATCTTTACCCACATCATCCTTAATGACATTTCTCTCCACTTCAATATGCACTTAGCCATCTCATCACTAAACAAGTGCCACTCCTTCCCTCCCTCACCCTCTAACCACTCCTGACATCCTACTTCCCATGCTCTTAATCTCCAACTCATCTCTCCCTTTCAGTTTCGTTTCACTCAATGTTCACACATCCACCTTTTCACAAATACACTATCAAGCATTTCCCTTTTACTCATATCCATACCACATCCATGCACAGTCAAGGACCCAATTAACCTCTTCAATACAAGTCAAATTTTTGCACACAACATCAAATGCCTAATGTATGATGCATCACACTACTTGCTTTATAAAATATAAAGTCACGGCTGTATTACTAAATCTCTTTCACTCTGAGTATAATAAACACAGTAAACATGATCAAACCAGTTCACAGAATTTGGGGGTCACTCAGCTACAACTACAAAATAAATACAATCAAGACATTGACACCAGCATCCTCGTATACCCACTCATGCCTCATGATGCCTACACAGGCATCATTGTATGGAAGAGGTTAAGGTTCTGGCTGGGGTGCTCCTCCCAGACCCTCTTATGTGTTGACTCTTTGCAAGAGGAAAATTGAGAGAAGAGGATCCTTAGTCCACTCAATCCATCCCATTTAGCTGCCTTTTACAGCACATGGAAACAAGGTGGTGGCGTTCTTCTCCCCTCACCAAAAATGTTTCAGAAAAGGAAGAGGTGAAGCCTTAGGAGTGGTAATAGATGCAAGTTGATAGCATAAAGGAGGACTGCAACTGATCCCATGCATGTCATTGAGGGAAATCAAATGGGACAGTGATGGGACTAAAGATCCTCCACTTTATTTTTCTCCAACAAAAACTAAAACTCAAAATAATATTTATTATCACCAGTATCATTATCCTCAAGGATAATGTGGATGAAGGTGAAACTGGGAAAGGATATGTGGGTCTTTGTAAGTGCATATGGGCCGGGCAGTGAGAAGAACATGGAAGAAAGGGAGGCCTTCTGGATAGATTTAAATGAGTGCATAGAGGGTTTAGGAAGAAATGTCAATGTAAAAGTACTGGGAGACCTTAATGCTAGGGTGGGAAATGGTCCAATCGATGGAGTGGTTGGGAAGTGTGGAGTTCCAGGAAAGAATCGTAGTGGAGAGTTGATGGTGGAAATGTGTCTAGAAAGAGAGTTGATGATAGCAAATACAGTGTTTCGGAAGAAAGTCAAGCATAAGTACACATGGGAGAGGGTGGTGGAGGGAAGGGTGGTAGATAGAGCGCTAATGGATTATGTAGTGGTAAATAGGATTATGATAGGAAGAGTTAAGGATGTACATGTGCTAAGGGGAGAGGGTGGGGGAATATCAGATCATTTTTTGGTGGAAGGTAAGCTGAGAGTGGAGGATAGATGGAGAAGGAGGAAAGGGACAAAAGGTAGGGAGGTTCTTAGAGTGAACTCCTTGAATGAAAAGGAAAAGGAGAAGGAGTACGAAAAGAAGCTGAAGGAGGAGTGGGAGGGAGTAAAGGATAGAGTAGAGATGGGTGTGGAGGAGGAATGGGGATGGTTCAAGGAGGGAGTCTTTAAGTGTGCAAGGATGGTGTGTGGAACAAGAAGGACAGGGGGAAATAGAAGAAAGGGTAGTGAATGGTGGGATGAGGAAACAAAGAAGGCTGTAGAAGAGAAGAAGCGAGCATTCACAGATTGGTTACAAAAGAGGACAGGGGAGTCATATGAGACGTACAAAGAAAAGAAAAGAGAAGTAAAGCAAAAGGTAAAGGAGGCAAAGAGGAGAGCAGATGTGAAATGGGGTAGGAGTATGACAGAAAATTTTGAAAGTAATAAAAAGATGTTTTGGAAAGAAATTAAGAGAGGAAGAGGAGGCGAATCAAGTAGGGAAGAAAAGGTAAAAGGTACAGATGGAGAGTTGATAATGGAAGAGATGGCAGTGAGGGGAAGATGGGCAGAATATTTTAGGGAGTTGCTGAATGTGAAGGAGGATAGGGAAGGAAAGATAGCTGCAGTGGGAAATGCGAAGAAAATGAGAGTGATGAGTGAGGAGAATGGAGGAGAAATAAGGAAGGATGAGGTGAAGGCAGCTGTAAAGATGATGAAAGCAGGTAAGGCACCTGGTCTGGATGGATGTCATGTAGAATGTCTGAAAAAGGGAGGTGCAGTGATGGTGGACTGGTTGGTGAGGTTATTTAATGTTTGCTGGAGAGAGGGTAGAGTACCGGAGGACTGGAGTAGTGCCTGTATAGTTCCTCTTTACAAGGGAAAAGGGGACAAGTGTGAATGTAGTAATTTCAGAGGGATTAGCCTGTTGAGTGTAGTAGGGAAGGCTTATGGGAGGATCTTAATTGAGAGGATTAGGAGAGGAACATACATACATATACCAAGGCTTTTTCCCCCTTCCAAGGGAGGTAGCCAAAAAGGGAAAGGCATAAAAACACTCCCACCCATTTCATCCCTAAATACACTCCACACCCCTCCCACCCTTCCTCTCATCTGAGCACCTCCTGGATGACGGGTCATCCCTGCACCCTGCCCACCGCCCTGGGTCAGAAGCAGTGTCGCAAGACACAGTACATCCACAGCGAGGAACAGAGGGCGTAATTGGTGAGGAACAGTGTGGATTTAGGACGGGTAGAGGTTGTGTAGATCAGATCTTTGTGGTAAGACAGATATGTGAGAAAGCTATAGGAAAGGGGAAGGATGTTTTTTGGGCTTTCATGGATCTGGAAAAGGCTTATGATAGGGTAGACAGAAAAGCACTGTGGGAGGTTATGCAGATTTATGGGTTAGGAGGAAAGCTTTTGGGAGCTGTCAAGAGTTTTTATGAGAGTAGTAGAGCATGTGTTAGGATTAGAAATGGAGAGAGTGAGTGGTTTGAAGTAAAGGTGGGACTTCGTCAAGGATGCGTTATGTCGCCCTGGCTGTTCAACTTATACATGGATGGGGTGGTGCGAGAGGTGAATGCTAGGGTAGTGAGTCAGGGATTGGAGATGGTTAAAGAAAATGGAGAAAAGTGGGAGGTGAGCCAGCTGTTGTTTGCGGACGACACTGCGCTTGTGGCAGGGTCAGAGGAGGGATTGAGGAAGCTGGTGGCAGAGTTTGGGAGAGTATGTGATAGAAGAAAGCTAAAGATAAATGTGGGTAAAAGTAAGGTGATGAGATGTACAAGGGGTGAAAGTGGCAGTAGACTGGAAGTGAACATTAAGGGAGAGCGACTGGAGGAAGTGGATAGTTTTAGATACTTAGGTGCAAGTGTAGCAGGAAAAGGTGGAGTGAAGGTGGAGGTAGAATGTAGATTGAGAGAAGCGAGTAAATGCCTTGGTGGTTTAAAGAGTGTAATGAGGAATAGACATTTGGGAATGGATGCAAAGAGGAGACTGTATGAAGGAGTGATTGTGCCAACAGCACTGTATGGGGCAGAAACGTGGAACATAAGAGAAGAAGAGAGAAGGAGTTTGAATGTGTTTGAGATGAGGTGTCTGAGAAGTATGGTGGGGGTTACTAGGCTAGATAGAGTGAGAAATGAGGAGGTGAGGAGGAGAACAGGGGTGAAAAAGGATTTGGGAGATAGGGTTGATGAAAGAATATTAGGATGGTTTGGACACATGGAAAGAATGAGAGAAGAAAGACTAGTAAAAGAGGTATGGAAGGCAGATGTGGAGGGAGTGAACATGAGGGGACGTCCTAGGATGAGGTGGATGGATGGGGTGAAGGGGGCTTTGGGGAAGAGGGGAATGTCTGTTGAGGAAGGAAGGGAGAGGACGGAAGACAGAGGTGAGTGGAGAATGGTTGTATATGGATGATGTTGTGACTGCATGAGGAGAAATGGGCGGGGAAGGGGGTGGGGTGGGGTAGTATGTGTGAGTAAATTTTGACGCAGCCCGAAGGGATTTCTCCCCGTCCTCGCCTTATATGCAAAGGGGGACGGAGAGGGGGGGTCGCCGATTAAATGAAGCGGCCTCGCTGTGGATGTACTGTGTCTTGCGACACTGCTTCTGACCCAGGGCGGTGGGCAGGGTGCAGGGATGACCCGTCATCCAGGAGGTGCTCAGATGAGAGGAAGGGTGGGAGGGGTGTGGAGTGTATTTAGGGATGAAATGGGTGGGAGTGTTTTTGTGCCTTTCCCTTTTTGGCTACCTCCCTTGGAAGGGGGAAAAAGCCTTGGTATATGTATGTATGTATCATTATTAAACACAAACATAATCACTTGCCTTATGCGGTCCTAATGGAGGGAAGACCCGAGCATGTCTGTGAACATCTGATGTGGGATTAATAGAAGTGATACTCAGGGGTAATTCCAGTGAACGTAGCACACGTGACAAAGAATCACAGGCCTTAATGGCAGCTGACGTACTCTCCTCACCAGTTCCATATCTGCAAAAACAATAGAACAACTATATTTGAACACATAACCTTTTAGTATCTATGAAAAAATCTCTCCAGAACCATTTAGAATGAGAATGGGTCTTTTTAAATTTCAATGGAAAATATAAATCTTCTTTCTTCACACAGTGGAAGACAAACTCTACAGGAGACCTTCTGGTACATATTGATATCATCAGCACAAATGATAATATCTATTGCCTCAAGTTTCACTGATTGGACACCCACAGCACCTGGTAATATCACCTGGGTTCTCATACTGATCACTCCTAGCACCATAGATTTACTAATCCTTCGAGAATATTCACTATTATCTCAATTCCATCTGAACCCATCCCTTTTATAAACTGTATCACTCCATAATATGTCAAATTTCCCTTAAACATCTTATTTCCACTCCCTCCACACAACTTATCACATTCATCATCCAGACCAAACTCCCATACATAGCATACGACTATTGCTTCATGCATTTATTTAATTGATTCTACTGACATTCCATTACTTCTCCATAATTCTCTGAAGTTACCTTCATTTCACTGCCATTCTCTTCCTATATTCTTCCACTTTCATATATATATATCCATTTCTTGATATTCATATCCTCCATTCTTTCTCTATTCAATTGGATATCAAAATTGTGTCCTACAGGTTTGGATACTATCATTACCTTACTTTCAATCAACCTTTTGCTCAAATTGCTCTTATCTTTGGATATACTGTATTGACTTCAATTTCACTTTGAACATACATTTCTAAACCATTATATTTCTATTAACACTGTGTATACATATACCAAACCTCTTCCCCCTTATAAGGGAGGTAGCTGGCCTACCATTCACTTATCCAACACCTGTTTTCCATTTTATCTTAATTGGTTATTTTCTTTATATGCCAAGTTCATATTGTCAACAAGCAATCTTATTCAAATAAGGGAAAACTTTTCTTTAAAGGGATTAATCTTGTCTTACCTTATATCAACTAAACTCTGGGGTAATCCAATGACCTCTTCCAGCTGTGATGCTACATAATGAACTTTGTTGATGCTGAAGTGTCGTGACAGCAAATACTTAACAATGGCTCCTGAGATGAGGCGCCTCTTTGACACAGGCTCTGTGGGCTCTGCCCACAATACAGCTTCATGAAAACTGCCATCTTGAAAACGTCTCAAGCTACACTTGTCACCCCAGAACGACTGGAACACTCCAGCCTCTGGAGTCTCAGATGCTGGTCCCTGAATGAAGAAAATAGTAAAATATAACCTCATGAAACATTCACATATATCTACTTATCTCTCTCTCTCTTTTCCTCTTCTTTGGGAAGAAATCATGGATTGTTGTTTGTGTTGTATTAGTGTAAGACAGTTTCATATCACTGGCTTATGGTAAAAGTAGGAGTAGAGTAGTCACTGGATGTCAGCTCTCCTTGTGTGAAACAGTGGAGAACATAGTCCAAAATGATAAGAGATCTTGGACTTGGCCTGGAGAGATGGCCTGATGAAAGCAAGGATGTTGATGGATTTTAGATGGTAGCAAAAAAAATTTTCTCTCAAGATTTATTTTATAGCAATATCACTTGCAGGTGCCCATCATTGGTCCTAACTTTCAAGAATTCCTTGTCCTCTTAATAAATCATATCCACCATTTTAATCTAATCTTGCCACACAAGTAAACAAACTTCACTCCCACATTTAATTTCTTTTCTTAATTATACATACATATACCAAGGCTTTTTCCCCCTTACAAGGGAGGTAGCCAAAAAGAAAAAGGCATAAAATCATTCCCATCCATTTCATCCCTAAATACACTCCATTCCCCTCCACTCTCCCTCTTATTTTGGCACCTCCTGGATGATGGGTCATCCCTGCACCTTGTCCACTGCCCTGGGTCAGAGGCAGTGTCGCAAAGAACAGCACACCCACAGCAAGGCCGCTTCATTAAATTGGCGACCCCCCCCTGCATAAAAGGAGAAGACGGGGAGAAATCCCTTCGGGCTGCATCAAATTTTGCTCACACATGCTACCTCACTCCCATTCCCCCACCCATTCCACCTCATGCATCACAACATTATCCATATACAACCATTCTCCATTCACCCGTCTTCTGTCCTCTCCCGTCCTTCCTCCACAGACATTCCCCTCTTCCCCAAAGCCCCCTTCACCCCATCCATCCATCTCATCCTAGGACGTCCCCTCATGTTCACTCCCTCCACATTTCTTAATTATGAAAAAAAAAAAAAAATAATAATAATAATAATAATAATAATAATAATAATAAGATTATATGAGATGAAGTACATCAGTCTATGCAATAACACCTAAATACAAGAAACTGTGAAATACACTTTTGATTAGGAAGAAACACTCCCTCCAAAGAATCCACACTCAAACATAAAAAATTCAACCTTTACCTTTGTGAGAAGACCTATAGCATGCACTGGATCTAGCAGAAGGCCCAAAGTGAGGTGTGTTTCTAGAACTGGAGGGCACTCCTCTAAAGGCCAGACTGCAGAACCATTATTCTTGGTGGCCAGAAGGACAACCCTCTCCCCAAGACCATTTCTTAGTGTCGTCAGGATGCTTGCCCAGCCTGGCCTTCGTAGGTCACCTCCATTGTCCATTAACTTTCCTTCTAGTTCTTGTGGAGAACATCTGATGGCATTTTTAATGTCTTCTTTATTTAACCTAAAAAGAAATTGTAAAAACCAAGCTACCATCAATTAAATCAGAAATATATGCTTGAGAGATAGATATGGAATTACAGAATATGACAGAGGACTAAATGATTGATGTGAAAGGGTATGGATACAGACAGGATTGGTACAAAGAACATATCAACCCTTGGTGGCTTAGTCATGGTTAGAGTCCTACTCTGATCTTGATTTTTTATATACTTACATATACCAAAGGCTTTTTCTTTCTTACAAGGGAGGTAGCCAAAATGGAAAAGGCATAAAAACAATTCCCACCCATTCCATCCCTAAATACACTATACTCCCCTCCCTGCATCCTGTCCACTGCCCTGGGTCAGAAGCACTGTTGCAAGACACAGCACATCCACAGTAAGGCCACTTCATTAAATTGGTGACCCCCCCCCTCTCCGTCCCCTCATGCAGAAAAGGAGAAGACAGGGAGAAATCCCTTTGGGCTACGTCAAATTTTTCTTACACGTACTACCTCAACCCCCCACCCATTCCACCTCATGCATCACATCATCCATATACAACCATTCTCAATAAACCCGTCTTCTGTCCTCTCCCATACTTCCTCAACAGACATTCCTCTCTTCCCCAAAGCCCCTTTCACCCCATCCATCCATCTCATCCTAGGTCGCCCCCTCATATTCACTCCTTCCACATCTGGCTTCCACACCTTTTTTACTAGTCTTTCTTCACTCATTCTTTCCATGTGTCCAAACCATCCTAATACTCTTTCATCAACTCTATTTCCCAGCTCCCTTACCATCCCTGTTCTCCTCCTCACCTCCTCATTTCTCACTCTATCCAGCCTAGTAACCCCTATCATACTTCTCAGGCACCTCATCTCAAACACATTCAAACTCCTCTTTTATGTTCCATGTTTCTGCCCCATACAGTGCTGTTGGCACAATCACTCCTTCATACAATCTCCTCTTAGCCTCCATTCCCAAATGTCTATTCCTCATTACACTTTTTAATCCACCAAGGCATTTACTCGCTTCTCTCAATCTACATTCTACCTCCACTCCACCCTTTCCTGCCACATTTACACCCAAGTATCTAAAACTATCCACTTCCTCCAGTCGCTCTCCCTTAATGCTCACTTCCAGTCTGCTGCCACTTTCACTCCTTGTACATCTAATCACCTTACTTTTACCCATATTTATCTTCAATTTTCTTCTTTCACACACTCTCCCATACTCTGTCACCAACTTCCTCTATCCCTCCTCTGATCCTGCTACAAGCGCAGTGTCATCTGCAACACATCCATCTTTCTTCTCACAAACATACTACCTATCTCTTCCCTTTTACTCCCATCTGTACCACATCCACGCACATTAAAAGACCCAAACCTTAGGGTGCTGGTTGAAAAACTCCTAGACCCTTTTATGCCTTTACTTTTTTTTAGGAATGTCCCCTGTGGGGCTACAGGGAGAAGGATGCCTGGTCCCAACCCCGTCTCGTTTTTCTTGCCTCTTACGATCCAAGTGGAAATACTTGGTGGCAGTATTCTTTTGCCCCCACCACTGGGATTCATTTCCTACCTTAGTATTAAGGTCTCACAATACTACTACACTGACATTCCTCCCTAATCCCTCTATGCTTGACTTTCTTCCGAAACACTATTTGCTATCATCAACTCTCTTTCTAGACACATCTCCACCATCACCTCTACACTACGATTCTTTCCTGGAACTCCACATTTCCCAACCACTCCATCAATTGGTTCATTTCCTACCCTAGCATTAAGGTCTCCCAATACTACTACACTAACATTCCTCCCTAATCCCTCTATGCACTCATTTAAATCTATCCAAAAAGCCTCCCTTTCTTCTACACTCTTCTCACTACCAGGCCCATATGCACTTACAAAAAACTACATCTCCTTTCCCAGTTTCACCTTCATTCACATTATCCTTGAGGAAACCTCCTTCCACTCCACTATACGTTTACCTATCTCTTCACTTACTAGTATAGCCACCACTTCTCTCCCTCTCTTCACTCCTGAGAACCTCCCAATTACCCTCCCAAACTCACAATTACCCTTCTCTCTCAACTTAGTTTCACTCAAAGCCAACACATCCATCTTTCTTCTCACAAACATACTACCTCTCTCTTCCCTTTTACTCTCATCTGTACCACATCCACACCCATTAAAAGACCCAAACCTTAGGGTGCTAGTTGGAAAACTCCTAGACCCTCTTATGCCTTTACTTTTTTTTAGGAATGTCCCCTGTGGGGCTACAGGGAGATGGATGTCTGGTCCCAATCCCCGTCCCATTTTTCTCACCTCTTATGATCCAAATGGAAATACTTGGTGGCAGTATTCTTTTCCCCCCACCACAGGGTAGGCAAAACAAGGAAATGAAATTCAGAGAAATGGTACAGGACAGCAACAAGAGAAAAATATCAAGTAAGGCATCCCTTGTCTCCTCACAACATCTTTAGTTGCATTTTATTACACACAAGATCACAGTGGTGACATTCTCCCTTGGCCCCAAAACCCACAGCAACAATCAGAATAGGAAAAGAATAGGTTCAAGGGGTATGGGTAAGAGGGGCAACAGTAGTTAAAAAGCATCTTATCATTCCATTATGAGCAAGGATTCTATTCTAATACAGATGAATGATGTATAGCTCTGCTATATAGGGGTGCCCCAAAGAAGTCCTTAAATTCCAAGTACAGAGGAAAATAAATAAGTTACAGATAAATATATACTAATACTGTTAACAGTTACAGTAGTATAACACTGATATGGATTCTTACTTTATACACAGAATCTGATCGAAAGACTGAAGAAAGTCCACCCGGCTGATGAAGAGCATCTCAAAGTTGTCCTCAGTATGTCTGTCCAGAACTTGCAAGGCTCTACCAGCCTCATGTTTCAACTGTAAAATACATCAACTATACTGCTGCAACTATAATGAAATATATGATAACAAAAAGATTCTCATGAGTGAGCATGGACTGCAGGAGATATTTGTGTTCCATGTGAAAAAATAAATGTGAACCTGATGTGCCTGACTAAGCTGAACTGAAATGGGGTTAACATTTTGCCTTATAAAAGGCATCTCTACAGCTGAATAAAATTGCTGGACAAGAGCTTAAAGAATTATCTAAGATTCTAAGTTATGATGAACTAATTTGCACCCTTACGGAACGTTCACAGGATCCCCATATTTGAAGAACTGGCAACAGTCACTGGTCAAATCCACTTATTTCTAGTCAAGACCCAGGGACTGAGTGCCACTCCACAATGTTGCATCTATAATAGCAATGAAGTAAAGTAGAAACTTTGTCACTAGAAGGTGCACCTTGGCTATTCAGCAATTGGGGCTCACTTGTAATGACATGGATCTGTCTATTAATCCTTCACCCCAGAAATGTATTTCTTAACATTTTGTTCCTGCTGATGTCAATTTCATTTAACTCGGAAGAAATCTAGTCTAACCTGAAGCAACAATGTAAAACGAAATTATATAGAAATAAGAGAAATAATGTATCATGGCCACCTTGTAGAAATTAGACATGAAACAAAACCTTACCCGACAGAAATCTGCCCTGCTGAGCATTGCAGCCAAATTAACAAAGCCGGTGTTGTCCACAAAGACAACTTCATATGCCTCATGGAACTGTTGTAATGTTGGACCTCCTTCAGGAGGTTGACCAGCCATACTCAACCCTTCAGTAGTCCAGTCTCCAGTGCCTGTATAATAGTGATGTACCACATGAGTTATAATTTGTACATGAAGGCATGTTTACATGTACTAAGCTCGCTGGCCGAGCGGGTTAGGGTGTCGTTACTTGCGGCAATGGTCGAGGGGATGGCGGTTCTAACCCTACCACCAGCAACGTTGAACCAAAGGCATGGTTCATTAAATTCCAAGCTACAAAGCCCTCTGTAAAGGGGTACCGTCCTAGCCTCCCGACAGGGGGAGTTTGTGACGTTAAACCATACCATCATCATAAAGATATATCATGGCTACCTCCCTTATGAGAGGGAAGAAGCCTTTTGGTATATATGTATCACACCTACAGCACCATCAATAATAAATCAAATCATCACTCAATAGAATTAAAAACAAGCTAATGCATATCCCAAGTGATCCCTCTCCTTCCTATCTATGACATATACTGGATGAAGACCACCAAGAAATATACATCAACTGGGTATGCTGATGTTTTCTCTATATTTATAGACATACATATATATACCACAAGACCCTTTCCCCTTTATACAGAGGGTTACTATATATCTAAATAACTAACACTAATGCCAATAGCCAGGGAAGTTCACTTACTTAAAGCCACAAGGGCACTGCGGAAGACCTGGTATCCAGAGCTCTGTATATTAATTTTATGGATGTTCAGCAAATGTAGCACAAACATGCTCACAAGGTGACCACCAAATCCTCCTAATCCCTGCAATAATTTCTTTAATTAAAATAAACTCAGCAACATAAGCTCTTGCTGTACTTATAGATTTTAAGTCAGACTGACACAAATATTTCAGCAAAAATAACAGACAAGTTACTGATAGCGATTTAAAAAAGTAGACACATATATGCAACTGTGATACATTTCTCTTTTCTGTGCCTTACTTTTGATAATAGTAGCTTCAGTGGGATCAGACTGTTAAAAGAGTGCGGTAGGTAATGTGTATGGGCATGAGTTAATTGAGAGGAATTGGGCATATGTGAGTTGAGAATGGAAATACTGAATAACTATAATGAGTGAGGGGCAGCATCAAGGATGTGATGTCACCACAACTGTTCAACATGCACATGGATGGGAAGATTAAGAAAGGGGGAAAAGCCCTTGGTATAGTATGTATGTATGTAATAATAAAGTGTTATCAATCACATAGTGTCATCCACAAATAACGATTGATTCATTTCTCATGCTCTTCCATTCTTAGCCTTATAAGGAAAGTAGCCAAGTCAAAAGGCATGTACTGACTCCCATCCACCACCCTTTCATCTTAAACTCCTCATGGATGATGGGTCATTCCTGTATCCCATCCACTGTCCTGGGTCAGAAACAATGCTTCAAGACACAGTACATCCACACCAAGGCCACTTCACTTAATCAGTGACCCCCCTCTGTCCCTTTTTGCAGAACAGCCATTTCCCACTCACCCTGATCTCCTGCATTCTCACCCACCAATTCTAAATCCCTACATATCACTTTAGTGCTGCCCTGGGTCACATGTGGTAGTGAATGGTAATGTGGAAGTGAATAACAGAGCACAGGTAACAAGTAAATGTCTGGGCAGAATGAAAATTGTTACAAAAAATAAGCACATGGGGATGGAAGCAAAAAGAAGATTAAGTAAAGGAATGATTGTCTGTTTTCCCCCTTACAACATAGGTAGTCAAGTACCCATTCCACCCCCATCCACCACCCTTTCTTCTCTCCCATCTTAAGCTCCTCATGGATGACCCCTCATCCTGGTATTCTGCCCACTGCCCTAGGTCAGAAGCAATGCAGCAAGACACATACATACATATACCAAGGCTTTTTCCCCCTTACTAGGGAGGTAGCCAAAAAGGAAAAGGCATAAAATCATTCCCACCCATTCCATCCCCGAAAACACTCCACACCCCTCCACCCTCCCTTCCATCTTAGCACCTCCTAGATGATGGGTCATCCCTGCACCCTGTCCACTGCCCTGGGTCAGAAGCAGTGCCGCAAGACACAGCACATCCACAGCAAGGCCGCTTCATTAAATCGGCGACCCCCCCTCTCTGTCCCCCCATATAAAGGAGAGGACAGGGAGACAAGACACAGCATACATATACTTATAAGGAAGACAGAGACACACATACATATACTTGACACAGCATACATATACTTGAATATAAGGAAGACAGAGAGGAAGAGTCTCAATGTTTCTGAGACAGTGTTTGAATCAATTAGTTATTGCCTTGGGTTTCACTAAGTGGAAAACCTGCAGCATACAGTGGCTGGCAACAGTCCCTGAAACCTCCTACTGATCTCTTTAGATTTCTGTCTGTATGGGACATTTTCTATATAACTGATTGAAAATGAGCGACTCCATTGTCCATCTTGCAGGACTACTATGTGCAGGTACCCATAGTTGGTCCCATGGTGTATGAAAAATATGATACATGTCACAAGAATTGGGTGTATATGAGGGTGTTATGCGAGAGGATTAGGAAGAGAACAGAAGAAGTAATTGTCAAGGAAAAGAAGGGTTTGTGGGTGTTTAAGAAAGGAGGAGGGTATATAGATCAAAATTTTTTAGTGGTTTTTCACCATCCCAAGCTTTTTTGCCAGACTTACACTGCCCATTCCTCGCTGATGCAACCACACCTTTATTAACTTCACTCCTTCAATCAAACTTGGCTGCAAAGAAAGTGCTGCATCTAAAGCCTGCTGGTGCTCACCCATTACCACATCCACAGCACAGGCCCAATTGTAGTCTGGAGTTGCTGGTCCTGTGTCTTTGGTTTATGGAAAGGAGAAAAAACAAAACAAAAAACATATCATGTGCATGTCTATGAAGATTAGAACATTCTTATCCTTAAACCATTGTATGTTCATGAGGTCTTGCACAAGGATGGAATATTAGTATTTCATAATTTTTTTCAAAATGCATGATATTACCTGAAAAGCAATGACTATGCATCAGAAAGTGACAAAAGTGACATCCTCACCCCTTCCACTCACATCACACTCAGGGATAAAAAGGAAAATGAGACCCACTATGGATGGGGTCAAGTGATAAAAAGCAAATCCCAACTTTTAAGACTGAAACAAAATTATATGCAATCCCAAACATTCTCAAAAGAGCTCTTCAAACATGGCAAACAAGACACCAACATAACTGTCCATAGCAGGCTACCACAAAACTGAATTTACCTTGTGGCTGAGAATACTTTTTAGGGTAGTACCAGTGCAGTCTCAAGTTGCCTTTTTCAGGTGAGAAGCGAGAAACCTTCCAGTGGTTGTGGGGAGGAACCACATGAAGAACCACCTTCCACTTATTTCTATGGTTGCTTTCATCTTCCACCTATTTATATGTGAAACATCAGTATCTCTATACCTATCCCTATAGGTTGAATATTTCTAATAAATAATGCATTTTATGAACTAAACAAATGTTTCAAATTTCTTTCATAAATGAAATATATCATGATATCAATGATCCAATTCATTCTAGAATAAAATCAAACTATATCACTTGAATATATAATGTATAACTTACGAAACAAAATTCACTAGACATAAGTCAATCAATTCATTGGACTGGTTCTCTTTTACAGGAGACCAACAGTCCCCAAACATTTAACATCTTTATCTGGGAACCTAACTAAATACCAAGAATTAAGCTGGAAAATACAGATCAAACAATAACTAACCTGGAGTGTAGGACGAAGAGGGTGTCCACAGTGATGAGTCCAGGAAAGCACATAATTTGTCTTGTCTTTCAGGTATCCAGCCAAGTAGGCTAAATAGAGAGCCCTTTTTCTAAGCCACTTTTGATTACACCAGTCTCCATTCTGAACACATTCCTATAAAAATTATGCATGTTAAAATTCGAAATTTAATGACATGTTTCATATACCTTGCTCTGCCTAACATCCTTTAATTTTATTCAACTAAGGAGTAGCTCTATCCTGAGTGTGTTAAAATGACTTTGATTAACCCCTATAATCTATCTATATACCATGAGCTTCATACCCCTTAAAAGGGAAGTAGCCAAAGGCTTAACCACTTCGATGAGGCACGAGTGGGTACACAAGGATGCCAGCGTCAGCATCGTGATTACCGTATATATTCTTTTAGTTATACATGAGTTACCACCGGAATCTATGAACTGATTTGATAATGTTTTCTGAGTTTATTAATACTCAGAGTAAAAAAGAACGAGTAATACTTCAGTGACTATATTTTATAATGCAAGTAGTGTGATGCATTGTACACATGGCAGCCGATGCTGCATGCAAGAATTTAACTTGTACTGAAGTGGTTAATTCCCCTTATAAGGGAGGTAGCCAAGGACTTCATCCCCTTTATAAGAGAGGTAGCCAGTCAAGGCATGCACTCACAAAGGATTACAAAGGCAAAGCATGCCGACAGGAGACCTTTTGATCCATATCTAGGTCGGATGAAAAAAAAAAAAAAAAAAAAAAAAAAAAAAAAAAAAAAAAAAAAAAAAAAAAAAAAAAGAAAAAGAAAAAAAAACTAACGTAAATAACAATTAAAATACATAAATAAATGCATTGGTATAGTTGAATAACAAACAAACAGGTAAATAGTAAATGATAATAAATTGACATATAACTAATAATAAATGAAAATCAGAAAGACAAATTATAACAAAACAAAAACAAATAATATAACATAAATTATAATAATTACAGCATCTTACTTAGGTATTTATCTAAATGATTCTTAAAGCTTCGAACTGAACTACATTGCACTACCTGTGCAGGAAGTTTATTCCATTCATTAACTACACGGTTGGCAAAGTTGTTTCTACCTACTTCCAAATTGAATCTATTTCCGGACAGTTTGAGACCATTGTTTCTTGTCTGATTCTCATTCAATGTGAAAATTTGGTCACTTTTGATGATGTCAATTCCCTTTAAAATCTTAAAGACCTGTATCAAGTCACCTCTGAGTCTACGCTTTTTTAGGGAAAACAGATTCATGTGCTTAAGTCGATTTTTGTATGATTTATTTTTGATATTTGGAATCAGTTTTGTGGCTCGCCGTTGTACTTTTTCCAGTCTGTCAATGTCTTTAATGAGATTCGGTGACCATACAGAAACAGCATATTCCAAATGTGGACGAACTAACGATTTATATAGCTTGTTAATGAGTGATGGACTTTTGAAATCAAAAGATCGCGCAATCAATCCCAGAATCTTATTTGCTTTCTCAGAGGCTGAAATACACTGCTTGGATGATTTGAGGTCGTTACTGATAATTACGCCGAGATCTTTTTCACTATCCACTTTTGTTAACGAATTTCCAAATAACTTGTAATCGTACTTGCTGTTATTTTTACCTATGTGCATTACCTTGCATTTACTTGTGTTAAATTTCATTAGCCACTTTACAGACCATTGCTGTAATTTATCTAAATCTTCTTGAATATCTAATTGGTTTGAGTGATCATTTGCCACTCCGCACAGTTTTGTATCATCAGCAAATTTGGAAACAGTAGATTTTAGTCCATGGTCTATATCATTTATATATACTATGAATAGAAGTGGCCCAAGAACGGAACCCTGAGGAACTCCACTTGCAACACTTTTCCATCCAGAAGTTTTTCCATTTAAAACAACTCTCTGTTTTCGACCTTTCAACCAATTACTAGTCCAACCTAATAGGCTACCACTTATTCCATGCAAAGCTAATTTAGTAAGTAGTCTTTCGTGTGGGACGGTATCAAAAGCTTTTGCAAAGTCTAGATATATTAAATCTATATTGTTTCTTTTGTCATAATTCGAGACAACTGTGTTGTAGAATTCGAGTAAGTTAGTCACGCAAGAACGTTTCCGTCTGAAACCATGCTGGCTATCATTTATCAAACGGTTACTTTCTAAATGATATTCGATATCATCTCTGATGATAGTGTCCATTATTTTTCCTACGATCGAAGTCAAACTAATAGGCCTATAGTTATTTGGTTTCTTTTTGTCACCTTTTTTGAATATGGGAGTAACGTTAGCTAGCTTCCATTCTCTTGGGACATCTCCGGATATGATGGATTTCTTGAAAATAATTTCTAATGGAACAACAATCTCATTTTTCATTTCCTTTAAGATTCTTGGATGCCAACCGTCAGGCCCTGGTGTTTTATTAACTTTGAGTTTGTCTATACACCTTTTAATTGTTTCTTTTGTTATATTTACCGTAGTGAGTAAGTTTACCCCAGACTTTTCACAGGTTTCAGTTTGGAATTCACTTTGAGGTGTTTCGTTTACGAATACCGAGCTAAAATAATTGTTTAAGAGATTACACATTCCTTCATTTGAATATTCAAGTTGACCGTCAGCAGATAATAGTGGACCAATGTGATTCCTAACAACCTTTTTATCTCTAATGTAACTATAGAATTCTTTGGGATTCTCTTTGGATTTCTCAGCGATGTTCATTTCGCATTGTCGTTTTCTTTTTCTTATTGTCTTTTTTAAATCTCTCTGTATTGATACATAACTTTCATAGTCATTAGATGCACCCGAGCACTTATATTTCTTATAAGCCTGTCTCTTTTTAGCAATACTTTTTTCAGTTTCTTTGTCGAAACTCCCATCCACAATCCATTGTTTCCCTCTCATCTTAGCTCCTTGTGGATGAAGGGTTATCCCTGTCTCCTGCCCACTGCCTGGGTCAAAAGCAATGCAGTAAGACACAGTACATCCTGACCCAGATAACATAATACCTTCCTTGAATGACTTATTGTTGTAGTTCCCTAGACTGTCTGAACGAGAAGTCCCATCTCCCTGAGGAACACCACAGCTAGAACAGGGCTTTCCCACAAAACTTTTATAGTGTTGTTGGCATGCGTGATTGTGTACAATGCAGCCTTTCATAATCTGTTGTATAGTATGGGATGAAGTGTTACATTCTGGGCAGTTGTCTGCAATGCTGTCATCCAGCCTCTTCTGGTAGTTTAGAAGGGCTGGACTTGGTGACTTGTGGGTCAAACTGGTGGTTGTTGCCAGTTACCTGGGAGCTATGGGTCTCTTGCATGAGAGACCTATGACAACAGATTTAGTGATTGATTGATTATTAGTTTATCCCCAGTGCAACCTGTAAGATAAATTGTATCCCACAGTGCCTATTGAGAACTATGACATCCTTCATTGCATATCCCATAGGAGTGCATGCTGAGTATGTCTGCATATTCTCTTTTGTCCTGTAAACACCATTTTAGTCTTACAAGTCCATCTGTGTATCATTTTAACTAAACAGCAACCCTAAGGGTAGAGTACTTTCCTTTACTTTATATGGTCTTGTTACACATTGAGCACTGGAAGAAATATTCATTATACAATGAATGTATTTCACTTGCATACACAGTACCTACCTTGGGCATAACAAGCATAAGATCAACAGATCCATTCTGAGTTGTGAGGGTTTTGGTTCCATATGAACCAACAACACAAATTTCCTTTGGTGCTACAAAACGGAACACTCCTTTGGTTGGTTTTAGGTCCTCTAGGAAGGGGTTGGCAACCCCTTTGGGTAACCAGCTGAGGTCAGTGATCTAGGCAAAGAACAAAAATATTAAAAACTATTCCAAAATAAACTCTCCTACTGGGATTCGAACCCTCACCTGAGCAGCTTGCTTTTTATAAGACGAAGACTGTACCGTCTTGCCACGGTCTTCATCTTCTAAAAAGCAAGCCACTCAGGCGAGGGTTCGAATCCCAGTAGGAGAGTTTATTTCCAATTGTCATAATGACACAAAAAACTATTCCATTAAGAATATATCAACAATTTCATTTATCTGAGGGATGACCCCTAGAAATAAGTGAATGTCACTCTGATCAGTTATTTCAACTAAAGAACATAGATGCTTTAACCCCCACAGTTTCATTATATGGTGATGATCCCATTAAAACCTTGACAAAACAAAATAATAAACTCATTAATTAAAAGAGTAGTAAAAGTACTGATGCACAGAGTGATTACCCTCTCAATGGAATCCATGAGAAAATAATTCCTCAAAAATACTACAGAATGGGGATTTTCCACAAAAATAATCATTGACCTTACCTCAAACTGTTCTGATGATTCTATGTTCTTCAAATTTTCTTCTATCTCCCTAATAAAGCCATCCAGTGTTCTCTGATGTTTTGTGTTCATGCTGACTTCCTGCAATAGCTCCTCCATCTTCAAAAGAAGACAAACAAAAGATTATAATCACATTTGAAATAACTTGAAAAATATAAAAAATTGCATGTATACATGTACACACACATACATATACCAATAGACACTCCCCTTATAAGGGGAGTGGCCAAGTCATGGCATACCCATTTCACACCCAATCAAGATGCAAGATGCAGGGATGACCCACCATTTCTCACTCTCTCCAGCTTAGTACATACATACATATATATACCAAGGCTTTCTCCCCCTTACCAGGGAGGTAGCCAAAAAGGACAAGGCATAAAATCATTCCCACCCATTCCATCCCCGAAAACACTCCACACCCCTCCACCCTCCCTCCCATCTTAGCACCTATCATTAATAGGACGAGGGAATCGTATCAGAGGTACAAAGTAAAGAGAAGGGAAGTTAAGCATAAGATAAAGGAAGCAAAAAGGAGAGCAGATGTGAAATGGGGTAAGAGTATGACAGAAAATTTTGAAAGTAATAAAAATATGTTTTGGAAAGAAATTAAAAGAGGAAGAGTAGGTGAATCAAATAGAGAAGAAAAAGTAAAAGGTGTAGATGGCGAGATGATAATGGAAGAGAGGGCAGTGAGAGGAATGTGGGCAGAGTATTTTAGGGAGTTGCTAAATAGAGGGATTAGGGAGGAACGTTAATGTAGTAGTACTGGGAGACCTTAATGCTAGGGTAGGAAATGAACCAGTTGATGGAGTGGTTGGGAAATGTGGAGTTCCAGGAAAGAATCGTAGTGGAGAGTTGATGGTGGAGATGTGTCTATAAAAGAGTTGATGATAGTAAATACAGTGTTTCGAAAGAAAGTCAAGCATAAGTACACATGGGAGAGGGTGGTGGATGGAAGGGTGGTAGATAGAGTGTGTTAATGGACTATGTAGTGGTAGATAGGAGTATGATAGGAAAAGTTAAGGATGTACATGTGCTAAGGGGAGAGAGTGGGGGAATATCAGATCATTTTTTTTGGTGGAAGGTAAGTTGAGAGTGGAGGATAGATGGAGAAAGAGGAAAAGGACAAAAGGTAGGGAGGTGCTTAGAGTGAGCTCTTTAAATGAAAAGGTAAAGGAGAAGGAGTACAAGAAGCTGAGAGAGGTGTGGGAGGGAGTGAAGGATAGAATAGAGCTAGGAGTGGAGGAGGAATGGGGATGGTTCAAGGAGGGAGTCACAAAGTGTGCAAGAATGGTGTGTGGAACAAGAAGGACGCGAGGAAATAGAAGGAAGGGTAGTGAATGGTGGGATGAGGAAACAAAGAAGGTTGTAGAAAAGAAGAAGTGAGCTTTCACAGATTGGTTAAAAAATAGAACGAGGGATTCATATGAGAGGTACAAAGAAAAGAAAAGAGAAGTAAAGCAAAAGGTAAAGGAGGCAAAGAGGAGAGCAGATGTGAAATGGGGTAAGAGTATGACAGAAAATTTTGAAAGTAATAAAAAGATGTTTTGGAAAGAAATTAACCACTTCCATACGGTGACGCCTATGTAGGCATCATGAGGAGCAAGTGGATTCGTGATGCTGCCATATCGGCGTCTTGATTATATTTATTGTAGTCGCCCCTGTGTTTTTACATTCTCCCAAATGTGCCCTGAATCCCATTCTCTGTGGTTTTCAAAATTCGCGGGTGAAAGAGAGAACGATCGATATAAGCGGTGACTATATTTTATGATGCGAGTATTATTACGACACGTACGGCTGGCATTGGCTGCTGCCCGCGAGATTTAAGTCCCGTAGTGAAGTGGTTAAGACAGGAAGAGGAGGCGAATCAAGTAGAGAAGAAAAGGTAAAAGGTGCAGATGGAGAGATGATAATGGAAGAGAAGGCAGTAAGGGGAAGATGGGCAGAGTATTTTAGGGAGTTGCTAAATGTGAAGGAGGATAGGGAGGGAAAGATAGTTGCAGTGGGATGTGCTAAGAAAATGAGAATGATGAGTGAGGAAAATGGAGGAGAAATAAGGAAGGATGAAGTGAAGGCAATTGTTAAGATGATGAGAGCAGGTGAGGCACCTGATCTGAGTGGATGTCATGCAGAATGTCTAAAAAAAGGAGGTACAGTGATGGTGGACTGGCTGGTGAGGTTATTTAATGTTTGTTGGAGAGAGGGTAGAGTGCCGGAGGACTGGAGGAATGCCTGTATAGTTCCACTTTACAAGGGGAAAGGGGACAGGTGTGAGTGTAGTAGTTTCAGAGGGATTAGCTGGTTAAATATGGTTGGGAAGGCTTATGAGAGGATCTTGATTGAGAGGATTAGGAGAGGAACAGAGGGAGTAATCAGTGAGGAACAGTGTGGATTTAGGACAGGTAGAGGTTGCATAGATCAGATTTTTGTGGTAAGACAGATATGTGAGAAAGCTATAGGAAAAGGTAAGGATGTTTTTTGGGCTTTTATGGATCTGGAAAAGGCTTATGACAGGGTAGACAGGAAGGCAATGTGGGAAGTTTTGCAGATATACAGGATAGGAGGAAAGCTTCTAGGAGCTGTCAAGAGTTTTTATGAGAGTAGTAGAGCATGTGTCAGGATTAGAAATGGAGAGAGTGAGTGGTTCGAGGTAAAGGTGAGACTTCGTCAGGGATGTGTTATGTCGCCCTGGCTGTTCAACTTATACATGGATGGGGTGGTGCGAGAGGTAAATGCAAGGGTGGTGGGTCAGGGATTAGAGATGTTTAAAGAAAATGAAGAAAAGTGGGAGGAGAGCCAGCTGTTGTTTGTGGATGACACTGCGCTTGTAGCAGGATCAGAGGGATTGAGGAAGTTGGTGACAGAGTTTGGGAGAGTGTGTGAAAGAAGAAAGTTGAAGATAAATGTGGGTAAAAGTAAGGTGATGAGATGTACAAGGGGTGAAAGTGGCAGCAGACTGGAAGTGAGCATTAAGGGAGAGTGACTGGAGGAAGTGGATAGTTTTAGATACTTGGGTGCAAATGTGGCAGGAAAGGGTGGAGTGGAGGTAGAGTGTAGATTGAGAGAACGAGTAAATGCCTTGGTGGATTAAAAAGTGTAACAAAGAATAGACATTTGGTAATGGAGGCTAAGACGAGACTGTACGAAGGAGTGATTGTGCCAACAGCACTGTATGGGGCAGAAACATGGAACATTAGAGAGGAAGAGAGGAGTTTGAATGTGTTTGAGATGAGGTGTCTGAGAAGTATGATGGGGGTTACTAGGCTAGATAGAGTGAGAAATGAGGAGGTGAGGAGGAAAACAGGGGTGATAAGGGAGTTAGAAGATAGGGTTGATGAAAGAGTATTAGGATGGTTTGGACACATGGAAAGAATGAGTGAAGAAAGACTAGTAAAAGAGGTATGGAAGGCAGATGTGGAGGGATTGAACATGAGGAGGTGCCATAGGATGAGATGGATGGATGGGGTGAAGGGGGCTTTGGGGAAGGACGGGAGAGGACAGAAGACGGGTGAATGGAGAATGGTTGTATATGGATGATGTTGTGATGCATGAGGTGGAATGGGTGGGGGGATAGGGGGTGAGGTAGTATGTGTGAGGAAAATTTGACGCAGCCTGAAGGGATTTCTCCCCATCTTTTTTGTAGGGGGGACAGAGAGGGGGGTTGCCAACTTAATGAAGTAGCCTTGCTGTGGATGTGCTGTGTCTTGCAACACTGCCTCTGACCCAGGGCAGTGGACAAGGTGCAGGGATGACCCGTCATCCAGGAGGTGCCAAGATAAGAGGGAGGGCATAGGGTGGAGGGGAGTGGAGTGTATTTAGGGATGGAATGGGTGGGAATGGTTTCTATGCCTTTTTCTTTTTGGCTACCTCCCTTGTAAGGGGGAAAAAGCCTTGGTATATGTATGTATGTATGCTAAATGTGGAGGATAGGGAGGGAAAGGTAGTTGCAGTGGGAAGCGCTAAGAAAATGAGAGTGATGAGAGACGAAAATGGAGGAGAAATAGGGAAAGATGAAGTGAAAGCAGCTGTTAAGATGATGAGAGCAGGCAAGGCACCTGGGTTGGATGGATGCCATGCAGAATGTCTGAAGAAAGTAGGTATAGTTATGGTGGACTGGCTGGTGAGGTTATTTAATGTTTGTTTAAGAGAGGATAGAGTGCCGGAGGACTGGAGGAGTGCCTATATAGTTCCACTTTACAAGGGAAAGGGGGACAAGTGTGTGTAGTAGTTTCAGAGGAATCAACTAGTTGAATGTAGTTGGTAAGGCTTATGGTAGGGTCTTGATTGAAAGGATTAAGAAAGGAAGAGAGGGAGTAATTGGTGAGGAACAGTGTGGTTTAGGACAGGTAGGGGTTGTGTAGATCAGATTTTTGTGGTAAGACAGATATGTGAGAAAGCTATAGGAAAAGGTAAGGATGTTTTTTTCGGCTTATATGGATCTGGAAAAGGCACACAATCTGTATCTCAGTCTCCTCGCCAGCTCTGGACCTCCCATGTAAGGGGGAAAAAGCCTTTGGTATATGTATGTATAAAATGGCTTTCGACAGGGTAGACAGGAAGGCGCTGTGGAAGGTACAGCAGATATATGGGATAGGAGGAAAGCTGTTAACCCCTTCCATACGGTGCCGCACACGTAGGCGTCATGGACTTGGATCTCGGTGGCAGCAGCCAATGCCAGCCGTACGACGTGTTGTAATAATACTCGCATCATAAAATATAGTCACCGCTTATATCGATCGTTCTCTCTTCACCCGTGAATTTTGATAACCATAGAAAATGCGATTACAAAAGAATTAGAAAGAATGTCATTATGGAGGGGCGACTACAATAAATATAATCAAGACGCCGATATGGCAGCCTCGCGAATACACTCGCTCCCCATGACGCCTACGTGTGCGGCACCGTATGGAAGGGGTTAAGAGCAGTCAAGAGCTTTTACAAGAGTAGTAGAGCTTGTGTCAGGATTAGAATTGGAGAGAGTGAATGGTTTGATGTAAAGGTGGGACTTCGTCAGGGATGTGTTATGTCGCCCTGGCTGTTCAATCTATACATGGATGGGGTGGTGCAAGAGGTGAATGCAAGGGTAGTGGGTCAGGGGTTGGGAGATGGTTAAAGAAAATGAAGAAAAGTGGGAAATAAGCCAGTTGTTGTTTGCTGATGACACTACGCTTGTAGCAGGATCAGAGGAGGGATTGAGGAAGTCAGTGACAGAGTTTGAGGTGTGTGAAAGTAGGAAGCTGAGGATAAATGTGGTTAAAAGTAAGGTGATGAGATGTACAAGGGGAGAGAGTGACAGCAGGCTGGAAGTGAGCATTAAGGGTGAGAGGCTGGAGGAAGTGGATAGTCTTATATACTTGGGTGCGAACGTGGCAGAAAAGGGAGGAGTGGGGTTCGAGGTAGAATGTAGATTGAGAGAAGCGAGTAAATGCCTTGGTGGATTAAAAAGTGTAATGAGAAATAGACATCTGAGAATGGATGCTAAGAGGAGGTTATATGAAGGAGTGATTGAGCCAAGAGCACTGTCAGGGCTGAAATATGGAACATAAAAGAGGAAGAGAGAAGGAGTTTGAATGTGTTTGAGATGAAATGTCTGAGAAGTATGATAGGGGTTACTAGGCTAGATGGAGTGAGAAATAAGGAGGTGAGGAGTAGAACAAGGGAGGAAAGGGAGTTGGGAGATAGGGTTGATGAAAGAGTATTAGGATGGTTTGGACATATTGAAAGAATGAGTGAAGAAAGATTAGTAAAAGAGGTGTGGAAGGCAGAGGTGGAAGGAGTGAATATGAGGGGGCATCCTAGGATGAGATGGATGGATGGGGTGAAAGGGGCATTACAAAAGAGAGGAATGTCTGTTGAGGAAGGACGGGAGAGGACAGAAGATAGGGGTGAATGGAGAAGGGTTGTGTATGGATGATGCTGTGATGCATGAGGGGGAGTGGGTGGGGTATGGGGGGTGAGGAAGCATGTATGAGAAAAATTTGACTCGACCCGAAGGGATTTCTCCCCGTTTATGAAGTAGCCTTGCTGTGGATGTGCCGTGTCTTGCGAAACTGTTTCTGACCCAGGGCAGTGGATAGGATGCAGGGATGACCCATCATCCAGGAGGTGCCAAGAAAAGAGGGAGGGTGGAGGGGAGTGAAATATGTAGGGAATAGAATGGGTGGGAGTGGTTTCTATGCCTTTTTCTTTTTGGCTAACCCCCCCCTCCCCGTGTAAGGGGAAAAATCTTTGGTATATGTATCGTTATTAGTCATTTCAACCAAAATGAACACTTTGCAGATTCTATTCCAGTTAATGTCAAGCAATTTTACTCATCTGAAAGAGCCTACAGCCTCAAAGAACTACAACATTCTGACATATCCAGTATACAAACCTGTAGTTTGAAAAGGTTGGAATGAAAAAGCGTCTGTGTTTCCCTAAGAGCTGTCATCTCCTCAACAGTGGGTACTTGGTGCAAGCCTTTGGCCATCTTACTATCAGGTCCATCCTGAAACACCAACGAGTTAATTCGACTCTGTAATTTTTGTCAGTTTATGAATACAAAAAAAGTGTTCTGAGAGTAACATCCTAATCAAAAGATTTATTACTATTTTTGTCTTCTGACTTGAAGAAATAAAGCTAACATAGGTCCAGATAAGGGTGTCAGCCTAAATCGGTCCAGTAGAGCCAATGTTGGATAGATTCATCTCCTCAAAAAAGAGGGTGGTAGAAGTACACCCTCATCAATTACAATAAACAAATAAATAAAAATATGTACCTGAGCTTTGTGTTTACGTTTCCCTGGAGCCCCTTCTTCCTCAAGAGGAAGATCAAAGCCATCATCTTCAGAATCACCTGACTCCTCCATGCTATCATAATCTTCTATATCATCCTCATCTTCATCACTGGCTGATGCCTCTCCATCTTCATCATTGATAGGCACCTCTGCATCAGAACCCATTTTCTGTAAACAATATGAAGAGTAATAGTACATATTTGATAACACACAATACTTCTTGTATTATAAGCACAGTAAATATGAGCACTTCATTTGAAGATATAAAAAAATATATTTCATAGAAGAATCCTGCTAGTAATTTACTAACAATGGTTATTTCACAAATATGTGGCGTTGTAGTAATATATGACACTCATGTCTAGCATGTGGAAAAGTAAGAAGTTACCTAAAAAAAATTATAAATACAGGGTTTTGGATGGTAATCAGACCACGTCTATTTGGCTCTCGTTTTTTTCTAAAGAAACTAGTTTAACAATAACTGTCAGAAACAAATAGTAATAGATTTAATTCTTGAATTAATAAAATCTATCAGTCATTATCATAAGCAGTCACCATTTTTGTCTTCCCTTTTGGGTTTAAGCTCATAAATCAGGGCCTGATCTGGACACCAGGTGCCATCCCCTTAGTCACAATTCCAGGTTGGAGTAGGTTGATGTGGTGTTTAGCATCAATATATTTGTGCCTGTGTTCCCTTATCTGGGTGTCCTGTGAGTCTCAGATTCCTCTTGAATGGCAGCTCTATAACAACCCACCACTAGCCATACACAACACAACTACTCAAAAACATATTCAGATCACAAAACAAGCAATCCAAGACTGACCACCACACTCCCTCCTCCACAAAACTCCTGAACACCAGCCCTACTAAGTAACCCCTCCCATGACATGGAAGAACCACAACAGCATGTCTGCACTCTGAACACCATCCAGTTTTGAAACAATATCAATGCTAAACAGGCTTAGAAACAGTTGCAAACTGTCCCAAATTTAATCGCCACACAGGAGACACCAAACATCTCATTCTACATTGCCCTCTTACCTCACCCAGACACTAACATATTTCTTCTACAATAGACTTTGATTTGTGGGCCAACCCAGTGGCTGTTACCAGTTAACTGGAAGCTGTGAGTTTCCCAATAGAGAGGCTTTGGACAACAGATTGATTTATCTAAGATAACTGACCAACCTAATCTTATCTAACCCTTAACCATATGCTAAACTACACTATCCTAACCTTGAGCATACATTATTGCAAAAAAGTGATTCTGACATTCTCTCCCTATCTTCGTTAAGAATCTGTAGTGGGTGGACATATCAACACTAAAATTCGCCACTCTCATAATAGTCTAATATTGGTATGAATTAACTAACAATATTACTTGCAATAAAAAGGAATAATTTCCTTAGAATAAATAGACCTATTCAGAGCAAAAAAATAGAAATGGTGGACCGATTACAGTCCAAAAATTAACACCAGTGACATATTGGATTTTACTAATCTAGAAAATCAGTAACACTTATCATTCATTTCCAATGATTGGCTATTGAACATAATTTCTTTAGTCTTTAAAGTAAAATAAAAATGTACATACATATGACATACCTAAAGCTTTATCCCCCAGTATTTGTTCAGTTGTGTACATGGATGCGATATAACGTTAGAAAATTAAATATTTATTTTGTAAATTATAATACATGAATGTAATATGCAATTTTCTTGGCGGAAACAAAAATAAAAAATACCTTGCTACAAGCAAATATACTAACAAACGAAGTCACTAGCATAGGACTGGGACGCCATCTTGTCATTTGTTGTCTGCCTGGTCTAGTTGAGGCCTAGTGCACGCCCTCAGTACTTCTGCAAGTACCTCGCGAGGTATATATTCTTGAAGGAATGCTATGGAGCTGAAATCCATGCATTCCTTCAAGCTATGAAAAACCTATATACTTCACAATTAGAAAGAGTGATTGAACAGGCCGCCAACATCCGTGATGAAAACGACGACAATGTTGATCCGAATGATCTTAAATTACAGGTACCTATTTACTAAATACACATTAGGTTAGGTTAGGTTAGACAAATCTATCATCCTTTCATTTCTTCGACATCGACATCTATCATAACAAACATGGCGTACCATTCATCTGGCGCGACTTCGTTACTTACTTACCTACTTGGAGTTTCAAGGGCAGTCCCCACAGCCATAGTGGTCTACCACTGCTGCCAGTCCTGCTGTCCCTCCTTGTAAGGGCCAGTTGGTCCCGTATTGTGTTTGAGGAAAACCTACAGATGGCGGTGTAGCCTGCCACTGGGGGCTCATCTGGCATCTTCCGTAGGAAGCTGTCCACCGAACATTTGGTTTTCTCTCTCACCTCTTTTGGGAGGGCGGTTAAGATTTTTGGATCCTCGTTACCTTGGCTGGATCCCAGTAAGGTCTTTAGCCTTCCCAGGGCTCTTGGTGGGAGAGTTTGTCTCTCACACTTACGCCCATGCCTTACACTGTGGTACGGCTTGATTGTTGAGGGCGTGGGGTCTGGAGCAAGGCTTTCTAGGATTTTCCATGTATAAATGGCCCTATATCTTTCTCTCCTCCTTTGTTGGGAGTAGAGACCCAGTGCTCCCAGGCGATCCCAATAGTTGAGATCTTTCGTCCCTTTGATGTGCCTGGTGTAGTTCCTTTGGACAGCTTCAAGCTTCTGGATGTCTCCGCGCTTGTGTGGCGACCAGAGTTGGCTACAGTAGTCCAGGATTGGTTGGATAAGCACCTTCCAGAGGGTAAGCATTACTTGTACCTCTCTTGAGGAGAAAGTACTTAGTAACCAGCTGGCCATCCCTTTTGCTCTTTGCACTGACTGCGTGATGTGGTGTTGGAAAGTGGTGTCATCACTTAGGTGGATGCCCAGGCATTTTACATGGGTTTTGGGTGTGATTTTTATACCTCTTTCCGTGTGCAGTTCAGTGTTGTCTTTGATGCCTTGGTTTGTGCCATATCTCAAGACCTCAAACTTCTCTTCGTTGAATTGCATGTTGCTGTCATTGGCCCATGCATACACAATGTTGAGATCGTCTTGTAGATGGTGCATGCCCCCCCTTTCCCGCACTGCACAGCTGATGTGGGTATCATCGGCAAAAGACAGGAAGGTTGAGTCCACTCTCCTGTTTGTCATTCATATGAATAAGGAACAGGATGGGGCTGAGGACAGAGCCTTGTGGTACTCCACTTATTACCTTGGTATCACTGGATTTCACACCATCGACTGCGACTGTTTGTGTACAGTCTGTCAGGAAGTTGTGAAACCATACTCCTAGCTACCCTGAGATTCCTAGATCTCTTGCCTTGCAAAGTCTAGAAATACTACGTCAACATTCTTCCCTTCTGACAGGTTCCATAGTAGCCAGTTATAGTGTACCAGTAGGTTTGAGAGGCAGGACCAAGCTTTTCTGAAACCATGCTGATTCTCTTTGATGAGGTTTTTCACTTCAAGGTGTGTGAACAGTTTGTCCCTTACGCATTTCTCGATTACCTTGATAATGTGGGACGTGAGGGCAACTGATCGATAGTTCTTAGGCTAGGTCTGATCTTCTCCTTTATATATTGGGCTTATAATGGCTTGCTTTAGTAGTGCAGGAATCTCTCCTTTGTCTAAGGAGGATAGCCACAACATATGAATTGGGATCGTTAAGACCTCGCTGCATTGTAGGAGTATGATTGCTGGAACGCCATCTGGTCCAGCAGCCGAGTTGATCCTTAGCTCCTCTATTGCCTTCTTGATATCCTCTACTGTCACTTGAAGGTCGGTAAGTTGGGTCTGGTTCGTGGTCGCTTGGTTGAAAAAGGTTGTAGGTTCGAGGATCTCTGACTGTTTCTTTGGTATGCTGAACACACTGTTGTACTGGTGTACCAGCAACTGGCAGGTTTCCCGCGGGTCGTCCATTGTGGTCCCTTGATCAGTTACTAGGGGCCCAATCTGTGACTCGGTTTTTAGGATTTTTTTACAACAGCTGTAGATGAATTTTGGATTGTGCTTTATATTTTCTATAGCTTGGCTTTCCTCCATTCTTCTCTGTTACTCGTGTGAGTGTTTGATTTTCTGCTCTATGTCCTCTACTTTTGAGAGGATTGAGAGCTTTTGGGTCTCATTGCTACTTTTGCGGAGTTTTTTGTTGAGGGTGGCGCACTTTTGCATGAGGACTTTCCTATCGTGTAGAATGGAGTACCTGTGAACCTTTTTCTTCTTTTTCTGTGGCACATATGCAGTACACACCTCCAGCAGGATCCTCAATAGTGTATTGAGAATGGAATTGGGATCAGTTTCCTGCAGTACCAGTTTCCAGTCAATCTCCCTAAGATCCTGCTGTAAGTGTTCCCAGTCTACCTTTTGACTGAAAAAGTTGAAGTTGGCAAAGGGGGTCATGTCTAGTGGAGTCAGGCATTCCCATCGTGTACTACTTTTTGTATAGGTTGTGTTAACATGGATTAGATTGTGGTCAGAGAAGATTGTTTTCTCTAACCTGCAATTGCTGATCGACTCATCGTTGTTGGTGAAAAAGAGGTCGAGGATGTTGCTCCGTCTATGTTGGTTTAGGAATAGTTTGTTGGCAGTCTCTAGAAGTAGTTTGGCTTGGGCTTGGTCTTCTAGACTGCCCCCGCAGAACCTGCCATCAGGCCAACATATAAAGGGGAAGTTGAAGTCACCACACATAATGATATCTGTCATGGCAAGTAAGGTGGTCTCCAGTACTTCATTCAGTCTGTTCAAAGCATTTGAAAAGCTTTCTAGACTACACTGGGGAGGGTGGTAGCAGTTTACTATGATTAATTTTATTTTAGTTGTGTAGGACTAGGAGTTCTGTCACCCCATTTGAGTGGGATAATAGTGTTTTGGAGTGAGCGGCTAGATCATTTCTGAGATAGACCATTGCACCACCATGGCTTCTTCCTTCTCTGTCAGCTCAAAATGGGGTGTAGTTGGTTATTACTATCTCAGAGTCTTTCACATCATTAGCCAGGTGAGTCTCCGTTAAGGCAATGAACATTGAGTCCTCTTCTAGCGTTAGTTCCTTCAGGGAGGAAACTTTGCTTCTGTTGCTTTTGGGGTAGAGGCCCTGTATGTTACCCATTAGGATGGACGACTGGTGCCCAGGAGAACACTGGCTGGGCTTGAAGTGGTGGCCAGTTCCTCTGATTCCCTTGCATCAGGGAGGTTACTATCTTGCCCTGGGATTCTATAGCTTTGGTCAGAGTGGTCATGGTGGTTTGTAGCCCTGTCGCTATCTCTAAAAAAGGTGAGCAAATGTTTGGGTATGGATTTGTTTGAGGGCCTGTGGGTGTCCCCAGTGTTGCCCTGTGTCTGGTGTTTCGTGGTTTGCCCCCAGGTTACAAGCTTTTTTGTTGTTGTTGATATTAGGGTGTGCTACCTGGGTTTTGGCCTCGCTTGGTTTCCATGCCCCTTTGACATGTGTGTAATTGCAAGACTCGTCTTGGCATATGTTGTGCCTTATGGAATTACTACACATGGGTGGGTGGAACTGTGGGCATTTGCCCTTCGCTAATTTGCAACCACGATTGTCCCAAGTACCATACATCAAAAGCTTGTGGCATGGTTTAGGGTGTCTGTAGTTACATACTCTACCCAAATTTCCATGCCTGCATCGCCCCTTTTTGTAGTACCGGCAAATTGAGGTTTCCTTGTCCTGACCTGTGATCCTAACCCCGTTTTGAGGAGGATTGGCTGGGCTTTGACCTTCAGGTAGGTTTGTCTGAGTGGGCTGGGTGGTGGCAGTGGCCCGTTTCTCCTTGGCACCCGGAACCTTAGCTTTGGGAATTGTTCCGGTGGGGTGCGGTTCTTTCAGTGCTTTAGTGTGGTCAGGGTTTGGGTTGTGAATTCCCCCTGCCGTGTTGGCAACTGCCACTGTGTCTGTGTTATCAAGGGCCTTAGCCTTGGGAATTGTCCCGGTGGGGTGAGGCTCTTTAACTGAATTGGAGTGGTCTGAGATTGGGGTGCCAGTTTCCCCGGCCTTACTAGCTACTGCCCCTGTGGCTAAGGTGGGCTAGGTGTGTTTGTTGTGGGTTATGTGCTTTGTTTGTTGGGACGTATTAGTGTCCTTATGGAAGATCCGAGTCCTCATTATCTACCCTAGATTATGATGGTGAAGCACTGATTTCTCTTATCAGTTTGTTTGGTTTAGGGAGGTATTTAGCTTCCCAAATTAAAGCATCTTCAGCCTCCTTTGTTTTGTTCCTTGTTATTTCATCCTCCCAATATAACTGATCAAAGCATGTCTTACACATGTATTTTCTATTTTTAAGAAGAACATGATTTGATATAAGGGAAGCCCTGTGCAAAGATAGTGGATCCAATTGGTACATCCACTGCAGCCTATGGTATGATTAATGTCTCTGTCCATGCCACAAGAGGTGCAGATATCCGTTTTTTATGGTTGGGCAGACGCAGCCATGATGCTTAGCGTGTTGGTTGCTTGGGTTTATTTACTAACTTGGATTTACATGGTTTCACTTATTTGATACACTTCACTTACGCTTCCACTTAACTGAGTCTTCGTGGTTATGCGTGTGTGTAATTACAAAATCTTTCAACTTTTTTGTTTTTTATTTCCGCCAAGAAAATTGCATATTACGTTGATACATTATAATTTACAAATTTAATAATTAATTTTCTAACGCTATATCGTGTAATTTACCTATTCCCCTTACAAGGTCAAGGGGAGTAGCCAAGGTCAAAAGCCATAAGCCATAATTCCACTCCCTCCCATTCACCACCACTCCTACCCTCTCCCTCATCTTCAATCTTGGCTCCTCCTGGATGATGGATTATCCCTGCATCTTGAATTATGAAATCCTATAAACACAAAAGTTCTCCATAGTCCATACCTCTATTTGATCCATACTTGTGGTCATTCCAAGCACACTTGCATCTCACCCCAAATCTTATTGTACAAAAAGCAGCTGCGCCTCTGAAATTTGAATTTGTATTATTTATATCCTTTCATTTAATGTCATGCGTATAGTTAACAAGACAGAATTTCCTTTAGTCTAGAAACAAAATTCAAGATTTTATGATAATAATTATAATTATTATCATTATATTATTGACAATAATACATAGATCTATAAATCATATGTTCATATAACGTTTCTATTGACTAGTTATATTATACTTGTTTTAAAGAATGGGCTTTCTTTGACTAAATTAATCTATCAATTCAATTTTGTCTCTACATACTACTCCGGTCCCCTAGTGCCTTCGCTTTTCACGTGTTGATTGTAAACAAACAACACTACTACACTAGGTTCGGTTATGGTAACCTTAGATAAAATTGAAATATAAAATTATTTGCTCTTGATAATTAATAGTTGTGTATATCAACATGTAAATATAAAATATAGAATAAAATTATTTGCTCTTGATAATTAATAGTTGTGTATATCAACATGTAAATATAAGTTAAAGAATAAACCTAGTAAACAAGTTGGACAATTTTCAAGCCGATAGTACCGCTCTTATTTCCTGACTTTCAATGGCAAAAAATAATAAGATAGTAGCACTAGTCTATCGCCACATCACAATACATATGATTTTTTTTTTAATTATTATCAAAAGCAATTATAATTGACCACCTATTCCAAAGCCGACACCATTTGATACCTTTAGGGTGCACTTGGGCTGGGACCGTGCCTTTCTGAAGATATTTATTTCATGCAAGATATCAAATCAAATCAGCCATTCTGAGTCCACTGCTAAACAAAGGCCTCCTTCATAGCATTCCATAAATCATACGACCGTGCCATCCTCTGCCACATAACTCCTGCAAACTTCTCGATCTCGTCCCCCTTCCATGCTTCCTATCTCGCGGCGTCCACTCAGTAACACACTTGCTCCATCGCTCATCAGTCGTTCGCATCAACTTACCTGCCGAATTCCACTCCTCTCTTTTACTGCCTCTACAATATATTTCACTCTAGCCTGCTCTCTCACCTAACTTGCTCTCTTTCGGACTCTCAATGTTATTCCCATTACTGATCTCTCCATTCTCCTCTGTGCAGTCCCTAGCTTTGTTTCCATCGCCCTCGTCAGTTTTCAAGTCTCACACCCGTAAATTATTGCTGGTTGAATGCATTGATTGTAAACTTTACGTTTAAAACATAAAGGTAGAGAGCCTCTCAGGATTTTATCATACTTACCAAACACTTTCCAACCAATTGTAATGCGTCTTTTTATCTAATTACCATGGTCTTTCGTCACTTTCACCATCTGGCCTAAATAATTATACTCTTCAACTTCCTCAAGACTCATCATCAATTACAATCTCTTTGCTTTGAACTTTCGTGTTGAACATTACTTTGGTTTTACTCTTATTCATTTCTAAACCTACTTTGAGACTCTCCTTGTTTAGATCACTCAGCATATATTGCAAGTCTTCTGCTCTTTCTGAAATAAGAATGATGTCATCTGCAAATCTTAGGTGGTTCAAATATTCGCCATTAATCTTCAGACCTTTCTTTTCCCAACTCAACCTTCTGAAAATATATTCCAAACAAGCTGTAAATAGTTTGGGTGAAATGGTATCGCCTTGCCGTACTCCTTTCTCGATCTTGATTTTTTCAGTATCTTTATGTAGTCTATAGCGGTACCTATTTCGCATAAATATTTTCTAAAACTCTTACGATCTGTTCGTTTGTACCCTGTTTGCGTAGCGAGTTTAGTATTGCTATTTGTTCTCCCGAGTCAAAGGCCTTCCCGTAATCTATAAGGGATAAACACAGAGGTATATTGTATTCTGTCGTTTTCTCGATTAGTTGGTTTATCGTCTGCAAATGGTCTAAAGTTGAATATCCGCTTCTAAAGCCTGCCTGTTCTTTCGGTTGGGTTTCATCTAAACCTTGACTTAGTCTATTTGTAAGGATCTTGGAGAATACTTTATATATGTTTGATAGCAAGCTAATCGGTCGATGGGTCAAAACTGAACAAATACCCTAGATGATTATGTTTATCAATATACATATATTTATAAATCATATGCTCATATAACGTTTGTATTAACTAGTTTTATTCTTCTTGTTTTGGAGAATCAACTTTCTTTGACTTATTTGATCGATTCATTTTTGTCTCGACATACTTCTTCTCGAGACCCTAGTGCCCAAGGTCTATTCTGAATTCAGAATTCCTAGGAAAGACCACCCGCTTGCGCGGGATCGGTTTTTGAGGGAGGGGAAGAATGTCTGTAAGAAAATGAAAAGATAGTAGTGTATAAAAGAGGGCTATTGCCACCGGGCGAATTAGCGAGCGATTTGGGGCTACTGGTGGTCGTGGCTCGGGAGAAATGGACTGGGAATTTGGACGGCGGCGCCGACGCCGGGATTAGGATCACCAACAAAAGTTTAGAAAGTTGTAAGAGGCGTAGTAGTAGAGAAAGATGGAAAAACGGAAAAATCTTTAGTGGGAGGTAAACTGAAATGAGAAGATGTAGTATAAGAGAAAGTTAGAAAGGAAGCGAATTTTAGTCGAAGAAAAAGTAAGTGTAGATGTTTGTGCGTGTGTCGTGGCTATGTTCGTGAGAGGTGTGTGTGTGTATCTTACGGGAAGTGAGTAGAGTTCACTTCCCGTGTGTAGAGCGCGTTCCTGATAAGCCACAGGTGGGGCCTGAGTAGCCTGCTTTTCCCCAGGTTGGGTTTGAGATCCTGTAGAGTTGATTCAGTGGCGGTGCGAGGGGGGCAAGCGGGCGGTGTAAACCCGCCTGCCGACGTCAACGAAGAGGTCGGCCTGTGCCAGACCGGCAGCAGCAAAGGAGATATATCTCCTCGCCACCACCGGCGAGCGTGTAGAGCGCGTTCCTGATAAGCCACAGGTGGGGCCTGAGTAGCCTGCTTTTCCCCAGGTTGGGTTTGAGATCCTGTAGAGTTGATTCAGTGGCGGTGCGAGGGGGGGCAGGCGGGCGGGTGTTGTATTATCTCTCTCCTTTCAATCACAATTCTGAAAGCAGAGAATTACGTGATTGGGAATTGTGTGTAAAATGTCAGAATGTAAACTCGCTCGCCAGCGTCAGCGAAGAGGCCAGCGTTAGGTTGCGGGCCGGTTGGACAGAGAGGCGTCCCAATTCCTCTCCGTCGACCAGCCTGCGAGCAGATGAGGGTTCTGTGTGAGAGTTGGGTTGGGCCTCTGCTAAGCCAGCGAGCAAGTGTGCGTGTGCCTCTTTTCTTCCAAGCACTACTCTGAAAACAGAGAATTACGTGACTTGGGAAATGTGTGTATTTGTCTTGGTGTAAACCCGCCTGCCGACGTCAACGAAGAGGTCGGCCTGTGCCAGACCGGCAGCAGCAAAGGAGATATATCTCCTCGCCACCACCGGCCGGCGAAGATTCCTGGGCGTTTGTCGAGAGAGCTGGAGTGCAGAGACGTCCGACCTCTAGGAGCGCTGTGTTGATTCTCTAAGGTCTATATATACCAGGTCTAACCCAAGGTCTATATATACCAGGTCTAACCATTTGAGCCGTTCTGCGCAGCTTCTGACGTCATCGGGCTGCTTCCGTTTTCTCTTTGTGAAACACTGAAGAAAACTGTGAAACGCTATGGAAGACTGGAACTATTATATTTCCCCCCCGTTAACTCTCTCTCTCTAGCTCATTGCTATTATCAGTGTGTGTGTGTGTGTGTGTGTGTGTGTGTATTCACTTGGTCTTTGGATCACGTGTTGGACTCGTGATCGACAGCTATTTCCCTCCTGGAAGAGAGCTCAGAGCTCGTAGGTCCGATCTATGGGTAATGCTATGACCTTGCACACACACACACACACACCCAACTCCCCGCCCACGAGAGTTGGAGTAACACCCCTCAGCGCTGCGATACTGATATTATTTCAGCCCCGGGCGAGGGTCGAACCCGGACCTCCGTAGTGGCAGGCCAGAGCTCTAACCACAGCGCCATGCCACAGCGCCAGGCCAGAGCTCTAACCACAGCGTGTGTGTGTGTGTGTGTGTGTGTGTGTGTGTGTGTGTGTGTGTGTGTGTGTGTGTGTGTGTGTGTGTGTGTGTGTGTGTGTGTGTGTGTTATCTACACCTGTCGCTGCTGGGACTCCTCATAAAAAATTGTGATGCATTAGTATGTGTGTGTGGCCAAGAGGGATTTAAGAAATGCAATAATAGTACCAACCCTCACATATGCAATTGAAACATGGCTTTGGAATGAGAGTCAGAGGTCTAGAGTGCAGGCAGTGGAAATGAGTTATGTGAGAAGTGCTTGTGGTGTAAGTAGAATGGATAGAATGAGTAATGAAAGTGTGTATGAGCTTTTTCCAATGGGTCTCAAAGGCGAGGGGAAGAAATGTAGAGTGGTTGAAGAGGTAGAGATAGACGTTAAAGTGGTTTGGCCACATGGAGCGAATGGAAGAGAGTAGGATGACCAAGAGGGTGTATGTGAGATAGAGGGTGGGGGGGATGATAAAGGGTGACCTCCATTAAAATGATGGAGGGATAGGGTGTGGGAGTATGTCAGTGAAAGGTGTGAAAGATCGAGAAGCTCGTACTTGAGGTGCCTTTTATAATCAGGGGATCCAAAAAGAAGACTGCAGAGTCGTGCATTTTGAACATTAATAGTGTTCTTGTTTTTACACAGCTCAATCCATCTTTCACACACCTTATTTGCAGGGAAACGATGAAAATTAACATTTGGCTTTGGTTTGAGCCACTACCCTTAATGGCACAATAAGCCATACTGTCAAGATACCGGTATGTATAGATCTTCATTGTCAGAATAACTAATTGCGTGGAGCGGTGCGAGCGGAGGCAGCAACATATCCAAGCAAAGAACCAGTTACAACTAACAGCGATGGGACGCGCGAACCCCACTTTGACCAGCCCGGTGACGTCACGGGCCCTCTGCGACAACACCCTCGAAAATCGGTCGGAAGTGGTTAAACCTGGTATATATAGACCTTGGTATATATAGAGCTTGCTAGTGCCTTCGCTTTTCACGTCTTGATTGTAAACAAACAACACTAAGTTCGGTTATGGTAACTTTAGATAAAATAGTAATGTAAAATTATTTGCTCTTGATGATTAATAGTTGTGTTTATCAAAATATAAAAATAAAATATAGGATAAAGTATTAGCGAGTTGGACAATTTTAAAGCAGAGAATACAGCCATTATTTCCTGAGTTAAAATAACCAATAATAAAAAGATAGTAGAACGAGTCCATTGCCACATCACATCTGATTTTTTTTCTATTATATGAAGGTATTTATTTCATACAAGATATAGTAGGTTGATATGGCATGAAGGCCAATGCACTCATTTATATTGTAATGCCATGCCAAGTAAAGCAATTGAAAATTATATTTTTATGTAGTAATGGTTAATACATATCTTTTAAAAATTGCATTGTCTCAAAACATCAGCAACATAATATTATCAAAACAAAATATACATACATACATACGTATACCAAGGCTTTTTCCCCCTTACAAGGGGGGTAGCCAAAAAGAAAAAGGCATAAAATCATTCCCACCCATTCCATCCCTGGATACACTCCACACCCCTCCACCCTCCCTCTTATCTTAGCACCTCCTGGATGACGGGTCATCCCTGCACCTTGTCCACTGCCCTGGGTCAGAAGCAGTGTCGCAAGACACAGCACATCCACAGCAAGGCCGCTTCATTAAATCGGCGACCCCCCTCTCCGTCCCCCATTGCATAAAATGAGAGGACGGGGAGAAATCCCTTCGGGCTGCGTCAAATTTTGCTCACACAAATTACCTCACCCCCCCATCCACCCGCCCATTCCACCTCATGCTATCACAACATCATCCATATACAACCATTCTCCATTCACCCCTGTCTTCTGTCCTCTCCCGTCCTTCCTCAACAGACATTCCCCTCTTCCCCAAAGCCCCCTTCACCCCATCCATCCACCTCATCCTAGGACGTCCCCTCATGTTCACTCCCTCCACATCTGCCTTCCACACCTCTTTTACTAGTCTTTCTTCACTCATTCTTTCCATGTGTCCAAACCATCCTAATATTCTTTCATCAACCCTATCTCCCAGCTCCCTTTCCACCCCCGTTCTCCTCCTCACCTCCTCATTTCTCACTCTATCTAGCCTAGTAACCTCCATCATACTTCTCAGACACCTCATCTCAAACACATTCAAACTCCTTCTCTCTTTTTCTCTTATGTTCCATGTTTCTGCCCAAAATATAATGTCAGATAATGCAGAAGCAAATTGTATGAGCTCTAGTATGCTTATTTTGTTGATTACACTCCAATGTCACACAAGAAAACCAGAAAACTGAAATAGAGGGAGAAATAATTGGGGGAATGGTGAAGTGGCAACTGTTGGTAAAAGTCGGCATGCTCTGGTTTTTGTAATCTATATACTTATAAAATTCTGAAAATCTTGTTTGTATCTTGCTTGCTTGCTTGCTTGAAACCGTCACCCAGCCAATCAGAAGAGATATGACGTCACGACTGAGGACCAGCCAATCAGAAGAGAAGACCAGAAGAAGATATATGACGTCACGACTGAGGACCAGCCAATCAGAAGAAGAGACATCATATGATTCCAAGCAACGACGACATGACGTCACAATCTTCTGCATTTCACTTCTTATAACAACGAATCATTTAAAATTTCATTTGACCCAAAATACATACATACACACACACACACACACACACACACACACACACACACACACACATATATATATATATATATATATATACATATATATATTACAGAAACCCTTTGTCCATATATATATATATATATATATATATATATATATATATATATATATATATATATATACACATACATATTTATACATACTTATAAAATTTTCATATTCAGTATTTAAAAGTATAGCCAACTCCTGAATTAGCAACGACGACATGACGTCACAATCTTCTGCATTTCACTTCTTATAACTAATCAAGTCACTGCCTTCGTCTACTGAATAGAGGTAAGAGCTCTAAATTTTATTCAATTTGATAGAGAAACTTATTTTCTGTGATTTATACTATACGGTGATAGTGACATAGTATATCTATCATAAAGTTTATATTTATAAACGTTGCTACTCGCTCAAGTCCCACGGGACTCCCTGAATGATAATGATAATGAGTGGGAGTGGGATTGGGAGTGGGATGACGAGACGTGGTATAACATAAGCATAATCAAGGAGAATGTTATAAATATAAGAGCATTGTCTTAATAAAGATTTTATTGACCATTTTATTAACAACGTATCATTTAAGATTTTATTTGACCCAACGGGCCACGGGTGGTCTAGTAAATTATACCATTGAATGGACTATGGAGGAATGTTAAAAAATACCATATAAACAGAATGGCATGCTAGTAATAACATTGCATATAAATATACTAGAAAGGAAGGCATTGCAAATATCATTCTACTTGAAAAGATATTAGAGAGCTTGCAAAAATCGATGGAGGTCATTTTTCAACGACTTAATGAATCAGAACAAAATCTAGATTGTAAATCAGACTGAAATTTGTAATTCTTGAACACGATAAAGTAATGATAAAGTAAATAAAATATACGATCAACTAAACGAAAAGAAAATGGAAACCAAAATTACAAGTGACTCGCTCACGAGCAATATGAAATGAAAAACATGGTAATAAAAACGATCAATAAAAACGAGTAAGTCGAGGTTGGTGGTAAGTGGAAAATAGACTTCACTGGTTCACTTGACAGTGAGCTTTGATGACGGACAAATTGAAAAATAAATCAATAAAAATATAATAATGAAATACAAGTTGCAGCACAAGAAAAATAGATACAAATATGTAATTATATTGCAAAGACAATCCCAAATGAAAACCAAATGATTGGCTAACTTGATTAAGAAAAAAGAAAATGATCGTGGTTTTGGACGTCATAAAATTGCATCATAAAATGGAGTCCCAACATCAGAAATAACAACACATGACGAAAGTAACACGTTCCATACCTTATATTAGAATAATAAACAAGTGAATAGATCGATCTATAAATAAATAGATAAATAAATAAATAAGTAAATTGCTTCCATACTCTCATTCTGGTCGACTACAGACGATGCTACTCATTTGAATCAACTCCCACATTTGCCTTCACTCCTATAACATACTTTTCATAATCATTTTTCCTGGTCTTCTGCCAAACAATTTTATTCAGTAAGACCGTTCACCCCCGTCTATACGAAGACATACACTCAACCGAATATAATAGCAGAATCAAATATATAAGGTACGTTACAGTAGCGAGATACAAGGATAGAAACGCTACCAAACTAGTCCAAAAGAACAACAACAACAACAAACCACCTGGCAGAGTGTGTCATGACGTCACTGATCTCTGTGCACCGTGTGAATCGTAAAATGAACCTTATGAGGACCAGACATAACGGTTCAAGTCGCGTAATACCCAGTTGTTAATTTAGTGTTGTCAGGGCAGTACTGATTAATGAGGCCGAGGGACGATGACTGCTTAGTCGATTTTTTAATAAAGCTGTGTGATGGTCACAGAACCGTTGGCGTGCGGTGGCGACAGACGAATAAAGAAGCCCCAGTTAGTATACTCTGGTCGGTCCTTGATAATTATGACAGTGATGATGCCACAAACAAACATACACACACACACACACACACACACACGAGACCTAAGGAAGTTTTTCTTGGTCACGTTTAAAACCTTTATTTTATTCTACTTATTTATTTATCTATTCATTTATCTATTATTTATCTATATGTTTATTTTTATTTTGGAGGTGGCTTAGGATGTTGACAAAAACCAAAAGATATTTCGAACTGTTGATTCTTTCAGGCGTCTTTCGAGCAGAGATGGTTATCCTCAAAGAGAAAAAGGAAAAATGTGTGTGTGTGTGTGTGTGTGTGTGTGTGTGTGTGTGTGTGTGTGTGTGTGTGTGTGTGTGTGTGTGTGTGTGTGTGTGTGTGTGTGTGTGTGTGTGTGTGTGTGTGTGTGTGTGTGTGTGTGTGCCTTTGCCGAGGTGGAACTAGTTTGTAATTACGAGGTGCAACTATCGTCGATCTCGCCACAAGGCGCAACATAGAACTGCATTAAAACTCTTGTACCGGACAAAAATGCATGAGTAATCTCAAGATACCTATCTAGTTACCTACCGCATGTGAAGTTAAATTCAAATTCCCTCTAACTAAATGATTGATATCATATAAAAATTATTGGGTTTTGTAAAATTAACGATAACTTAAAATTCCGGCCATGTCGAAATATCTTCAGAGGACGAGAGTAAGATTGTAAAATTATCATTTGGTGTTTCACAATTGTGTTATTGTTATTTATCTCATTTCAGAGTCTTTGACAACGCCTTTCTGACTGAAGCTCCCTGAACTTCAGGAAGTTGGGGGGAAAGCGTACGATGTCGACAATGAACGTAACTTCTCAACCAACCGGAGCCTTCGAGGAGCGTGACGTCACTACGCCTTGCAGCAAAAAGGACGCCTGGTCCCAGTGCACGAGATATAAGCTCTCTATGGGTGGGACCAATTTGGAAAGGTCCGAATATTTCATTAACAATGACGGAGAACTTTACCAATTCATATTTACATATGAAATGAAAGGAGTCAGAGTGATGAAGGTGCCTGGCAACCTGGACGACCTGGAATCCCCATTAGAAAGATAGGACGATAAGGGCTCTTATAAAATGAGTGAAATCAATATAAACTAGACCAATGATAACGAAGGAAATATCAAAAAGCTGGTCGGTGAAGAAAGCGAAAACAAGAAGGATAAAAGAACTGAGCCAAAGAATCAACATAATCAGGAAACAAACATGGACAGTAGGGAAGAAAGTGATGGCAATGAAAAAAGTGGAACTTTTACAAGGAATGAGTCCGATATAACTAGTGAAGAAAAGACTAGTGGACTATCAAACACGACGGCAAAAAAGAAAATTAGGTTTGCAGAGAATATTGAATAGCTAAAGTATTTTGTAAAAGAAGAAATAATTGGCACAGGCGAATCTCCTTCTGGGTCACCTTAGAAGCCAATCCTGAAGAAAGATTCTTATCCTGTCTCTCGCATTCCAGTACCTTCTCAAGGCTCTAACTTTGCCCACAGAAAGTTAATTCTCAACTACCGAGAAACTTCTGTTTAGGGCCAGTTGAAATTAATGCTGAATGAGCTTTCTTTTAAGAAATATCTCAAAGTGCACCGTCAAGTTTTGGAGTATTTGTCCCAAAACCTTGACATGGTGCAAACAGCTGCTAAGGTCATTCTAGAATTTTCCATTCTTCAAGAAAGAAACCAAGACATGTACGCGCAGCTTTGCGAATTAATGATATAGAAATTAGACATTATTCCCAGTGAGCTGTTCAGGAGAAGTCTTATCTTATCTTGCCAGGGCCTGTTCATGGATTGCCTAACCTCAGATGCCTCTTGCGAAGTCAAGAAAGGACACGGGGCTGAATACCAAAAATCGACCGAAGAATGCCTTCAAGGAACGCATTGTCGAAATCCTAAACAATTGCCTTCCTTGTGTAAATTCATGGGATATTTGTTCAGACATCACATCCTATCACCTCAAAGGATTGCCCTCAGTCTAAAAAGACTGACTTATAATAAGAGAAATGAAAGTGCTTTAGAAGCTGCGTGCGTCCTAATCGAACACTGTGGCATTCTGTTCTACAAAAGATCAAGGCGATCACCAACAGTGATTAAAATGGTGTACGAGGTTCGAGACTCAATTGAGGATTCGTTGAGGACAATGTCGCCCTACTAGACCTGCAGGCACCTACTTGAAGACCTCTTGGACCTCACGGAATGGTCTTAAATTCCAAAAAGGCATCTACTGAAGACCGTCCTTTTCCCGCAGCCCTGAGACTGCTTCAGGATAAGAGGGAATAATTTTGAAAAATAACTTCAAATAGAATGACATTCGTGACCTATGATGAAATCAAGGAATCGACCACATCCATCACTCCGGGAACTACTTGCTCATCCAGAAATGAGCAAAGTTCGTATGATTAATAACCAGGTGTAGCGCCGTCCTACTAGTAAATGACCTATTTCATGTTGGTTACAGCTGACAGCTGAAGACTGCAGAACTGAAAGCGAAAGAAGCAATCGCTAACAAGTATATCAGGAAGAGCAAATGTGAGGAAGTATTTATCGGTGCAACGTTTCGCTCTATCGAGCTGCACCAAGTACATGTACTTTGCTCACATTCAAGCGTTGGATGTGGCCCACCATCACCACTCTAGCCTGTACTCTGATTAAGCACGCTGGTACGCTCATTTTATCAACTTTTTTCCAATTCTTGCCGTGCCCTGCATGATGTCATCAAAGTGTCACAGTAAATGCCATCACTACTGTGACCACCATCTTTTTTCATGGGGTGGTAGGATGGGGGAATGGGTTGGTAAATCCGCTAAGGGCATTATCAGAAACATGAAAGATTGTTTCTGACAATGAGCTTAACTGTCTCAAGCCAGTATAAAGGATGAGAGTCAACCTTAACACATAAAAAATAATAATAATAATAAGATAACATACTACCTCTTATACCATACACTCAAAAAAATAATACGGAGTAAGGGTGAATAAAATGATGCCATAACCAAAAATAAAATACATATCTTTATCAAAAACTACATGACAGAAATACCCTAGACATTTCTTTTGATGTATAATAGATATACATTTAGGCCGTTTTTCTTGTAGTAATCAGTGATAAAGTTTAAGTGCGATTATCTAAAAAGTAGGTGCGTGTGGGTTGTCCCCCTTCCGCGGCCTTAGCCTCATATACAGATCAATCGTTTACATGTGTGTATAACACCTGAAATTCAAAATGATCTACAAAACGTCTTGTTTTTTCTATTGTGTATCGATTTATGTTTAACTTTCTGTATTGTGTTTTTAATTTTATCAATACAAGTTTCCAATGTCTACTGGAAATTTACGTCTTCCCCTCTTTTTTCACATCATCTAATTCAGGAAAGCTAGAAAACTTACGAAAGATATATATATATACAGTATATAGGTATTTATACATATAGGTATTTATATATATATACATATATATATATACATATACATATATATATATATACACATATATATATATACATATACATACACATATATATATATACACATATATGTATATATATATATACATATATATATATATATATACTTATGAGAAGAGTGTAGAAGAAAGGGAGGCCTTTTGGATAGATTTAAATGAGTGCATAGAGGATTTGGGAAGAAATGTAAATATAATAGTACTGGGAGACCTTAATGCTAGGGTAGGAAATGGTCCAATCGATGGAGTGGTTGGGAAATGTGGAGTTCCAGGAAAGAATCGTAGTGGAGAGTTGATGGTGGCAATGTGTCTAGAAAGAGAGTTGATGATAGCAAATACAGTGTTTCGGAAGAAAGTCAAGCAGAAGTACACATGGGAGAGGGTAGTGGAGGGAAGGGTGGTAGATAGAGCGCTAATGGATTATGTAGTGGTAAATAGGATTATGATAGGAAGAATTAAGGATGTACATGTGCTAAGGGGAGAGGGTGAGGGAATATCAGATCATTTTTTGGTGGAAGGTAAGTTGAGAGTGGAGGATAGATGGAGAAAGAGGAAAGGGATAAAAGGTAGGGAGGTGCTTAGAGTGAACTCTTTGAATGAAAAGGGAAAGGAGAAGGAGTACGAAAAGAAGCTGAAGGAGGAGTGGGAGGGAGTAAAGGATAGAGTGGAGCTGGGTGTGGAGGAGGAATGGGGATGGTTCAAGGAGGGAGTCATAAAGTGTGCAAGGATGGTGTGTGGAACAAGAAGGACAGGGGGAAATAGTGTTGAGGCGAACCCCGACAGAAGAAAAAAAAAATAAAAAGAGAAAGAAAAAAGAAGAAAAAAAAGGAGAGAAAGAAAAAGAAGAAAATTAAAATATATATATCTCATTGATCATTATAGATCTACCATTCATATACTAGAGGCTTCCACACACTCCCTGTGATAAGCGACCATTTTTCCGCTACTCCGTGACAGCCTGGTCGCACCAACTGGAGGATAAGGAGTTGTACTGTACTCCCGGTTAGTCATCTGGTAGAACATGGGGCATTGGGTAGGTGGGTACTAGTCCATATTCCATTCTTGGTTGAAAGGAAACTCGACCTTCAGTACTGCCTTTATTCTTCCAAAAACTTTCCAAACCGGGAAGGGGAGGGAACTGAGAACTTGCGTCTCCTTTCAAAAGTACATTTTACTCCAGGACTGGTTCCCTGTAATTTTACAACCTTATTCAGAAACAATACTACCTCAATAGGAAAATGGAGTAGGGTATCTGAAAGATTCAGGAGGCAGAATAAATCCTTACAAGATTGTAGTGAGGTAACATGAGGTTGATATGCCTCTTTCTAAAATATAACATAGGATACGCTTCTTCAGAAATCTTCAAATTACCCTACTTAAATTTTACAATTAATTTTATGCTAGGCCATGGTAGGTTAGGTGAGGCTAGAGTAACCCCCCTAAACGGAAGCCACGTCGTGACCCTCATACACAAAAAGGATCTACTTTTCATACAACAGAGTTTATGAAAGTTAGTTACGAAACATAGTTATGAGAATGAGAAGGGTTATCCAAACACGTAGCAACTACACAAGGTATTGTAACGTAATATTAGATATTACGTCATATGTGTAATTATGTTATAGAATTGTGTTCCTTTGTATTACATAACTATGTTCATATTTCTTGTCTATGTATGTATTGTAACAATGTTAAGCAGTAACGCCCGTCCACTATATGTAATCTTGCCTACGTGCGGAGAGGTGCGCACTCTTGTAGAACAAACAGACAAGCGAAATCCTGAATAGTTCGGAGCGCACAGATTTGACAGTTACTAAATAAATAGATTGTTCAAGCGAGTCGAGGGTCCTAAAACTACCCATGTTGACGTGTTAACTTACCCTCCTCCTCACCCGCACCCTTAACCGGAAGTATCCCGCTTCCGGTCAATGGTATATAAGCGGTGGAAATCGCTGACTCCTGGTCATTTTTCGCTCTATTGATCTCTTGATAAAAATACAAGTTTGGACTCATGAGACGATTGGTGTGAAGTGATCACCCTTTTTGCCTACATTACGTGTCTGATATACATTGCATTACTTTACTTATATTTGTACTTATTACTTATTCTGATGCATGTTCCTGATCTCTTTGTACTTTATCTTGTGTTTCTTATTTGAACGATAATTTCCATAATCATGTAACGGTCCCATTGACCCTACTGCCCATTCTCTTTTGTGTTGATTGCCTGTAAATATTTTCCATTAATAATTTCGTTTACTAGTTTTATCGCTAGTTTAATATTCCTTTCCTGGAATCTTCTTTGTTACCTTTACTTCTAGTCTTACGAATTATCTAGGCCCTGACCAGATAGTTCAGTCCTACAGTGGCTTCTAGAAGTGAGCTGGTTCTTAAGCACTTAGACGTTATACGTAACGTCTCTTCACATACCAGCCGCCCGTAACAAAGTGGCGACCTTGCCAGGATATTGGATCAGGTATTTAACACATTCTTATAGAGATGGATGATATAGTTCAAGAATTCGTTCAAAATCCCAAGGTAAGTTTCTTAAAGAAACAAACTAAAGACACTTTGATAGAAATAGGCAAGCACTTTGGAGTAGACATTGATACAAGTTTGCGAAAGAAAAAAATACTTCAGGAACTCGTTGAAAATCTGATCGAAGATGAGATCTTATCTCCAGAAGAGATTACAGCTATACAAATTCCTTCAAATAGGTTAGAAATAGAGGCACGACTAACCGAACTTAAGATTAAGGAGATTGAATTAAAGGTCAGGAGAGTAGAAATTGAGGAGGAAGCTAAACTGAAACAAATGCAAATTGAGGCAGAATTTAAAGCTAAAGAGGAGGAAACTAAACTAAAACAAATGCAAATTGAGGCAGAATTTAGAGCTAGAGAAGAGGAAGCTAAAGCGAAACAAGTAGCTAAAGAGGAGGAAACTAAACTGAAACAAATGCAAATTGAGGCAGAATTTAGAGCTAAAGAGGAAGCTAAAGTGAAACAAATAGAAAGAGAGAACGAAACTAAAGTAAAATTGGCAGAGTTAGAATTAAAGAAGGCAGAAGTAGAAGCTAGGATTGTTGATAGACGACCCGTAGTTCAGGAAGGTCATATAGATATTTCCAAGTATGTAAAACTTTTACCCATATTTTCAGAAGGAGAGCCAGAAATTTTCTTTCTTCAGTGGGAAAAATTGGCGCAACAGTTACAAATCCCTAAAGAAAATTGGCCATTAATCATTCAAACACAATTTAAGGGTAAGGCTCAGCAAATTTATACTTCTCTTTCAGAAGCAGAAAGCGAGTGATAATATGAAAGCTTGTATTTTAAAAGCTTATGAACTAATACCAGAGGCCTATAGACAGAAATTCCGTAATTATAGGAAGACACCTCAGTTAACATACGTAGAATATGCGGCTCAACAAGAGAGGTTATTCAATAGGTGGTGTTTGGCTAGTGAAACAGACACCTTAGATAGACTTAAACAGTCGATTTTGTTGGAGCAGTTTAAGAATACCTTAGAGACAGATCTTAGGATTTTTATCGATGATCATGTTCCCGAAACTTTAACTAAAGCTGCTGTATTGGCTGATGAGTTCACACTAAATCATAAACCTAAGTCAAGACAAATGGAATCCCAAAAGTCAAAGTCATATATTCCAGATTCAACAAAATACTCTGATCCTTGGTCCCCAAAGAAACACTTTGAAAATCAGTCTAGCCCATCACATTTCAGTTACAGGTCTAATTTCAATCAATATCCTCCAAACCAACCTTGGCAAAGAATGGAAAGGTTTAAGACTAATCCCCCTGTAACTTGTTCATATTGTAAACAGGTTGGCCATCACATTTCTAATTGCAGAAAGAGACTGACACCCTCGTTCTCCAATAAGACACCAACTCTTGTAAGTAATATAAAATCAGATGATTCAAAATCCTCTATTCAGGATAAACTACCATTCAAGTATATTCGGATCACAACCCCTTAAAGTTCCTACAGACTATGAAAAACAAGAATCCGAGACTTACACGTTGGAGTTTATTTCTCCAACCCTTTAATCTCACAATTCATCATATAAAAGGCGTCTTTAATGTTTTAGCCGACGTCCTTTCTAGAACATAGCTTTTCAACAGAAAGTGAAAAGCTTTCCCAAACGGTGGAGGTGTAACGTAATATTAGATATTACGTCATATGTGTAATTATGTTATAGAATTGTGTTCCTTTGTATTACATAACTATGTTCATATTTCTTGTCTATGTATGTATTGTAACAATGTTAAGCAGTAACGCCCGTCCACTATATGTAATCTTGCCTACGTGCGGAGAGGTGCGCACTCTTGTAGAACAAACAGACAAGCGAAATCCTGAATAGTTCGGAGCGCACAGATTTGAGTTACTAAATAAATAGATTGCTCAAGCGAGTCGAGGGTCCTAAAACTACCCATGTTGACGTGTTAACTTACCCTCCTCCTCACCCGCACCCTTAACCGGAAGTATCCCGCTTCCGGTCCAATGGTATATAAGCGGTGGAAATCGCTGACTCCTGGTCATTTTTCGCTCTATTGATCTCTTGATAAAAATACAAGTTTGGACTCGTGAGACGATTGGTGTGAAGTGATCACCCTTTTTGCCTACATTACGTGTCTGATATACATTGCATTACTTTACTTATATTTGTACTTATTACTTATTCTGATGCATGTTCCTGATCTCTTTGTACTTAGACTTTATCTTGTGTTTCTTATTTGAACGATAATTTCCATAATCATGTAACGGTCCCATTGACCCTACTGCCCATTCTCTTTTGTGTTGATTGCCTGTAAATATTTTCCATTAATAATTTCGTTTACTAGTTTTATCGCTAGTTTAATATTCCTTTCCTGGAATCTTCTTTGTTACCTTTACTTCTAGTCTTACGAATTATCTAGGCCCTGACCAGATAGTTCAGTCCTACAGTGGCTTCTAGAAGCAGCCGCCCGTAACAGTATTTATTGCCAGCATTCGTGTAATTGCATTCCCCTCTTCCGTCTTATTTCCCCTCTCTACCGGACGTGGGCTTCTCAATTAAAAAGAAATTAAATGTTAATTAATGATTCCGGCTTTAACTCTTACCTTTTATAAGGGAAAATTTCTGACTGATTTGCCTTGGTTGGCTGTCTTGGCGAGTCTACGTGGCTTTTTCTAATATGCCACGTTGGCCGTGATTAAAACAAAGGGCCCGTTCATTATACCCCCGTGTCCGATAGCGAGATTATGACTTAATCTTTACATAGTAACATTTCTTTACTTGTTTGCTAACAAATACAATTCTTTTAATGGATTTCCTAATACTTAATTTTTTATAAGTACAATAGTAAATTAAAGATATTAGAGCTGGATGATGAATCAATTTCTAAGTACTTCCAAAATTTTAAAGGGGTAACTTTTCCCCCTGACAATAGAAGAAAGGGTAGTGAATGGTGGGATGAGGAAACAAAGAAGGTTGTAGAAGAGAAGAAGCGAGCTTTCACAGATTGGTTACAAAATAGGACGAGGGAGTCATATGAGAGGTACAAAGAAAAGAAAAGAGAAGTAAAGCAAAAGGTAAAGGAGGCAAAGAGGAGAGCAGATGTGAAATGGGGTAAGAGTATGACAGAAAACTTTGAAAGTAATAAAAAGATGTTTTGGAAAGAAATTAAGAGGAAGAGGAGGCGAATCAAGTAGAGAAGAAAAGGTAAAAGGTGCAGATGGAGAGATGATAATGGAAGAGAAGGCAGTAAGGGGAAGATGGGCAGAATATTTTAGGGAGTTGCTAAATGTGAAGGAGGATAGGGAGGGAAAGATAGCTGTAGTGGGAAATGCGAAGAAAATGAGTGATGAGTGAGGAGAATGGAGGAGAAATAAGGAAAGATGAAGTGAAGGCAGTTGTTAAGATGATGAAAGCAGGTAAGGCACCTGGTCTGGATGGATGCCATGTAGAATGTCTGAAAAAGGGAGGTTCAGTGATGGTGGACTGGCTGGTGAGGTTATTTAATGTTTGCTGGAGAGAGGGTAGAGTGCCGGAGGACTGGAGGAGTGCCTGTATAGTTCCTCTTTACAAGGGAAAAGGGGACAAGTGTGAATGTAGTAGTTTCAGAGGGATTAGCTTATTAAGTGTAGTTGGGAAGGCTTATGGGAGGATCTTGATTGAGAGGATTAGGAGAGGAACAGAAGGAGTAATTGGTGAGGAACAGTGTGAATTTAGGACAGGTAGAGGTTGTGTAGATCAGATCTTTGTGGTAAGACAGATATGTGAGAAAGCTATAGGAAAGGGGAAGGATGTTTTTTGGGCTTTTATGGATCTGGAAAAGGCTTATGATAGGGTAGACAGAAAGGCACTGTGGGAGGTTATGCAGATATACGGGATAGGAGGAAAGCTTCTGGGAGCTGTCAAGAGTTTTTATGAGAGTAGTAGAGCTTGTGTCAGGATTGGAAATGGAGAGAGTGAGTGTTCGAGGTAAAGGTGGGACTTCGTCAAGGATGCGTTATGTCGCCCTGGCTGTTCAACTTATACATGGATGGGGTGGTGCGAGAGGTAAATGCAAGGGTAGTGGGCAAGGGATTGGAGATGGTTAAAGAAAATGGAGAAAAGTGGGAGGTGAGCCAGCTGCTGTTTGCGGACGACACTGCGCTTGTGGCAGGATCGGAGGAGGGATTGAGGAAATTGGTGGCAGAGTTTGGGAGAGTATGTGATAGAAGAAAGCTAAAGATAAATGTGGGTAAAAGTAAGGTGATGAGATGTACAAGGGGTGAAAGTGGCAGTAGACTGGAAGTGAGCATTAAGGGAGAGCGACTGGAGGAAGTGGATAGTTTTAGATACTTGGGTGCAAATGTGGCAGGAAAAGGTGGAGTGAAGGTGGAGGTAGAATGTAGATTGAGAGAAGCGAGTAAATGCCTTGGTGGGTTAAAGAGTGTAATGAGGAATAGACATTTGGGAATGGATGCTAAGACGAGACTGTATGAAGGAGTGATTGTGCCAACCGCACTGTATGGGGCAGAAACATGGAACATAAGAGAGGAAGAGAGAAGGAGTTTGAATGTGTTTGAGATGAGGTGTCTGAGAAGTATGATGGGGGTTACTAGGCTAGATAGAGTGAGAAATGAGGAGGTGAGGAGGAGAACAGGGGTGGAAAAGGAGCTGGGAGATAGGGTTGATGAAAGAATATTAGGATGGTTTGGACACATGGAAAGAATGAGTGAAGAAAGACTAGTAAAAGAGGTATGGAAGGCAGATGTGGAGGGAGTGAACATGAGGGGACGTCCTAGGATGAGGTGGATGGATGGGGTGAAGGGGGCTTTGGGGAAGAGGGGAATGTCTGTTGAGGAAGGACGGGAGAGGACAGAAGACAGGTGTGAATGGAGAATGGTTGTATATGGATGATGTTGTGATTGCATGAGGTGGAATGAGCG
>NC_134815.1:31203852-31211352 GCF_046742065.1 Oratosquilla oratoria
AGATTAAAAGCAGGACAGACGAAATAGAAAAAGTAGAACTAAACAAGCTTATCAACAAAAGACAGAGATTAGAGAAAAGAATGAGAAACATGGATGAAATAGAGGAAACTATTCGGAAAGGTAAAAGTATTAAAGTGACCGAGCGCAGACATGTTTTAGGAAGACAGCAAATGATATGTTTGAAAGATAGAAATGGAGAAATAATGAAATGTGGAGACAAAATCGTAAAAAGACTAGAAGACAGTAGTTGAGTCATTACATTCATGTGTAGACGTTAGTAGTATACCAGAGATTACAAAGGAAGAAGTAAGATTTGCTCTAAAAACTATGAAACGTGGAAAAACACCAGGGGAAGATGGTATTGCAATAGATCTGTTTAAAGACGCAGGTGAAATAGTTCATATTAAGTTGGCTCAGTTGTACACCCAGTGCTTACGTCAAGAAAACGTTCCTGATGCGTGGTGCAATGCTATAGTGATTTTGCTTCATAAAAAAGGAGACCAGAAGGACCTTAGTAACTATCGACCGATTATCTTGCTATCAAACGTATATAAAGTATTCTCCAAGATCCTTACAAATAGACTAAGTCAAGTTTTAGATGAAAACCAACCGAGAGAACAGGCAGGCGTTAGATGCGGATATTCAACTCCAGACCATTTGCAGGCGATAAACTAACTAAGCGAGAAAACGACAGAATACAATATACCTCTGTGTTTAGCTTTTGTAGATTATGAGAAAGCCTTTGACTCGGTAGAACAAATAGCCATACTAAACTCGCTACGCAAACAGGGTACAAACGAACAGGTCGTAAGAGTTTTAGAAAAGATTTATGCGAAAGGTACCGCTATAGTTTGACTACATAAAGATACAGAAAAGATCAAGATCGAGAAAGGAGTACGGCAAGGCGATACCATTTCACCCAAACTATTTACAGCTTGTTTGGAAGATATTTTCAGAAGGTTGAGTTGGGAAAAGAAAGGTCTGAAGATTAATGGCGTATATTTGAACCTCCTAAGATTTGTGGATGACATCATTCTTATTTCAGAAAGAGCAGAAGACTTGCAAGATATACTGAGCGATCTAAACAAGGAAAGTCTTAAAGTAGGTTGAAAAATGAATAGGAGTAAAACCAAAGTAATGTTCAATACGAAAGTTCAAAGCAAAGAGATTGTAATTGATGATGAGAGTCTTGCGGAAGTTGAAGATTATAATTATTTAGGCCAGATGGTGAAAGTGACGAAAGATCATGACAATAAAATAAAAAGATGCATTACAATTGGTTGGAAAGTGTTTGGTAAGTATAACAAAATCCTGAGAGGCTCTCTACCTTTATGTTTGAAGCGTAAAGCTTACAATCAATGCATTCTACCAGCAATAATTTACGGGTGTGAGACTTGGAAACTGACGAGGGTGATAGAAACAAAGCTAAGGACTGCACAGAGGAGAATGGAGAGATCAATGATGGGAATAACACTGAGAGACCGAAAGAGAGCAAGTTGGGTGAGAGAGCAGACTAGAGTGAAAGATATTGTGGAGGCTGTATAAGAGAGGAAGTGGAATTAGGCAGGTCTGTTAGTGCGAACGCCTGATGAGCGATGGAGTGTGTTACTGAGTGGACGCCGCGAGATAGGAAGCGTGGAAGAGGGAGACCAGACAGAAGGTGGAGAGAAGAGAGAGAGAAGTTCGTAGGAGTGACGTGGCAGAGGTTGGCACAGTCGTATGAATCATGGAATGCTATGAATGAGGCTCTCACCATCGACTATAATCTCTTTACTTTGAACTTTCGTGTTGAACATTACTTTGGTTTTATTCTTATTCATTTTTAAATCTACTTTAAGACTTTCTTTGTTCAGATTACTCAGCATATATTGGAAGTCCTGTGCCTTCTCTGAAATAAGAATAATGTCATCTGCAAATCTTAGGTGGTTCAAATATTCGCCATTAATCTTCAAACCTTTCTCTTCCCAACTCAACCTTCTGGAAATCTCTCTTAAACAAGCTGTAAATAATTTGGGTGAAATGGTATCGCCTTACCGTATTCCCTTTTCGATCTTGATCTTTTCTGTATATATATGTAGTCGAATTATAACGGTACCTTTCGCATGTTTTTTTTTTTTTTTCTAAAACCCTTACGATCTGTTCGTTTGTATCCTGCTTACGTAAGGAGTTTAATACTGCTATTTGTTCCACCGAGTCAAAGGCCTTCTCGTAATCTACAAAAACTAAACACAAAGGTATATTGTATTCTGTCGTTTTCTCGTTTAGTTGGTTTATCGCCTGCAAATGGTCTAGAGTTGAATATCCACTCCTAAAACCTGCCTGTTCTCTCGGTTGGTTTTCATCTAAAACTTGACTATTTGGTCCATACTTGTGGTCATTCCATGCACACTTGCATCTCATCCCAAATCTTATTGTACAAAAAAAGCAGCTGCGCCTCTTAAATCAAATTTGTTTTTTTGCATCCTTTCGTTTAATGTCATAAATAAATACAGTGAACAAGACAAGTTCCTTTAGAAACTAGATAAGGTAAATGTTCAGTTTCGCCCCTGGGCGCAATATAGCAATAGAAAATGAACTACTAATTTTGTAAATTATAATATATCAACTGTATCAACGTAATATGCAATTTTGTGAAATAGAAAACAGAAAAATTGCTAAAACAGATTTCGTAAGTAACGAAGTCGCGCCGGACGAATGGTACGCCATGTTTGTTATGATAGATGCCGACGTCGAAGAAATGAAAGGATGATAAATTCGTCTAACCTAAACTAAACCTAACCTAACCCAAACTAACCTAACCTAACCTGTGTTTGATAAATCATTACCTGCAAATTAAATGTCATCCGGATCGTCCTCGTTGTCGTCGTCGTGAGAGACTTTGGCGGGCTTTTCCACTCGTTCATTAGCATATTTGCTTGTACAGACGATGCTACTCATTTGAATCAACTCCCACATTTGCCTTCACTCCTACAACATACTTTTCATAATTATTTTTCCTGGTCTTCTGCCAAACCATTTTATTCAGTAAAACCGTCCACCCTCGTCTATACGAAGACATACACTCCAACGAATTTAATAGCAGAATAAAATATATAAGGTACGTTACAGTAGCGAGATACAAGGATAGAAACGCTACTAAACTAGTCCAAAACAACAACAACAACAACAACAAACCACCTGGCAGAGTGTCATGACGTCACTGATCTCTGTGCACCATGTGAATTGTAAAATGAACCTTATGACAACCCGATATAAAGGCTCAAGTCGCATAATACCCAATTTAGTGTTGTCAGGGCAGTACTGATTAATGAGGCCGAGGGACGGTGACTGCTTAGTCGATTTTTTAATAAAGCTGTGTGATGGTCACAGAACCGTTGGCGTGTTGACAGTGATAATGTCACAAACAAACAAACGAGACCTAAGGAAGTTTTTCTTTGTCACGTTTAATATCTTTATTTAATTCTACTTGTTTATTTATCTATTTATTATTTATTTATATGTTTATTTTTATTTTGGAGGTGGCTTAGGATGTTGACAAAAACCCAAAAGACATTTCGAACTGTTGATTCTTTCAGGCGTCTTTCGAGCAGAGATGATCATCTTCGAAGAGAAAAAGAAAAAGTGTATGTGTGTGTGCGTGTGCGTGCGGGTGCGTGTGCGTGCGCGTGCGTGTGCGTGTGTGTGTGTGTGCGTGTGTGTGTGTGTGTGTGTGTGTGTGTGTGTGTGTGTGTGTGTGTGTGTGTGTGTGTGTGTGTGTGTGTGTGTGTGTGTGTGTGTGTGTGTGTGTGTGTGTGTGTGTGTGTGTGTGTGTGTGTGTGTGTGTGTCTTTGCCGAGGTGCAACTAGTTTGTAATTACGAGGTGCATCTGTCGTCGAACTCGCTGCAAGGCGCAGCATAGAACTGCATTAAAACTCTTGTACCGGACGAAAATTCATGAGTAATCTCAAGATACCTATCTAGTTACCTACCGCATGTAAAATTAAATTCAAATTCCCTCTAACTAAATGACTGATAGCATATAAAAATTATTGGGTTGTGTAAAATTAACGATAACTTGAAATTCCGGCCATGTCGAATTATCCTCAGAGAACGAGAGTAAGATTGTAAAGTTATATCTTTTGGCGTTTCGCAATTGTGTTATTGTTGTTTATCTCATTTCAGAATCTTTGACAACGCCTTTCTGACTGAAGCTCCCTGAACATCAGGAAGTTGGGGGAAAGTGTAAAATGTCGACAATGAGTGACGTGATTTCTATACCAACTGGAGCCGTTGAAGAGCGTGAAGGCAACAAGAAGGACGCTTGGTCACAGTGCACACGATACAAGGTTTCTATTGATGGAAATGATTTAGAAAGATCGGAATATTTTCTTAATGAATATGGAGAACTTTACCAGTTCGTATTCACTTATGAAATGAAAGGCTTTAGAGTGGTCAAGATGCCTGGTAATCAAGACGAGCTTGAATGTGGAATAATTACAAGAAATCAGTCCGATATAACTAGTGAAGAAAACAAAGCTAGTGGACTATCATAGACGACAAGAAAGAGAATTAGGTTTGCAGAGAACATTGAACAGTTGAAATATTTTGTTAAAGAAGAAATCATTGGCACAGGCGAATCTCCCACTGGGTCACCTTCGAAGCCAATACTGAAGAAAGACTCTTACCCTGTCTCTCGCATTCCAGTACCAACTCAAGGCTCTAACTTTGCCCACAGAAAGTTCATTCTCAACTACCGAGAAACTTCTGTTTTGGGCCAATTGAAACTTCTGCTTTACGACCTATCGCTTAAGAAGTATTTCAGAGTGCACCGTCAAGTTTTGGAGTATCTGAACCAAAACCTTGACATAGTGGAAACTGCTGCCAAGGTCATTCTAGATTTTTCCACTCTTCAGGAAGGAAACAAAGATATGTACGCGCAGCTCTGTAAATTAATAATATAGAAATTAGACATTATTCCCAGTGAGCTGTTCAGGAGAAGTCTGATCTTATCTTGCCAGGATCTGTTCATGGATTGGCTAACCTCACATGCCTCATGCAAAGTCAAGAAAGGACACAGGGCTGAAAACCAAAACCCGACCGAAGAATGTCTTCAAGGAACGCATTGTCGAAATCCTGAACAATTGCCTTCCTTGTGTAAATTCATGGGATATTTGTTCAGACATCACATCCTATCACCTCAAAGGATTGCCCTCAGTCTAAAAAGACTGACTCATAATAAGAGAAATGAAGGTGCTTTAGAGGCTGCGTGCGTCCTGATCGAACACTGTGGCATTCTCTTCTACAAAAGATCAAGGCGATCACCGACAGTGATTAAAATGGTGTACGAGGTTCGAGACTCAATTAAGGCTTCGTTGAGGACAATGTCGCCCTACTAGACCTGCAGGCACCTCCTTGAAGACCTCTTGGACCTTACGGAATGGTCTTAAATTCCAAAAAGCCATTTACTGAAGACCGTCCTTTTCCCGCAGCCCTGAGACTCTTTGAGGATAAGAGGGAAGAATTTAGAAAAATAATTTCAAATAGAATGACATTCGTTACCAAGTAGGCTATATGATCAAATCAAGGAATCGACCACATCCATCACTCCGGGAACTACTTGCTCATCCAGAAATGAGCAAAGTTCGTATAATTAATGACCAGGTGTAGCGCCGTCCTACTAGTAAATGACCTATTTCAATTTGGTTACAGCTGACAGCTGAAGACTACAGAACTGAAAGCGAAAGAAGCAATCGCTAACAAGTATATCAGGAAGAGCAAATCTGAGGAAGTATTTATCGGTGCAACGTTTCGCTCTATCGAGCTGCACCAAGTACATGTACTTTGCTGACGATCAAGCGTTAGATGTGGCCCACCATCACCACTCTAGCCTGTACTCTGATTAAACACGCTGGTACGCTCATTTTATCAACTTTTTTCCAATTCTTGCCGTATTTGTCCTGCATGATGTCATCAAAGTGTCACAGTAAATTCCATCACTACTGTGACCACCAACTTTTTTCATAGATGGTAGTATGGGGAAATGGGTTGGTAAATCCGCTAAGGGCATTATCAGAAACATGAAAGATTGTTTCTGACAATGAACTTAACTGTCTCAAGCCAGTATAAAGGATGAGAGTCAACCTTAACACATAGAAAATAAAAAATGAAATAACATACTACCTCTTATACCATACACTCTAAAAAACAATACGGAGAAGGGGTGAATAAAATGCGGCCGTAATCAAAAATAAAATACGTATTTTGATCAAAAACTACATGACATGACAGAAATACCCTAGACATTTCTTTTGATGTATAATAGTTATACATTTAGGCCGTTTTCCTTGTAGTATTCAGTGATCAACTTTAAGCGCCATTTTTTCAAAAGTAGGTGCGTGTGAGTTGTCCCCCTTCCGTGGCCTTAGCCTCATATACAGATCACTCGTTTATATGTCTGTATTACATGTGATAGTTCAAAACGATCTACAAAACGTCTTGTTTTTTTGCAAAGTTTAGATATATTAAATCTATATTGTTTCTTTTGTCATAATTCGAGATAACTGTGTTGTAGAATTCGAGTAAGTTAGTCACGCAAGAATGTTTCCGTCTGAAACCATGCTGCCTATCATTTATCAAACGGTTACTTTCTAATTGATGTTCGATAACATCTCTGATGATAGTTTCCATTATTTTTCCTACGATTGAAGTCAAACTTATAGGCCTATAGTTATTTGGTTTCTTTTTGTCACCTTTTTTGAATATGGGAGTAACGTTAACTAGCTTCCATTCTCTTGGGACATCTCCGGATATGATGGATTTCTTGAAAATAATTTCTAATGGAAAAAAAAATAATTTTTCGTTTCCTTTAAGATTCTTGGATGCCAACCGTCAGGCCCTGGTGTTTTATTAACTTTGAGTTTATCTATACACCTTTTACTTTTTTCTTTTGTTATATTTACCGTAGTGAGTAAGTTTACCCTAGACTTTTCACAGGTTTCAGTTTGGAGTTCACTTTGAGGTGTTTCGTTTACGAATACCGAGCTAAAATAATTGTTTAAAATATTACACATTCCTTCATTTGAATATTCAAGTTGACCGTCAGCAGATAATAGTGGACCAATGTGATTCCTAACAACCTTTTTATCTCTAATGTATAGAATTCTTTGGGATTCTCTTTGGATTTATCAGCGATATACATTTCGTATTTTCGTTTTCTTTTTTTCATTGTCTTTTTTAAATCTCTCTGCACTGGTACATAACTTTCATAGTTATTAGATGCACCCGAGCACTTATATTTCTTATAAGCCTGTCTTTTTTTTTAGCAATACTTTTTTCAGTTTCTTTGTCGAACCACTTTGGGCGAGTCTGATTTGGAGGACGTCTGTCCTTAAAAGGCATGTAAGTATGAATCATCTTAGTGAGCGTACTTTTAAATATATCCCCACATCTGATTTACAGGTCTTTCGCTTAATTTTGCTTCCCAATCTTTAAGCTGAAGCTCCTGACACAGTGATGGTGCCA
>NC_134815.1:31213852-31216352 GCF_046742065.1 Oratosquilla oratoria
CTCTAATTTGCTCCTCTGTGTGATGTTAAGTGATGATGACCAGGCTGGGGAGGCGTACATGAGGGTGGGGAGTACGAAGGTGGTGTAGACTCCCTTTAGATCTGGTGATGGGGTACCAAGGGACTTCAATCTGCGCAGCATGAAGAGTTTGTAAGAGGCTGTCCTGATGATGTTGTTGATGTGCTGGTTCCAGTTAAGGTGGTCGTCTATTGTGATGCCTAGTAGCTTGGCGGACTGGACCACTTGAAGGGAATGGGTTCCTAATGACAGTTGAGGTGGTGCCACCGCCTGTTTGGATGTACAAACATGCATGACCACGGTCTTGTTGTGGTTAACTGTCACATTCCTGCTCTCAGTCCACGTTTTGAGGTTGTCTAGGATGTTTTGTAGTGGAGAAAAGTCAGGCTGCCTGGTGTTGATGGGAATGCCAACTGTACAGTCATCGACGTATTTCCATCTATGTTGGGTGTCCATTAATGCGTCATTTATGAGGATGAGGAAGCACAGTGGTCCCATCTTGGTCCCTTGGGGGACCCCACATGTTAGAGGGTGGAGGGAGGATGTCGTTCCCTGGTACCTCACTACCTGTTGACGTCCGGTCAGGAAGTCGGCTAGCCATGCTACCAAGTGTGGTTGGATCCCCAGTTGTATGGCTTTGGAGATGATGATGTTATGGTCAACAAGGTCAAACGCTTTCTTGAAGTCAATAAAGGTCAAGGCTAGAGAAGTATTGCGCTTGTCTAAGTGGCTGTGCAAGAAGTCCAGAAGATTAACAAGATAGTGAGTTGTGGAGGAAGATTTCATGTTGCCATACTGTTTTATATCGATTTGATCTTTAATTTTGTTGTATACTGAGTTAAAAACAAAACCCTCACATATAAGGCTTGGGATTGGGGTGATAGCAATAGGTCTAAGGTCGCTTAGTGACTGTGGGTTCGGACATTTGGGGATGGGAGTGATATATGAAATTTTCCAATCACTGGGGCAGGAGTTTTGACTCAGTGAAGCATTAATTATGGAGGAAAGTGGGAGGGCAAGTTCTGGGGCAAATTCTTTGTAGATTTTGATAGGTAGATCAGAAGGTGTGTGTGTGTGTGTGTGTGTGTGTGTGTGTGTGTGTGTGTGTGTGTGTGTGTGTGTGTGTGTGTGTGTGTGTGTGTGTGTGTGTGTGTGTGTGTGTGTGTGTGTGTGTGTGTGTGTGTGTGTGTGTGTGTGTGTGTGTGTGTGTGTGTGTGTGTGTGTGTGTGTGTGTTTGTCTTTGCCGAGGTGCAACTAGTTTGTAATTACGAGGTGCATCTATCGTCGAACTCGCTCCAAGGCGCAGCATAGAACTGCATTAAAACTCTGGTACCGGACGAAAATGCATGAGTAATCTCAAGATACCTATCTAGTTACTTACCGCATGTAAAATTAAATACAAATTCCCTCTAACTAAATGACTGATAGCATATAAAAATGATTGGGTTTTGTAAAATTAACGATAACTTAGAATTCCGGCCATGTCGAAATATCTTCAGAGGACGAGAGTAAGATTGTAAAATTATCTTTTGGTGTTTCACAATTGTGTTGTTGTTATTTATCTCATTTCAGAGTCTTTGACAACGCCTTTCTGATTGAAGCTCCCTGAACTTCAGGAAGTTGGGGGGAAATGAACGTAACAATGAACGTAACTTCTCAACCGACCGGAGCCGTCGAGGAGAGTGACGTCACTACGCCTTGCAGAAAAAAGGACGCCTGGTCCCAGTGCACGAGATATAAGCTCTCTATGGATGGGACCAATTTGGAAAGGTCCGAATATTTCATTAACAATGATGGAGAACTTTACCAATTCATATTTACATATGAAATGAAAGGAGTCAGAGTGATCAAGGTGCCTGGCAACGTAGACGAGCTGGAATCCGCAATGGAAAGATAGGACGATAAGGGCTCTGATAAAATGAGTGAAATCACTATAAACTAGACCAATGATAACGAAGGAAATATTAAAAAACTGGTCGATGAAGAAAGCGGAAACAAGGAGGATAAAAGAACTGAGCCAATGAATCAACATAATCAGGAAACGAACATGGACAGCAGGAAAGAAAGTGATGGCAATGAAAAAAGTGGCACTATTACAAGGAATGAGTCCGATATAACTAGTGAAGAAAAGACTAGTGGACTATCAAAGACGACGGCAAAAAAGAAGTTCAGGTTTGCAGAGAATATTGAATAGCTAAAGTATTTTGTGAAAGAAGAAATAATTGGCACAGGCGAATCTCCTTCTGGGTCACCTTAGAAGCCAATCCTGAAGAAAGATTCTTTTCCTGTCTCTCGCATTCCAATACCTTCTCAAGGCTCAAACTTTGCCCACAGAAAGTTACTTCTCAACTACCGAGAAACTTCTGTTTAGGGCCAGTTGAAATTAATGCTGAATGAGCTTTCGTTTAAGAAATATCTCAAAGTGCACCGTCAAGTTTTGAAGTATTTGTCCCAAAACCTTGACATAGTGGAAACTGCTGCC
>NC_134815.1:31221352-31238852 GCF_046742065.1 Oratosquilla oratoria
TGTCTCTCGCCTTCCAGTACCTTCTCATGGCTCTAACTTTCCCCACAGAAAGTTAATTCTCAATTACCGAGAAACTTCTGTTTTGGGTCAATTGAAACTACTGCTTAACGAGCTATCGTTTAAGAAGTATCTCAGAGTGCACCGTCAAGTTCTGGGGTATCTGACCCAAAACCTTGACGTAGTGGAAACTGCTGCCAAAGTCATTCTAGATTTTTCCATTCTTCAGGAAGGAAACAAAGACATGTACGCGCAGCTCTGCAAACTAATAATATAGAAACTAGACATTAACCCCAGTGAGCTGTTTAGAAGGAGCCTGATCTTATCTTGCTAGGACCTGTTCATGCATTGGCTAAGCCCAGATGCCTCTAGTGAAGTCAAGAAAGGACACGGCGCTGAAAACAAAAACTCGACCCTTCAAGGAACGCATTGTCGAAATCCTAAACAACTGCCTTCATTGTGTAAATTCATGGGATATTTGTTCAGACATCACATCCTATCACCTCAAAGGATTGCCCTCAATTTAAAAAGACTGACTTATAATAAGAGAAATGAAAGTGCATTAGAAGCTGCGTGCGTCCTGATCGAACACTGTGGCATTCTCTTCTACAAAAGATCAAGGCTATCACCGACAGTGATTAAAATGGTGTACGAGGTTCGAGAGTCAATTGAGGCTTCGTTGAGGACAATGTCGCCTTACTAGACCTGCAGGCACCTCCTTGAAGATCTCTTGGACCTCACGGAATGGCCTTAAATTCCAAAAATGCATTTACTGATGACCGTCCTTTCCCCGCAGACCTGAGACTCCTTGAGGATAAGAGGGAAGAATTTAGAAAAATAATTTAAAATAGAATGACATTCGTGACGAAGTAGGCTATATGATGAAATCAAAGAATCGACCACATCCATCACTCCGGGAACTAATTCCTCATCCAGAAATGAGCAAAGTTCGTATAATTAATGACCATGTGTAGCGCCGTCCTACTAGTAAATAACCTATTTTATGTTGGTTACAGCTGACAGCTGAAGACTGCAGAACTGAAAGCGAAATAAGCAATTGCTAACAAGTATATCAGGAAGAGCAAATGTGAGGAAGTCTTTATCGGTGCAAAGTTTCGCTCTATCGAGCTGCACCAAGTACATGTACCTTGCTGACGATCACCACTCTAGCCTGTACTCTGATTAAGCACGCTGGTACGCTCATTTTATCAACTTTTTTTCCACTTCTTGCCGTGTCCTGCATGATGTCATCAAAGTGTCACTGTAAATGCCATCACTACTGTGACCACCAACTTTTTTCATGGGGTGGTAGGATGGGGAAATGGGTTGGTAAATCCGCTAAGGGCATTATCAGAAACATGAAAGATTGTTTCTGACAATGAACTTAACTGTCTCAAGCCAGTATAAAGGATGAGAGTCAACCTTAACAGATAAAAAATGAAATAACATACTACCTCTTATACCATACACTCAAAAAAATAATACGGAGTAGGGGTGAATAAAAAGCGGCCGTAACCAAAAATAAAATACATATTTTTTATCAAAAACTACATGCCAGAAATACCCTGGACATTTCTTTTGATGTATTATAGATATATATTTAGGCCGTTTTTCTTGTAGTAATCAGTGATAAAGTTTAAGCGCGATTATCTAAAAAGTAGGTGTGTGTGGGTTGTCCCCCTTCCGCGGCCTTAGCCTCATATACAGATCAATCGTTTACATGTCTGTATAACACCTGATAATTCAAAATGATCTACAAAACGTCTTGTTTTTTCTATTGTGTATCTTCGACGGTGTCCTCGTTGAATCTTAGAGCTTCGAATCTATTTCTAATTTCTAACTGAAATTTCTTATTATTATCCTTAACCTTTGCAAGGCTGATTTTCTTTCTTAAAACTAGTTTATTTCTCTCGGCTCTGAAATTGAATTTAGCTGTGCAACCTACCATTCTATGGTCACTACCTATGTTGATTTTATCTATCACCGTAACATTGTTAACGCTCTTGCTCTCATTACCTAATATGAAGTCTATTTCATTCTTTGTTGTTCCATTTGGACTTTTCCAGGTCCATTTACGCCCTACACGCTTTTGGAAGAAAGTGTTCATTATTCTCATATTGTAATTCTCTGCAAAATTGACTAACATCTCACCTCTGTCATTTCTTTCACTTCCTCCAAACTTCCCAATGCACGACTCATCTCTCATCTTATCCCCATCTTATTCTCCACTAGCCCTTCTCCTGGTTCTACTTCTGGCTCTTCTCCTGAACCATTGTACTGACTCTACTCATGGCTTTTCTCCAGGCAGTTCTCCAAGCCCTTGTCCAGGCCCTTCTCCCGGCCTTTTTCCCAGCCTTTCTCCGGGACCATTTTCCTGACCCTTCTCCATGACCTTGTCTAAGCCCTTCACCTGACCCTTTTTCCGGCCCTTCTCCCGGTCATTTTTCTGGACCTTCTACTGGCCCTTCTCTTGGGGCTTCTCCTGGCTCTTCTCCTAGCCCTTCTCCCGTCTCTCCTCGTGACCCTTCTCCCGGTAATTTTCCCGGCCCTTCTACTGACCCTTCTCACGGCACTTCTCCTGGCCCATGTCCTGGCACTTCACCAACGTGTACTTACTTTTTTCTTGTTCCTTTATCTGAATTAAGTCGTCATAGAAGAACTCAATTTCATCGTCTGAACTCTGTGAAGTTGGTGCATAAACCTGAACTATTTTTACAGTGTACCTTTAACAATCACAATCCAAGGTACCCTGTCTGAAAAACTGCTGAACTTGACTACGTTACTAGCAGTCTCTCTGTTGATCAAGAATTGTACTCCACTAGATCTTTCTTTGTCCTTACCTCTATAGTAGAACAGGTGGTGACCATCTTGTAATTGGATCAGCTTTTCTTCCATTCTTCGGACTTCGCTCAGTCCTATGATCTCCCACTTGATGTTGTCTAGTTCTTCCATTAAAATCTCCAGCCTGTGATCTTCTGAGAGACTTCTTACGTTGTAAGTACGGATCTTCAGTTTCTTCATATTGTTTAATATCCAAGACGATCTGCTTGGACAGTGCTTACTCATATTCGGTGGCACACTGCCTGTAAGCACATGAGGCAATGCGGTTGGACCTTTAGGAGACGATGATCCAACAGGAACGCCCGGTTTTGTTTTGGTTGTGTTGTCCATATTGGCTATGAATGGGGACTGGCAGTAATCTCACCTCCTTGCCAACTGGTTTCTGATGAAATATTTCTTTGGTGTCACCTTATTCATTATATTCGGTGAAGCCCTATATCTATAGGGTCCCCAATGGTCCACACCGTCATTATGACGGTACCCCATATATCAATGAGGACTTTTCCTGTTCACCATCAGGGAAGTGTCAGTTAGTGGCTCCTGCGACTGTGTGTGTGTGAGCTGCTCTTTCTCTGATCTTTCTCACAAAACCTGTTCGATATGGGTGACCCTGCAGAGATTTTCTCTCTATCGACATAGCTTTTGTAGTCATTAAGATTCTCAAGCCTGTCCACCACGTCAAGGTGTCAACTCTCGGATAGGATATATATATATATATATATATATATGTATATCTACATATATTATGTATATATATATATATACATTTATATATATACTGTATATATACATTTATATATATACTGTATATATATATATATATATATATATATATATATATATATTTGAGGAAGGTATAAGAGAAAGACACTCATAATGGATTTAATATTGCTAAGAATTAGCTAACAAAATCATTTGCTTCTGACAAGAAAGAGGAATAATTTCCTTAGAATAAATAGACCTATTCAGAGCGAAAAAACAAAACAAAAAACGATTACATTCCAAAAATTAACAAGTGACATATTGCATTTTACTAACCTAGTAATTCAGTAACACTTTTTCCATTCATTTTCATTAATTGGTTATTGAACATAATTTCTTTGGTCTTTAGAGCAAAATAGAAAGATGTACATTCATATACCGAAGGCTTTACCCCCCTTACAAGGGAGGTAACCAAAGTCAAAAGCAATAATCCCACTCCCTCCCAGTCAACGCCCATTCACCATCACTCCCTCCCTCCCTCCCCTCTCATCTTGGCTCCTCCTGGATGACGGGTTATCCCTGCATCTTGAATTGTGAAATTCTATAAACAAAAAAATTTACTCCTTACCTCTATTTGATCCATACTTGTGGTCATTCCATGCACACTTGCATCTCATCACAAATCTTATTGTATAAAAAAAGGAGCTGCGCCTCTGAAATCGAAGAAATGAAAGAATGATAAATTCGTCTAACCTAAACTAACCTAACCTGTGTTTGATAAATCATTACCTGCAAATTTAATGTCATCCGGATCGTCCTCGTTGTCGTCGTCGTGAGAGACGTTGGCGGGCTTTTCAACTCGTTCATTAGCATATTTGCTTGTACAGACGATGCTACTCATTTGAATCAACTCCCACATTTGCCTTCACTCCTACAACATACTTTTCATAATTATTTTTCCTGGTCTTCTGCCAAACCATTTTATTCAGTAAGACCGTCCACCCTCGTCTATACGAAGACATACACTCCAACGAATATAATAGCAGAATAAAATATATAAGGTACGTTACAGTAGCGAGATACAAGGATAGAAACGCTACTAAACTAGTCCAAAACAACAACAACGACAACAACAAACCACCTGGCAGAGTGTGTCATGACGTCACTGATCTCTGTGCACCATGTGAATCGTAAAATGAACCTTATGAGAACCCGATATAAAGGCTCAAGTCACATAATACTCAGTTGTTAATTTAGTGTTGTCAGGGCAGTACTGATTAATGAGGCCGAGGGACGATGACTGCTTAGTCGATTTTTTAATAAAGCTGTGTGATGGTCACAGAACAGTTGGCGTGCTGACAGTGATGATGTCACAAACAAACATACACACACACGAGACCTAAGGAAGTTTTTCTTTGTCACGTTTAATATCTTTATTTTATTCTACTTGTTTATTGATCTATTTATTATTTATTTATATGTTTATTTTTATTTTGGAGGTGGCTTAGGATGTTGACAAAAACCCAAAAGACATTTCGAACTGTTGATTCTTTCAGGCGTCTTTCGAGCAGAGATGGTCATCCTCAAAGAGAAAAAGAAAAAGTGTATGTGTGTGTGCCTGTACGTGTGCGTGTGCGTGCGCGTGCGTGCGTGTGCGTGTGTGTGTGTGTATGTGTGCGTGTGTGCATGTGTATGTGTGCGTGTGTGTGTGTGTGCGTGTGTGTGTGCATGTGCGTGTGCGTGTGTCTGTGCGTGCGTGTGTGTGTGTGTGCGTGTGCGTGTGTCTGTGTGTGCGTGTGTGTGTGTGTGCGTGTGTGTGTGTATGTGCGTATGTGCGTGCGTGCGTGCGTGCGTGTGTGTGTGTGTGTGTGTGTGTGTGTGTGTGTGTGTGTGTGTGTGTGTGTGTGTGTGTGTGTGTGTGTGTGTGTTTGTAGTTTGTAATTACGAGGTGCATCTGTCGTCGAACTCGCTACAAGGCGCAACATAGAACTGCATTAAAACTCTTGTACCGGACGAAAATGCATGAGTAATCTCAAGATACCTATCTAGTTACCTACCGCATGTAAAATTAAATTCAAATTCCCCCTTACTAAATGAGTGATAGCATATAAAAACTGTTGGGTTGTGTAAAATTAACGATAACTTGAAATTCCGGCCATGTCGAAATATCCTCAGACGACGAGAGTAAGATTGTAAAGTTATATCTTTTGATGTTTCACAATTGTGTTATTGTTATTTATCTCATTTCAGAGACTTTGACAACGCCTTTCTGACTGAAGCTCCCTGAACTTCAGGAAGTTGGGGGAAAGCGTACAATGTCGACAATGAGTGACGTAATTTCTCAACCAACCGGAGCCGTTGAAGAGCCTTGCAGCAAGAAGGACGCCTGGTCACAGTGCACACGATATACGCTTTCTATTGATGGAAATAATTTAGAAAGATCAGAATATTTTATCAATGAAGATGGAGAACTTTACCAGTTTGTATTTACTTATGAAATGAAAAGCTTTAGAGTGGTCAAGATGCCTGGTAATCAAGACGAGCAGGAATGTGGAATAATTACAAGAAATCAGTCCGATATAACTAGTGAAGAAAACAAAGCTAGTGGACTATCAAAGACGACGGCAAGAAAGAAAATTAGGTTTGCAGAGAACATTGAACAGTTGAAATATTTTGTAAAAGAAGAAATCATTGGCACAGGCGAATCTCCCTCTAGGTCACCTTCGAAGCCAATACTGAAGAAAGAGTCTTACCCTGTCTCTCGCATTCCAGTACCAACTCAAGGCTCTAACTTTGCCCACAGAAAGTTAATTCTCAACTACCGAGAAACTTCTGTTTTGGGCCAATTGAAACTACTGCTTAACGACCTATCGCTTAAGAAGTATCTCAGAGTGCACCGTCAAGTTTTGGAGTATCTGACCCAAAACCTTGACATAGTGGAAACTGCTGCCAAGGTCATTCTAGAATATTCCATTCTTCAGGAAGGAAACCAAGACATGTACGCGCAGCTCTGCAAACTAATAATATAGAAATTAGACATTATTCCCAGTGGGCTGTTTAGAAGGAGCTTGATCTTATCTTGCCAGGACCTGTTCATGGATATGCTAACCTCACATGCCTCTTGCGAAGTCAAGAAAGGACACAGGGCTGAAAACCAAAACCCGACCGAAGAATGCCTTCAAGGAACGCATTGTCGAACTCCTAAAGAACTGCCTTCCTTGTGTAAATTCATGGGATATTTGTTCAGACATCACATCCTATCACCTCAAAGGATTGCCCTCAGTCTAAAAAGACTGACTCATAATAAGAGAAATGAAGGTGCTTTGGAGGCTGCGTGCGTCCTGATCGAACACTGTGGCATTCTCCTCTACAAAAGATCAAGGCGATCACCGACAGTGATTAAAATGGTATACGAGGTTCGAGACTCAATTGAGGCTTCGTTGAGGACAATGTCGCCTTACTAGACCTGCAGCCACCTACTTCAAGACCTCTTGGACCTTACGGAATGGTCTTAAATTCCAAAATACATTTACTGAAGACCATCCTTTTCCCACAGCCCTGAGACTCCTTGAGGATAAGAGGGAAGACTTTAGAAGAATAATTTCAAATAGAATGACATTCGTGACCAAGTAGGCTATATGATGAAATCAAGGAATCGACCACATCCATCACTCCGGGAACTAATTGCTCATCCAGAAATGAGCAAAGTTCGTATAATTAATGACCAGGTGTAGCGCCGTCCTACTAGTAAATGACCTATTTCATGTTGGTAACAGCTGACAGCTGAAGACTGCAGAACTGAAAGCGAAAGAAGCAATCGCTAACAAGTATATCAGGAAGAGCAAATCTGAGGAAGTATTTATCGGTGCAACGTTTCGCTCTATCGAGCTGCACCAAGTACATGTACAGTACTTTGCTGACGATCAAGCGTTAGATGTGGCCCACCATCACCACTCTAGCCTGTACTCTGATTAAGCACGCTGGTACGCTCATTTTATAAACTTTTTTCCAATTCTTGCCGTATCTGTCCTGCATGATGTCATCAAAGTGTCACAGTAAATTCCATCACTACTGTGACCACCAACTTTTTTCATAGATGGTAGTATGGGGAAATGGGTTGGTAAATCCGCTAAGGGCATTATCAGAAACATGAAAGATTGTTTCTGACAATGAACTTAACTGTCTCAAGCCAGTATAAAGGATGAGAGTCAACCTTAACACATAGAAAATAAAAAATGAAATAACATACTACCTCTTATACCATACACTCTAAAAAACAATACGGAGAAGGGGTGAATAAAATGCGGCCGTAATCAAAAATAAAATACGTATTTTGATCAAAAACTACATGACATGACAGAAATACCCTAGACATTTCTTTTGATGTATAATAGTTATACATTTAGGCCGTTTTCCTTGTAGTATTCAGTGATCAACTTTAAGCGCGATTTTTTCAAAAGTAGGTGCGTGTGAGTTGTCCCCCTTCCGTGGCCTTAGCCTCATATACAGATCACTCGTTTATATGTCTGTATTACATGTGATAGTTCAAAACGATCTACAAGACGTCTTGTTTTTTTTTTGCAAAGTTTAGATATATTAAATCTATATTGTTTCTTTTGTCATAATTCGAGATAACTGTGTTGTAGAATTCGAGTAAGTTAGTCACGCAAGAATGTTTCCGTCTGAAACCATGCTGCCTATCATTTATCAAACGGTTACTTTCTAATTGATGTTCGATAACATCTCTGATGATAGTTTCCATTATTTTTCCTACGATTGAAGTCAAACTTATAGGCCTATAGTTATTTGGTTTCTTTTTGTCACCTTTTTTGAATATGGGAGTAACGTTAACTAGCTTCCATTCTCTTGGGACATCTCCGGATATGATGGATTTCTTGAAAATAATTTCTAATGGAAAAAAAACAAAAAAATTCGTTTCCTTTAAGATTCTTGGATGCCAACCGTCAGGCCCTGGTGTTTTATTAACTTTGAGTTTATCTATACACCTTTTACTTTTTTCTTTTGTTATATTTACCGTAGTGAGTAAGTTTACCCTAGACTTTTCACAGGTTTCAGTTTGGAGTTCACTTTGAGGTGTTTCGTTTACGAATACCGAGCTAAAATAATTGTTTAAAATATTACACATTCCTTCATTTGAATATTCAAGTTGACCTTCAGCAGATAATAGTGGACCAATGTGATTCCTAACAACCTTTTTATCTCTAATGTAACTGTAGAATTCTTTGGGATTCTCTTTGGATTTATCAGCGATATACATACATACATACATATACCAAGGCTTTTTCCCCCTTCCAAGGGAGGTAGCCAAAAAGGGAAAGGCATAAAAACACTCCCACCCATTTCATCCCTAGATACACTCCACCCCCCCTCCCACCCTCCCTCTCATCTGAGCACCTCCTGGATGACGGGTCATCCCTGCACCCTGCCCCCCGCCCTGGGTCAGAAGCAGTGTCGCAAGACACAGTACATCCACAGCAAGGCCGCTTCATTTAATCGGCGACCCCCCCTCTCCGTCCCCCTCTGCATATAAGGCGAGGACGGGGAGAAATCCCTTCGGGCTGCGTCAAAATTTACTCACACATACTACCCCCCCCCCCCGCCTATTCCTCCTCATGCAGTCACAACATCATCCATATACAACCATTCTCCACTCACCTCTGTCTTCCGTCCTCTCCCTTCCTTCCTCAACAGACATTCCCCTCTTCCCCAAAGCCCCCTTCACCCCATCCATCCACCTCATCCTAGCACGTCCCCTCATGTTCACTCCCTCCACATCTGCCTTCCATACCTCTTTTACTAATCTTTCTTCACTCATTCTTTCCATGTGTCCAAACCATCCTAATATTCTTTCATCAACCCTATCTCCCAAATCCTTTTTCACCCCTGTTCTCCTCCTCACCTCCTCATTTCTCACTCTATCCAGCCTAGTAACCCCCACCATACTTCTCAGACACCTCATCTCAAACACATTCAAACTCCTTCTCTCTTCTTCTCTTATATTCCACGTTTCTGCCCCATACAGCGATATACATTTCGTATTTTCGTTTTCTTTTTTTTTATTGTCTTTTTTAAATCTCTCTGCACTGGTACATAACTTTCATAGTCATTAGATGCACCCGAACACTTATATTTCTTATAAGCCTGTCTCTTTTTAGCAATACTTTTTTCAGTTTCTTTGTCGAACCACTTTGGGCGAGTCTGATTTGGAGGACGTCTGTCCTTAAAAGGAATGTAAGTATGAATCATCTTAGTGTGAGTACTTTTAAATATTTCCCACAACTGATCTACATGTCTTTCGCTTAATTTTGCCTCCCAATCTTTAAGCTGAAGCTCCTGACACAGCGATAGTGCCACAAAACACACACACACACACACACACACACACACACACACACACACACACGCACACACATGCACACACACACGCACACACACACACACACACACACACACACACACACACACACACACACACACACACACACACACACACACACACACACACACACACACACACACACACACACACACACACACATACACGACTCGGTGGCGCGGTTGGTAGAGTCCCTGACAATCACTACGGCGGTCCGGGTTCGAATCCTGCCCAGGGCTAAAATAATTTCAGTATCGTTGCGCTTCGAGTCGTTACTACAACTCTCGTGGCCGGGGAGTTCTGGGTGTGTGTGCGTGTAAGGTCATAGCATTACCCATAGCTCGGTCATACGAGCTCTGAGCTCTTCTCCGGGAGGGAAATAGATGTCGATCACGAGTTAAAAACGTGATCCAAAAGGTGAATACACATACACACACACACACACACACACACACACACACACACACACACACACACACACACACACACACACACACACACACACACTTTCAACGAACGGACGGCTTGAAGAACGTTCTGAAGAAAAGTGCCGATTGTGGATCCCAACGCAAAGAGAAGTACCTTTTTGTATTTGCAGGGTGGGGGGAAATTGCTCGTGGGGCAGTAGGTAAGTAGGGAAAAGAGGAGAAGGGGAGGGATTGCTGGGGAAATGGAAGGAAATGAGGATGTGGAGGACTTGGCCCAGGCAGACGGGCGTAAGGTCAACATGAAACGACCACCGGACCAGCTCAGTGATGACGAAATGGCAAATAAAAATGTAAAGATTAGAAGTATAGAGAGGAGCAATACAGTAGAAAGTGACGAGAATATGTTCCAGGGATTTAAAGAGGGTGGGGGGGACACAACCCCCCCCCCCCGACTGATAAGACTAGAGGAGAGAGTTGATAAGGTGATCGAGGACTTGGAACGTAAGTTAGGTAATGTAGACTCCATTTTCCAGAGAATTGAAAGGTTGGAACAACTAGAGAAGGCTAACAGAAACTTAACTGAAGAAGTAGAGGACCTAAAAAGACAGTTAGGAAATGTAAAGGAGGAGAATGAGAAATTGAAGAAGAATAGTAATGAAAACAGAGAGAAAATAGCTACAGAAGCTAAAAATTGGAGAATAACTCAAGAAGGGAATAAGGTTTCATTCACTGACATAGTCAAACAGCAATTGAAAGAACATAATGAAGACTCAGTTATCAAAGTGATGAGACAGAAGGAGAATATAGTAAGAGAATTAGCTGACAAAAAGAAATGTATAATTATATTAGGAATGGAAGAGAAACATAACCCAGATAGAACCGCAAGAATCAAGGAGGAAAATGAAAGAGTAAGCAGTTTATTAAAATTAGTCCAGGAAGATGAACCAGAAATTATAAAGGAAATTGAGGAAAAATTCAGACTCGGAAAATATAGTACAGATAAGACCAGACCAATTAAGATTAAATTCAGGTCACAAACAACGGCAGAGAAAATTCTATCCAAGACAGGGAAACTAGCAACAAATGATCAATATAAAAAGGTATGGATAAAAAGAGAAATGAATAAGGAGGAAAGAGAGGCAGAAAAGCAGAAAAGAATTGAAGCTAAGGCAAAAAACGAGGAAAGAACGGAGTCAGAGAAAGAGAGATTCTATTGGAGAGTAGTGAACATGAAAATAAAGCAGTTCGACATACTAAAGAAAAACATAAGGGAAACAGAGAACACAATGGAAGTGGCAGAAAACTAAGAGTGTCTTACACAAATATAGATGGATTGATAACAGGATTGAATGAACTGAATGATTATTTGAAAGAAAAAGAACCGGACATAATGGGAATTGTAGAAACAAAATTAAAAGGCCCACTACCACCCAACAGTGTAGGACATGATACATACAATTATTGGATTAGAAACAGAGAGAAAAAACAAGGGGGTGGAGTTATGTTCCTGACTAAGAAGGATATAAACGTGAAAGGTGTCATATATGGAAAGAATACAGTAGAGATGATTATGATAGAAGTGGAAGACCGAGATAAGAAGAGCAGAAAATTTGTGATCAATTATGTGCCTCCGAAAACAGCCTCATGGGAGGAGAGTGAACATAAAAGTATGTTAGAGGACACAAAGATAGCATTAACTAAAATAATGGAAGACGGAGGAAGAATAGTTATGATGGGCGACTTTAATTGCAAAGAAATCTGCTGGGAAGAAATGACAGTAAAGAGTGGTGATGACTCATGGGGAAATGCTCTACTTGAGATAATTACTGACCATTCAATGACACAATGGATACAAGAGAACACTAGGTATAGAAATGAAGAAAAACCATCGAGGCTAGACTTAATAATTACATCTGAACCTAGAATAGTGGACAAGATTGAATATAAAACACCAATAGGTAAAAGTGACCACATATTGATTGAACTGGAACTTAATGAAGAAAAATATATGAAAAGAAATGAACAATATAGAAAAGGAAGAATGATGTATGAAAAAACAAACTTTGATAAAATAAGAGAATTCTTCCAACAAGAAAACTGGGAAGAAATATACAAAGAAGAAACATCAGTGGAAGAGAAATGGAATATTTTGACAAAAATTTACAAAAAAGGAGTGGAAAAGTATGTCCCAAGACAAAAACAAGAAAAAGAATATGTAAAATGCTGGTACAACAAAAGTTGTAGGGAGTTAAAAGACAAAAGAGACAAAGCCTGGACCAGATGGAAAAAAGACAGAAGACCTGAAAAATGGAAAATATATACTGGTTATAGAAATGAATATGTACAAAAGTGCAGAGAGGAAAAAAGAAAATATGAAAAAGATGTTATAGAAAAGTGTAAAGATCAACCAAAACTATTCTACAGATTTGTAAACAATAAACTGAAAAACAAACAAGACTTGGAGAAATTAAGACAAGGAGGAGTTGAATACACTGAGGAAATGGAAATGGCAGAAATTATGAACAAACATTTTAAATCAGTGTTTACAAGGGAAAATATACAACCTGAAGAGATTGAGTGGAAGGAAAAAGTCCCCCGTATGGAAGAAATAGAAGTAACAAAGAATGAAATATTGACACACTTGGGTAATTTTGATGTCAGAAAATCGAATGGGCCAGATGAAATAGCAAACTGGATTCTGAAAGAATGCAGGAATGAACTGGCAGACAAAATACATAGCATAATAAGCAGTTCCTTAAAAGAAGGAAAAGTTCCAGAAGATTGGAAAAAAGCAAATATAGTACCTATATATAAAGGAGGAAATAAAGAAGAACCTACCAACTATAGACCAGTCTCTCTAACAAGTACAATAGCAAAAATATGTGAAAGAATTATCAAAAGTAGATGGGTAAAATACTTGGAAAAAAACAACGTACTAAATCCAAGGCAATTTGGATTCAGACAAGGACGATCATGCGTCACCAATTTAATATGTTTCTATTCAAGGCTAATAGATATAATACAAGAAAGAGATGGATGGGCTGATTGTGCATTTCTAGACCTAAAAAAAGCTTTTGACAAAGTACCACATAAGAAGTTGCTTAAGAAATTAGAATAAGAAGGAGGAATACAAGGTAAATTGCTAAATTGGATGGAAGACTTTTTGCAAGAAAGAAAAATGAGAGTAGTGATAAGAGATCAGCACTCAAAATGGAATGAAGTAATAAGCGGTGTCCCGCAGGGAACAGTTCTGGCCCCAATAATGTTTGCTATATATATTAATGATATGGATGAAGGAATTGAAAGCTATATGAGCTTCTTTGCAGATGATGCAAAATTACTGAAAAGAGTGAAAACTGAAGAAGATTGTGAATCACTACAGAGAGATCTAAATAAAGTACAAGAATGGAGTAGGAAGTGGGAGATGGAGTTCAATACAAAAAAGTGTAGTATAATGGAATTTGGAAAAAGCAAAAACAGAATAACAGGATCATATAATTTGGGAGAAGAAGGAATAAAAAGAGTAGAAAATGAGAAGGACCTGGGAGTCATTGTTATGAATAATATGTCACCTGAGAAACATATAAATAAGATTTTTGGAGAAACTTATAATTTAATAAGAACAATCAAAGTGGCATTTACATACCTGGATGAAGAAATGGTGAGGAAAATCCTAATCACCCTGATAAGACCAAGATTGGAATATGCAGCAACGATATGGTCACCAAGTACAAAAAAATATATAAAAAAACTTGAAAGAATACCAAGAGCAATTACAAAACTGGCACCAACACTCTCAAAACTATCATATGAAGAGAGACTACAAAAACTTAAACTACAGACACTAGAGCAAAGAAGAGAGAGAGGAGATTTGATAGCTATTTACAGAATCATGAAAGGCATAGAAATTACTGATAGAGAGAATCTGATAAAATGGGATGACAGAAATACAAGAGGACACGGAAAGAAAATAAAAAAAGACAACTATAGAAGAGATTTGAAAAAGAACAGCTTTCCTCACAGAGCAATAGACAGTTGGAACAAGTTAGATGAGAAAGTGGTGTGTGCAAAAACAATACATGAATTTAAAAATAGTTTAGATAAAATGAGATATGAAGACGGGACCCCACGAGCATAGCTCCCCTTCCCGTAAAATACAACTAGGTAAATACAACTAGGTAAATACACACGAGACCTAAGGAAGATTTTCTTTGTCACGTATAATACCTTTATTTTATTCTATTTATTTATTTATTTATTTATTTATTTATTTATTTATTCATATGTTTATTTTTATTTTGGAGGTGGCTTAGGATGTTGCCAAAAACCCAAAAGACATTTCGAACTGTTGATTCTTTCAGGCATCTTTCGAGCAGAGATGGTCATCCTCAAAGAAAAAAAAGGAAAAGCGTGTGTGCGTGTGAGTGTGTGTGCGTATATGCGTGTGTGTGCGTGTGTGTGCGTGCGTATGCGTGCGTGTGCGTACGTGTGCGTGCTTGTGAGTATGCGTTTGCGTGAGTGTGTGTGTGTGTGTGTGTGTGTGTGTGTGTGTGTGTGTGTGTGTGTGTGTGTGTGTGTGTGTGTGTGTGTGTGTGTGTGTGTGTGTGTGTTTATCTTTGCCGAGGTGATACTAGTTTGTAATTACGAGGTGCATCTGTCGTCGAACTCGCCGCAAGGCGAAACATAGAACTGCATTAAAACTCTGGTACCGGACGAAAATCTCGAGATACCTATCTAGTTACCTACCGCATATAAAATCAAATTCAAATTCCCTCTGGGTAACTGATTGATAGCATTTAAAAATTAATGTGTTGTGTAAAATTAACCATTACTTGAAGTTCCGGCCATGTCGAAATGTCCTCAGAGGACGAGAGTAAGATTGTAAAATTATATCTTATGGTGTTTCACAATTGTGTTATTGTTATTTATCTCATTTCAGAGTCTTTGACAACGCCTCTCTGACTGAAGCCTCCTAACTTCAGGAAGTTTAGGGGAAAGCGTAAAATGTCAACAAGGAGCGACGTCATTTCTCAACCAACCAGAGCCGTCGAAGCCCATGAAGTCACAACGTCTTGCAGCAAGAAGGACGCCTGGTCCCAGTGCACGCGATATAAGCTGTCTCTGGACGGGAATAATCTAGAAAGGTCCGAATATTTTATTAATGAAAATGGAGAATTATACGAGTTCATATTTACTTATGAAATGAAAAGATTCAGAGTTGTCAAGATGCCTGGCAATCAAGACGAGCTGGAATCCGAGAGGGAAGGAAAGGACGGAAAGAGATCTTAGAAAACGAGTGAAGTAAAAGTAAACTAGAGCAATAATAACGACTTCGTTATGGATCCAAAGATCCAACACAAAGAAAATGTTAAAAATCTGGTCGGCAAAGAAAGAGAAAACAAAGAGGCTAACAGAACTGACATTTCCTATGAAAACGATCATTTTGAGCCAATGTATCAACAGGAAACAAACATGGATGACAGCAGTAAAGAAAGTGATGGAAATAAAGAAAGTGGAATTATTACAAGGAATGAGTCCGACATAACTAGTGAAGAAAACAAAGCTAGTAGACTGTCAAAGACGACGGCAAGAAAGAAAATTAGGTTTGCAGAGACGATTGAACAGTTGAAGTATTTTGTAAAAGAAGAAATCATCGGCATAGACGAATCTCCCTCTGGGTCACCTTCGAAGCCAATATTGAAGAAAGAATCTTACCCCGTCTCTCGAATTCCAGTACCTTCTCAAGGCTCTAACTTTGCCCACAGAAAGTTACTTCTCAACTACCGAGAAACTTCTGTTTTGGGCCAATTGAAAATAATGCTGAATGAGCTTTCGTTTAAGAAACATCTCAAAGTGCACCGTCAAGTTTTTATGTATTTGTCACAAAACTTACACATAGTGGAAACAGCTGCTAAGGTAATTGTAGATTATTCCATTCTTCAGGAAAGAAACCAAGACATGTACGCGCAACTCTCCAAACTGATAATATAGAAATTAGATGTTATTTCCAGTGAGCTGTTTAGGAGGAGTCTGATCCTATCCTGCCAGGATCTGTTCATGGATTGGCTAAGCCCAGATGACTCTTGTGAAGTCAAAAAAGGACACGGCGCCCATAACAAAAAATCGAAGAAACAATGCCTTCAAGGAACGCATTGTCGAAATCCTAAACAATTGCCTTCCTTGTGTAAATTCATGGGATATTTGTTCAGACATCACATCCTATCACCTCAAAGGATTGCCCTCAGTCTAAAAAGACTGACTCATAATAAGAGAAATGAAGGTGCTTTAGAGGCTGCGTGCGTCCTGATCGAACACTGTGGCATTCTCTTCTACAAAAGATCAAGGCAATCACCGACAGTGATTAAAATGGTGTACGAGGTTCGAGACTCAATTGAGGCTTCGTTGAGGACAATGTCGCCCTACTAGACCTGCAGCCACCTACTTGAAGACCTCTTGGACCTTACGGAATGGTCTTAAATTCCAAAATACATTTACTGAAGACCATCCTTTTCCCACAGCCCTGAGACTCCTTGAGGATAAGAGGGAAGACTTTAGAAGAATAATTTCAAATAGAATGACATTCGTGACCAAGTAGGCTATATGATGAAATCAAGGAATCGACCACATCCATCACTCCGGGAACTAATTGCTCATCCAGAAATGAGCAAAGATCGTGAAACTAATGACCAGGTATAACGCCGTCTCACTAGTAAATGACCTATTTCAGGTTTGTTACAGCTGGCAGCTGAAGACTGCAGAACTGAAAGCGAAAGAAGCAATCGCTGACAAGTATATCAGGAAGAGCAAATGTGAGGAAGTCTTTATCGGTGCAACGTTTCGCTCTATCGAGCTGCACCAAGTACATGTACCTTGCTGACGATCACCACTCTAGCCTGTACTCTGATTAAGCATGCTGGTACGCTCATTTTATCAACTTTTTTTCCACTTCTTGCCGTGTCCTGCATGGTGTCATCAAAGTGTCACAGTAAATTCCATCACTACGGTGACCACCAACTTTTTTCATGGGTGGTAGGATGTGGGAATAGGTTGGTAAATCCGCTAAGGGCATTATCAGAAACATCAAAGATTGTTTCTGACAATGTACTTAACTGTCTCAAGCCAGTATAAAGGATGA
>NC_134815.1:31241352-31246352 GCF_046742065.1 Oratosquilla oratoria
ATATATACAGACACGTATATACATATAATGGAACTGCTTGGTATAGGCCTTATGGACTCCTGCAGTCTCCTCCATTCATATCTTCTTATGTACACTTTTCTTCGTCATTTATGGTGCGGTTACAGTGTTTTTGATACATCAGATATCAGTCTATAATACAAATAATTAATTGTTCAATGACCTTGTTATGGACCTGTTTGGTGAAAAAGGTTGTCATTGTGCTACACCAACTTTCCTTGATAAAAAAAAAAATAAAAAATGAAGGACTGAATGCAGTTTAAGTGGGCAAGACCATATTTTTATCATTCACTATGGTCCTGGATCACGTGTTGGTCTGGTGATCGACAGGTATTACCCATCCGGATGAGAGTTCAATGTGTTTGTGTGGGGGGGGGGTGCGTGTGTGTGTAGTTATCATCACAATTTCCTCAAATTAATCCACCCATGATGGCTTCCACTTCTTGGCTTGGGCGCCATCATCACGAAGTCCAACCCCGTCGCCCCACTACCGAAGTGGTCATCGTCGTCATCATCGTCATCGTCATCGTCGTCGACGTCATGAACAGTCTCCATGCATGAGCGCGGCCATGCAATGTCCCAGAGCGTGAAACTATTAATCACCTCTTGCAACATGCAATATGGCTGTGCCTGTGGGAAACACAAATGAGACACTGATTACATATAGACACACATGCACACATAACGTATATATATATATAAAGTATATAATATAGATGTGTATATATATATACTAAATATATATATATACTGTATATATATATATATATATATATATATATATATATATATATATATATATGTGTGTGTGTGTGTGTGTGTGTATAAATACACACACACACGCACGCACGCGCACACACGGGTCGGTGGCGGATTGGTAAAGCACTGGCCTCACAAGCCAGAGAACCGGGGTTCGATTCCCCGGCCGGGCGGAGATAAGTTGGGTTTGTCTCCTTTCATGTGTAACCCCTGTTCACCTAGCAGTGAGTAGGTACGGGACGTTAGTCAAGGAGTTGTGACCTTGCTGTCCCGGTGTGTGGTGTGTGAGTGGTCTCAGACCTACCAGAGATCGGCAAATAATGAGCTCTGAGCTCACTGCCGTAGGGTGGTGGTCTGGCTGTCTCGACAGAGACTGCAGCAGATCCGAGGTGAATACACACACACACACACACACACACACACACACACACTCACACACACACACGCACACATACAAACACACACACACACACACACATATATTATATATATATATATATAAATATATATATATATATATATATACATACATACATACATACCAAGGCTTTTTCCCCACTTCCAAGGGAGGTAGCCAAAAAGGGAAAGGCATAAAAACACTCCCACCCATTTCATCCATAAAATACACTCCACACCCCCCTCCCACCCTTCCTCTCATCTGCAGCACCTCCTGGATGACGGGTCAATCCCTGCACCCTGCCCACCGCCCCTGGGTCAGAAGCAGTGTCGCAAGACACAGTACATCCACAGCAAGGCCGCTTCATTTAATCGGCGACCCCCGCCTGGGGGGTCGCCGATATATACACATATATATATATATATGCTGGTACATTGTGACAAGTTGATGAAGGTGGAAAAAGAAGTAACGGGGTTCTAGTTCCGAGTTTCTAAGTTTATTCCTTACCGGTTTCGCTCTATGCTTCTTCAGAAGAATCATAGAGCGAAACTGGTCAGGAATAAACTCAGAAACTCGGAACTAGACCCGGAAACTTCTTTTTCCACCTTCATCATATATACATATATATATATATATATATATATATATTTATATATATATATATATACATATACATACATATACAAATATATGCATGTATATATACATGCCCCCCATATATACATATATGTAAATATAATATATATACATATATACATTATACAAATATATATATATATATAGATATATATATACATATATATATATATATATGTGTGTGTGTGTGTGTGGTGTGTGTGTGTTGTATTTACCTAGTTGTATTTTACGGGAAGGGGAGCTATGCTCGTGGGGTCCCGTCTTTCATATCTCATTTTATCTAAACTATTTTTTAAATTCATGTATTATTTTTTGCACACACCACTTTCTCATCTAACTTGTTTCCAACTGTCTATTGCTCTGTGAGGAAAGCTGTTCTTTTTAAAATCTCTTCTATAGCTGTCTTTTTTTTATTTTCTTTCCGTGTCCTCTTGTATTTCTGTCATCCCATTTTATCAGATTCTCTCTATCAGTAATTTCTATGGCCTTTCATGATTCTGTAAATAGCTATCAAATCTCCTCTCTCTCTCTTTGCTCTAGTGTCTGTAGTTTAAGTTTTTGTAGTCTCTCTTCTATGATTAGTTTTGAGAGTGTTGGTGCCAGTTTTGTAATTGCTCTTTGTATCCTTTCAGTTTTTTTATACATTTTTTTTGTACTTGGTGACCATATCGTTGCTGCATATTCCAATCTTGGTCTTATCAGGGTGATTAGGATTTTCCTCACCATTTTCTTCATCCAGGTATGTTAAATGCCACTTTGATTGTTCTTATTAAATTATAAGTTTCCTCCAAAAATCTTATTTATATGTTTCTCAGGTGACATATTATTCATAACAATGACTCCAGGTCCTTCTCATTTTCTACTTTTTTTATTCCTTCTTCTCCCAAATTATATGATCCTGCTATTCTGTTTTGCTTTTTCCAAATTCCATTATACTACACTTTTTTGTATTGAACTCCATCTCCCACTTCCTACTCCATTCTTGTACTTTATTTAGATCCCTCTGTAGTGATTCACTATCTTCTTCAGTTTTCACTCTTTTCAGTAGTTCTTGCATCATCTGCAAAGAAGCTCATATAGCTTTCAATTCCTTCATCCATATCATTAATATATATAGCAAACATTATTGGGGCCAGAACTGTTCCCTGCGGGACACCGCTTATTACTTTCATTCCATTTTGAGTGCTGATCTCTTATCACTACTTCATTTTTCTTTCTTGCAAAAAGTCTTCCATCCAATTTACGCAATTTACCTTGTATTCCTCCTTCATATTCTAATTTCTTAAGCAACTTCTTATGTGGTACTTTGTCAAAAGCTTTTTTTTTAGGTCTAGAAATGCACAATCAAGCCCATCCATCTCTTTCTTGTATTATATCTATTAGCCTTGAATAGAAACATATTAAATTGGTGACGCATCTATGACCGTCCTTGTCTGAATCCAAAATTGCCTTGATTTAGTACGTTGTTTTTTTCCAAGTATTTTACCCATCTACTTTTGATAATTCTTTCACAAATTTTTGCTATTGTACTTGTTAGAGAGACTGGTCTATAATTGGTAGGTTCTTCTTTATTTCCTCCTTTATATATAGGCCCCCCCCCGTACTATTTATTTGCTTTTTTTTTCCAATCTTTCTGGAACTTTTCCTTCTTTTAAGGAACTGCTTATTATGCTATGTATTTTGTCTGCCAGTTTCAATTCCTGCATTCTTTCAGAATCCAGTTTGCTATTTCATCTGGCCCATGCGATTTTCTGACATCAAAATTACCCAAGTGTGTCAATATTTCATTCTTTGTTACTTCTATTTCTTCCATAGGGGGACTTTTTCTTTCCACTCAATCTCTTCATCAGGTTGTATATTTTCCCTTGTAAAACACTGATTTTTAAAATGTTTGTTCATAATTTCTGCCATTTCCATTTCCTCAGTGTATTCAACTCCTCCTTGTCTCAATTTCTCCAAGTACTTGTTTGTTTTTCAGTTTATTGTTTACAAATCTGTAGAATAGTTTTGGTTGATCTTTACACTTTTTCATAACATCTTTTTTCATATTTTCTTTTTTTTTCTCTGCTCTTTTGTACTTATTCATTTCTTTAAACAGTATTTATTTTCATTTTTTCTGGTCTTCTGTCTTTTTTCCATCTGTCCAGGCTTTGTCTCTTTTTGTCTTTTAACTCCCTACAACTTTTGTCAGTGTACCAGCATTTTACATATTCTTTTTTCTTGTTTTTGTCTTCTCTTGGGACATACTTTTCCACTCCTTTTTTTGTAAATTTTTTGTCAAAATATTCCATTTCTCTTCCACTGATGTTTCTTCTTTGTATATTTCTATTCCCAGTTTTCTGTTGGAAGAATTCTCTTATTTTATCAAAGTTTGTTTTTTCATACATCAATTCTTCCTTTTCTATATTGTTCATTTCTTTTCATATATTTTTCTTCATTAAGTTCCAGTTCAATCAATATGTGGTCACTTTTACCTATTGGTGTTTTATATTCAATCTTGTCCAGTTTTTTTATTTTTTTTTTTTTTTTTTTTTTTTTTTTTTTTTTTTTTTTTTTTTTTCTATTCTAGGTTCAGATGTAATTTATTAAGTCTAGCCCTCGATGGTTTTTTTGTTTTTCTTCTTCATTTCTATACATAGTGTTCTCTTGTATCCATTGTGTCATTGGAATGGTCAGTAATCATCTCAAGTAGAGCATTTTCCCCATGAGTCAATCACCACTCTTTTGCTGTCATTTCTTCCCAGCAGATTCTCTTGCAATTAAAGTCGCCCATCATAACTATTCTTCCTCCGTCTTCCATTATTTTAGTTAATGCTATCTTTGTGTCCTCTAACATACTTTTATATTCACTCTCCTCCCATGAGGCTGTTTTCGGAGGGCACATAATTGATCACAAATTTTTTTTTCTGCTCTTCTTATCTCTGTCTTCCACTTCTATCATAATCATCTCTACTGTATTCTTTCCATATATGACACCTTTCACGTTTATATCCTTCTTAGTCAGGAACACTAACTCCACCCCCTTGCTTTTTTCTCTCTGTTTTCTAATCCAATAATTTGTATGCATCATGTCCTACACTGTTGGGTGGTAGTGGGCCTTTTAAATTTTGTTTATACAATTCCCATTATGTCCGGTTCTTTTTCTTTTCAAAATAATCATTCAGCTCATTCAATCCTGTTATTAATCCAT
>NC_134815.1:31251352-31271352 GCF_046742065.1 Oratosquilla oratoria
TTTGGGAGTCTTGTAGGAGCGACAAGGCTTTCTGGTCGTATTCAGCCTTGTCCATCACAACCGTGGATCTGCCCTTGTCGCTTGAAAGTATCGCTACAGAATGGTCTCTTCGTAGCCCTTCTAGAGCTTTCTTCTCTCCGGTGGTCAGGATTTGGTGGTTGTGGGTGGAACTCAGAGCGCCTACAATTTTTGTTCTAGCTGCCTGTTTCACCTCCTCTGGGCCATCTATCAAGCTGATTCCTAGTTCTGCAGCAGCCAAGAACTCTGCTCGGTTTACTCCTCCTTGTACATTGAAGTTGAGGCCTTTGGACAAGACCTGCTTCTCTTCAGGGGAGAGATGTCGGTTGGAGAGATTGACCACCCATCTCGTAGGAGTGGGTGGCCTGGAGTCTTCCAGGCGTTGCAGTTTGGAATCCAGGAGGGTCCGTTTGGTTTCGGTTTTGGTTCTGCTAGGACTCTTAATCTTTTCTAGTAGAGCGTCAAAGTCAGTGGGATGTAACCTAGTTTTGCAATATTCCTTGCAAGCGATAATGTCACTGTTGAAGCGATGGATTCTACTGTGGTGGTGATCGATGGCGCATTTGAGAAGTCTGCGGCCACAAGCGTCTGCTTCCTCCTTGCCTTTCTTGGTGTTAACAGGTGGTCTGACTTTGGCGAATGTGGGTAAGATGTTCCTGTTGCGGCACATGTAGCAGAAACGCAACTGCTCACGGTCAATACTTTTCTTGAGTTCACTGCATTTCCATTTCCTGGCTGTGTTGATAACGTCAACACCATACCGTTGTTCAATATGTGCGAAGATCTGGAGTCTGGGATCCATGTATATATACACATGTATACACATATATGTATGCATATATATGTGTATTATATATATATATATATATATATACATATACATATATATATATATATATATATATATATATATATATATATATATATATATATATATATATGTGTGTGTGTGTGTGTGTGTGTGTGTGTGTGTGTGTGTGTGTGTGTGTGTGTGTGTGTGTGTGTGTGTGTGTGTGTGTGTGTGTGTGTGTGTGTGTGTGTGTGTGTGTGTGTGTGTGTGTGTGTGTGTGTGTGTGTGTGTATATATATATATACATATGCCGACGGTTTTTTCCCCTTACAAGGGAGGTAGCCAAGAAACAAAGGCATAAATCCACTCCCACTCAGTCTATCCCCACATACTCCACTCTCATTCACCCCCTCCCTCCCTCCTCTTATCTTGGCTTCTCCTGGATTACAGGTCATCCCTGCATTTCGACCACTGCCCTGGGTCAGAAGCAATGTAGCAAGACACAGCACATTCTCTGCAAGGCCGCTTTATTTAATCGGCGACCCCCCCCCACTCTCCGTCCCTCATGCAGAAAAAGAGAAGACGAGGAGAAATCCCTTTGGGCTGCATCAAAATATTATTCAAACATACTCCCTCACCTACCCCCTTTCTTGCATCATAACATCATCCATACACAACCATTCTCCACTCACCCCTATCTTCTGTCTTCTCACTTATTTCATTAACAGACATTCCCCTCTTTACCAGTGCACCTTTTACCCCATCCATCCATTTCATCCTTCATCAACCCCTCATTTTCACTCCTACCTCTGCCTTCCACACCTTTTTTACTATAATATTTTTTCACTCATTCTTTCCATGTGTCCAAACCATCCCAATAATCTTTCATCAACCTTACCTCCCAACTCCCTTTCTATCCCCACTCTTTTCCTCACCTCCTCGTTTCTCACTCTATCCAGCCTATTACTCATACTTCTCAAGCATTTCATCTCAAACACATTTAAACTCCTCTTCTCTTTCTCTCCTATGTTCCATGTTTCTGCCCTATACAGTGCTGTGGGCACAATCACTCCTTCATACAATCTCCTCTTAGCATCCATTCCCAAATGTCTATTTCTCATTACACTTCTTAATCCATCAATGCATTTATTTGCTTCTCTCAATCTGTATTCTACCTCCAGCTCCACTCCTCCCTTTCCCGCCACATTCGCATCCAAGTATCTAAAAATATCCACTTCCTCCAATCTCTCCCCATTTAATACTCACTTCCAGTCTGCTGCCACATTCTCCCCTTGTACATCTCATCACCTTGCTTTTACCCACATCTATCTTCAATTTCCTTCTTTCGCACACCTTCCCAAACTCTATCACTAGCTTCCTTAACCCTTCCTCTGATCCTGCTACAAGCGCAGTGTCGTCAGCAAACAACAACTAGCTTATTTCCTATGCTTATCCATTTTCTTTAACCATCTCCAATCCCCGGCCCATTACCCTTGCGTTTACTGTACCTCTCGCACCACCCCATCCGTGTGTAAATTGAACAGCCAAGGCGACATAACGTATCCTTAGTGAAGTCCCACCTTTACCTCAAACCACTAACTCTCTCCATTTCTGATTCTAACACAGGCTCTACTACTCTCGTAAAAAGTCTTGACTGCTCTTAACAGCTTTACTCCTATCCCATATATCTGCAATACCTCCCACAGTGCTTTCCTGTCTACCATGTTATAAACCTTTTCTAAATACATAAAAAAAAACATCATTACCTTTTCCTAAAGTTTTCTCACATATCTGTCTTACCACAAAAATTTGATCCACGCAACCCCTACCTGTCCTAAACCCACACTGTTCTTCACCTATTACTCCATCTGTTCCTCTTCTAGTCCTCCAGCACTCTACCCTTTTTTAGACAAACATTAAACAACCTTACCAGCCAGTCCATCATCATTGTGCCTCCCTTTTTTCTAGACACTCCGCATGACAACAATCCAACCCAGGTGCCTTACTTGCTCTCACCTTTCCTTATTTCTCCTCCATTTTCCTAATTCATCACTCATTTTTAGCGCTTCCCACTGCAACTACCTTTCCATCTCTATCATCCTTCACATTTAGCAACTCCCTAAAATATTCTGCCCATCTTCCTCTTATATATCATATATGCGTATATATATATATATATATATATATATATATATATACACATATATATCCATGTATAATATATAAATATATATATATTATATATATATATGTGTGTGTGTGTGTGTGTGTGTGTGTGTGTGTGTGTGTGTGTGTGTGTGTGTGTGTGTGTGTGTGTGTGTGTGTGTGTGTGTGTGTGTGTGTGTGTGTGTGTGTGTGTGTGTGTGTGTGTGTGTGTGTGTGTTTGTGAGTGTGTGTATGTGTGTGTGTGTGTGTGCGTGTGTATCATTGTGTGTGTGTGCATACATGTACTGAAATCACAATAAGCATGTTATTCGAAATATATGCAAAAAAACACTGAGAAAATGAAAAGATTGGTGACCAAACGTTTTCGTCTATTCAAGACATCTTCAGAGAAAGAAGGACAATATATACATACAGAAAGAGAATAAAAGGAACATGCAAAGGTCTTTTGAGACCTGCTCAACAGATATAATAGATAAATAAATAAATGAATATATACATGAATAAGTAAATACACAGATAAATAGATAGATACATAAATAGGTGACTGAATAAACAAATAAGTAAATCGATAAATGAATAAGTTAACAAATAGATAAATAAATAAATAGATGAATAGATAAACAGATAAATACATAATCACATAAGCAAACAAACAAATAAACGCATACTAAGGAAAGAAACGCGGCAAGGAAATCGAAATGTATTTTTCTTTCAGCAATCACACCGCATGTCGAGTGTAGTCACCACCAACGAAGCACCTCGAATTAACTAGGGTAGGGGGGGCAGAAACCCTGACGAGTTGATCATGCAACGGTACTCGACCATCACGCAACACGGTCGTTGTACGTAACTAAAGGCCACAAACAAATCAACACCAAAGGTTCAACAAAGAGCTACAGCAAAAACAACTACTACAGGTAACCTCGTTTTAGTGTACAGTCCTATCAAGGGGGGAGATCAAAGAAGGTGTGAGGAGCGTACGCCAGGAGGCGCTGAGGAACTGTGGCCGAAGCTGTCATTTTCTCCTTATTATGCGCTTTGGAGACTGCTGCTGCAGGTAACAGTCACTGGCGGGAATCAGAGAGGAGTGCGGGATTTGAACCCAGAATGAAGTGAATGCGAGAATAGCACGTTTCCGATGACGCTACAAAGCTTATGCATATATTTACATATTCACAGTATACCTACATGATAAAAGCTATACTCGTGGAGTTCCGTCTTGTTGTGCCTCCATAGGTCTAACTTGGTTTGTGTGTGAGGAAGGGGAGTTTCTGTTTGGATGAATAAAATCAACTGGCGGCAGCCAGAATAAATACACACATGACCGGTAGCACTGAGAGGGCGGGTTGTTCACTCACCTGAATCAAATCCTCTGCTCTTAACCAGAAAGAAACATATGAAGGTCGTCGTAGTCTACGGTTTAACCGAGATGCATTTTGACTCGTTAGGAAGGACATTATCTTCCCATCAGCTAAATAAAATCGCTTGCTGATACAAAGAACAATGATAAAGGCGACCTACATCATCAACAGGTCAGGGAAGGAAGGACAGTAATCCCTCCCATATTCGGACTCATTGGGTCACAGAGTGTTCGGATTTGGGGGTTGTTCGGATACGCGAGGTAATAACATCCACCCCCTCCTCCGCTCCCCCATTCTCTACTCCACCACTCTGAAGGCATAAAAGTAATATTCAGTACACATCAATAGTGTTTAGATAATGGCAAATTCAGGATAATGGAGAATTTTGGATATTGACGAAGTTCGGATATTAACGAAGTTTGGATATTGACGAAATTTGGACAATGACGAAGTTTGGATAATGACGAAGTTCGGATAATGACGAAGTTTGGACAATGGCTGCTCGGATATGGGAGGGATTTTATTAATCGAGGCAAAAGAGAACAAAAGAGAGGCTGAGGACCACGCTAGTTAAAGAGAGCACGTTGTCGTCTCCACCGCTGTGGCGCGTGTGCTTCGACCTCGCTCCGTAACGTAATGACACCTTTGGAATGTTTGACATCCACTGGTCAAACAGAGACAGAACTTTACTTCAAGGGCCTGGGGGGTGCCCGCCCCCCACACTCCGAGCCCACTCCCCCTCCCACCATCACCCCTTCCTCCCATTGCTCAATACTATTGACAATACTAGGGGACAGTATTGAAGAAGGGCAATAAGATATTGAGTCAATAGTGTTGATCGCGTACGGACCGATTTACTGGAAACTCCAGTAGGATGACTGGAAGGAGGAAAGACCAGATCTCTTAACATTTCCTGAAACTGGAAGGTAGTGGAGGAAGAGTATCAAAATTGAGCACACACACACACACACACACACACATACATATATACATACATACACACACAAACACACACAAGCACATACAAACACACACACACACACACACACACACACACACACACACACACACACACACACACACACACACACACACACACACACAGTCTCCAATCCTTTAGTGATCTCATATCCATTACAATCACTCCCATTCCTAGTCTTATTTGTGAGGATTTTGTCTTCGAGTGGGCATACTCCAAAGTCAGCAAATTCATTGGTCACCAGCAGTTTGGTAACGTGAAAACACCCTCCACCACTCACTATCTTATTAGCTTCCTTGACTTTATAAAAATCTCGAGCAGCGCAAAACTTCACTTGCATTGGCGTTCATTGACTTCAGGAAAGCCTTCGACCTTATTGATCACACCACTATCATCACCAAAGCCATCCACCTTGGCCTTCCTACCTCCTTGGTGGCATGGCTATCTGACTTCCTGACGGACCGTTGTCAAGCTGTCAGATATCAGGGATACGTCCATGCAGTCCAGCACCTATCCTGTGGAGTACCATAGGGAACAAGAATGGGGCCACTCTGTTTCCTAATACTCATCAACGATGCCCTGGGACGCACACCACACAGGTGGAAATATGTTGATGACTGCACGGTGGGGATCCCTGTGTCCAACATTGACCTGAACTACAACCCACACGCTGGACAAGCTACACACATGGACAGTGCACAACAGAGTCTCCATCAATCACAAGAAAACTGTGGTAATGCACTTCCACACCTCCAATGACGTTCTCCCCCTCCGCTGCTGACAACTGACGATCAAGTCCTACAAGTGGTCCAGTCAACTAAGCTGCTAGGAATAACCATCGACAATAAGTTGACTTGGAAGGAGAGCACCGCCAACACCGTCAGGGTAGCCTCCTACAAGCTGTATATGCAGCGTCGCCTGAGTTTATTAGGGGCATAGGCTGAAGATCTCAAAAACATCTACACTTCCTTCATTTTACCCAAGCTGATGTACGCGTCACCTTCCTGGGCCTCTTCACTCACAGTCACGCAGTAGCGACAGCTGGAGAAAGTGCAGAAAAGAGCCTGTCGCACAATCCTTGGCAACGAATACACCACCTATCAGCACGCTCTCCCCACTCTCGGACTTCCTACCCTTGCTGACCGCTGTCTTCAGAGTTTGAGGTCGTTTGTGGTCACCCTAGTTAAACATCCTCGGCACCGGAACCTACTACTTCCACAGGTACTACAACCACGGCTATAGGTGCGGCATCACAAAACCATCAAGCCGATCAGAGCACGCACCGACCGGTATAAGAAGAGCCCCATACCGACATTTGTGGACTTAATCAACAACAAGAAATAACAATGTTGTACAACACAGCTATTCCTTAGCTTACTGTTTTGTTTTGTTTTTTAATGCTTGTAACAACATCTTTTCACTGTCATAGTTTTATAATGTTATAATCTTGTAGGATGTATATTTTCAGTAGTAATGCTGCTATACCCAATAAACCGTATATTATTATTATTTATTATCATTAAGTAAACACACTGGGCTCAATAGTGTGGTGGTACCGTGCTCAACCGCTAATTCGGTGGTCCGATTTCGAGTCTCCCCCATAGCTGAGTAAATTTCAGCATCACAGCAAGAGCTTATGTGTGTATGTGTGTGCGCGTGTGTGTGCGTGTGTGTGTGTGTGTATATGTGTGTGTGTATGTGTATGCGTGTATAATGTCACACCATTCCCCATAGTTCGGGGCATATATGAATTCTTATCCGGAGGGTAACAACTGTCGATCACGAGTCCAACACGTGATCCAAGGCCGTGGTGGCAAGTCACACCTTATGCTTCCAATTCTGGAAATCATGGAAGTTTGGTCACCATGCTGACACGATCTTGCGACGACTTCAAGGGTCTTCGTTGCCTCGAACTTCGTTCTCCGTTCTTCGCTATGGCCGATGATGGCCATGACCTTCCATCGTGCACTCCATGGTGTGCGTCGTATATCATCGGGTTCCGAGCAAGAACAGCGTACGAGGCTCTGAAAGATCGACCGTGGATGGAGTGACATCGTTTGTCGTTTGCACGATCGTTGGTGCGCTGCAGCATCGTCGTGCACCCCATCGTTGTCTTGAATACTGTCTAGAGACTCACGGGGATGTGGATGATGTAGGCCATGGGTGGGCAACCCTTGGCACGCGTGCCAAAAACTGACACATTAACGATTTTTTTCAGGTACACGAAATCCAGGCCTCACCTTAAAACAAATAACTAATAAATCTCCAACTTCTTTTGTATGACTGTTGGTAACCGCCTACTACGCTGAGCGGCGGTTGGGGCCCTCTTAGGAGGTGAAGGGAGGAAGGGACGGGGCCCGCACTTGTACAGTATGTATTGTAGGCCTATAATTTTTGCTTCAAAGATTTGGCTGATTTTAGTACCCACACTTGAAAAGGTTGCCCACCCCTGGTATAGGCCATGTTAGAGCAAGTTTTCCACTGTTCTTTTCTATTGCGGCTAAGACCACGTTTGTATCTCTGTATGTGTGTGTGTGTATGTATGTATGATTGTGCGTTTGTATGTTTGTACTTATGTATGTATTTGTGTATGTTTGTACATATGTATTTATGTATATTTGTACATACATATGTGTGTATGTATGTATGTGTGTACGTATGTATGATTGTACGTATATATTCATGTATGTTTGTACATATATATGCATGTATGTTTGTACGTATGTATATATGTATGTATGTATGTATGTATGTATGTATGTATGTATGTATGTATGTATGTATGTATGTGTGTATGTACGTATGTATGTTTGTCCGTATATATTTATGTATGTTTGTACATATATATGCATGTATGTTTGTACTTATGTATATATGTATGTATGTATGTATGTATGTATGTATGTATGTATGTATGTATGTATGTATATGTGTATATATGCATGTATGTACGTATGTATATATGTATGTATGTATGTATGTATGTATGTATGTATGTATGTATGTATGTATGTATGTATGTATGTATGTATGTATGTATATGCATGCAGCATTCCTTTATGATTGGAAACTAATCTCCACTCAAAAAAAGATGCCGTTTACGTCTAAATTGTATTGTCCTTCCACCACCCCCCCGACCCATCTCAAATCCTTTACCACCTATGTGACTCCACATATTCGATGCGATATAATCCTTGCACATGATTGGCCCGCTGCCGGGGACCGAATGACGTCATGTGTCTGGGTGAGTTATCATCGGTGTACATTAATGAAACTGTGGATAGATACAAACGGCCAAGCTCAGGCTTTGGAAGGCAATTAGCTGTTAGGTCGGGTCTAATTATAAAGGGGGAGAAGGGTAGAGCAAGATTCAGGAGCAAGAACTGGCCCTGGACTTACAAATAAGCCGGAACATCTAAAATTGGTTTTAATGTCTTCCTTCTTTCATTCTTTCCAGAATTGGCCCTGATTTCACACACAAGACGGAGCCTCTGGAATTAGTCTTAACGTCTTCATTTCTTATTTCCAGTCTATTCACTAAAGTAGCTCCAATAGATTTTCTCGCAGTTTGTTCCAGATATATTTCCATACGACAAATATATAACAAAATACTGTCGTTAGTGTGAAAGATGAGCAAGATGGATGAAAAATAGTGCTGATTTCTGAAAAGGAAATTAGACAGTTAAGATATCTACACTTGATTTCTTTCCACCATCGAAAAGCGTGACACTTGAAGTTAGATAAAATCACTGGGCGTCAGCCAGAATAAAAACATATGTGTCACTCGCTATGAAATGGCTTGAATTGGTTTCTAGGCCTTAGATTTGTTTGTGAATCCAACCACTAGATCATGACTTCTCAACCTTCCCCCCAAAGGAGTTATAAGACCATCCACGAGTAGCCCCATTCATCTGACAGCGAATACAGAACTGTAATATATTAAGATCATTACAATATACATTGGTACTACAGTGGGTATTATAAAATGCTTCAGATTATAATGACTTTATGAAACAGAAGTTTTAACATCACAAGCACGTTACAATGACACTACACATGCAGGAATGAAAATGTAGTTATTTTACTACCAACCAGGATTAAACTTCAGAGATTTAGGTAACCCCCCCCCCTTCAAGGGAAACTTCCTGCGATCCCCAAATTGAGATTCACTGCACTAGATGAAGGTCAGTATATATTTATGTATCTTATTCACGTCAGGCGACTCGCGACGGCACCTTCCCACGCTCAGACAGGACGTTCCAATGTCTAAGAAGCCTCGCTACTGCCTGGGCCCCACTACCTGACTAAATGCTTTGCCAAGTATGAATGTTGAAATACTGAGAGTGAGACAGTCAGTAGAATTGGACGTTGCTGTGTATGTGTAATGTAACCATCGAAACCCTTCGAGGAAATTGAGACCTGTGCGTCCGCCTGACCAAAACCTCACGGTCCTTGTCGTATAAATGTACGATATACATTTTTTCTATACAATTGGACTTCAATTAAGCTCCATTACTCCTTCTGACATGTAGTCTTACACGGATATAAGCATACATACGATCCTTAACAGAATCCCCCTAACTTAGGCGACAAATTAGATGGTTAGATGCGTGACTGCAGACATAACACGGAGCCGCACAAACAATTTGTCCTCGCTGAAAGAGAACACTGTGATAACTCTCGCCTCAAGCCCACGGATCATACGATCGCGACGGTCATCCAATACTAATGATGACACCGCCCCAGCTTATTGATGTCCGGCTTAACCTGGGGTCTGGCCCACACTGGCAGGCCCGGGGGGAATTTATGAGAGAAGAAAAGGAAGAAGAAGAAGAAGAATAGACATTGGGGATCGTCCTCTCGTCCCCGCCTCCATCGAGCACTCCCTCTGGACTTCGGTGAGTGAGCTCTCGATCTCTCAGAGTATTTCGGGAGTTCGAGGGAGGAAGCCACGACTCAATCTTAGTTATGGTGAGATGCCGAGCGAGCTGCGTGGCTTTTTCAGTTCTTCAGGTCAGTCCGTTGAGGTGTTCTGTAATTCTCTTGGCCCTTTTGTTCATCTGGACACATACTACCCCCTTCCAACAATTGATAAATGTTATAGAACAGAAATGTCCTTGTATTAGTTTTTCGACTTCAAAGAAAATATTTCAAATCGGACTAGAGTCTTCTTCAGAGTTATAGAGGGGTCTAAAGGGTTTCGGAAGCCTCTATAATAAACCAAGAACCAAAGTGAGGTCATATTGAGTGGTCATTTTACATTAAGGTAATCCTAGGTCAGGCGTTTTCAACCCGTTTACTTTCGTATCTCATACTATTATATATTGCTGTTTCTTAGCCTCCCGAAGAGGCCAATTCAACGCTGAATAGAATCGTCAGGCCATGATACCACTAAATCTTGATTAATGGCCCGGATTGTGAAACTTAGTGGCCCACTAAGGATCCATGGACCACAACTTGAAAAATTGTCTCAGTGAGCTTGCACCAGTTAATGACACTAAAAATTTTTGTTCAGGATTTCTGCGAATTACAGTATTACGATAATACAGTGATAATGACAACAGTGAAGCTTTCTTTTCATAACGAGGTTGGATGCAATGAGTAGATAATAATAATAAATAGATAAATAGATAAATAGATAAATAGATAAATAGATAAATAAATACATAAATAAATAAATGAATAAATAAATTAATTAATTAATAAATGGATGAATAAATAAATTAATAAATAAATAGAATAGATGAATAAATAAATAAGATTGACAAAATAAGTGAATGAACAAATATATATATAAATATATAAACAAATTAATATATAGGTAAATAGATAAATGAATAAATAAAAACAAATTAGAAAAAAATTGCTAAACTGAGACAGTGCAATAAAAAAAATCTCGAGCTTAAAATGAAATATAACCAAATGACCAGTTACTGTCATTCAAGAAAAGCACATTTCAAAATAATTACATTTCAACCCATGTTTCATTAGTTTGTACTTTACTGCCAACCAGGACTGAACTTGAGCCATCTAAATATCCCCTACCCCCAACCCCCGATGAGGAAACTTCCTACAAACCCCCAGGGGCTCGCCAACCCCAGGGGTTGAGAAGCCCTTGTCTTAGAGTCTCCTTTGTATATAAGTTCCCTGATGGGTATCTTATGTTTATATTCAGCTGAGGGGACCCCCCCCCCACACACACACAAGCCTTCATAAATTATAAAACGAAATTTCGTTGAACATGACTTGATACGTATAGGATGGATGCATTTACAGCTACGGATGAAAGTAAGACTATGTAGCCATTCTTCGTTCCCGTTTGTCAATTTCAAGCAAAAAAAAAACAATACCCCAGGAGACGCTTAATGATACCCGCGAGTGTCGCCTTTTACCCTATGTGCCTGGATTGCCAGGAGAAGCGGGAACCGATTGTTAAGAACCCGAGTATGACGAGTTTATGTTGTTCTGTTTACAAATCGTTCATTAGTTGCCAGTAGCTGTCAGACCAATTATTTTTCTGTTTTAATGCAAAGATTTAAGGACGAAAAGTACTACAAAACTATTATATATTACTATGAACATGTAATATTTATCATACGGTAATTTTCATCTATTCTTTCCCATAAATTCGTAAGATGCCATGGAAAAACAGTCTGGTAATAATGGATGGACTACAGTTGTTGTTGTTGTTATTGTTATTTATGTTGTTATGTTGTTTATATTGTTGCTGTTAATATTATTGTTATTGTTATTGTTGTTGTTGTGTTTATTGTTATTGTTATCATCGCCGTTATTTTTATTGATCATTCTCAACAAAAACGAAAACAATTATTTATATAGCACAGATATGCCATGGGTCAGTTTCGAGTGTACTCCATGGTAAATATAAACCTTCTAAACCCTTCAACCTGGAAACTGCTCCTTGCCTGAACAGAAAAAGAGGAACCAGAAGAAGAAGAAAAAGAGGAAAAATAAGAAGAGGAGGAAGAAGAAGAGCCACAAGAAGGAGAAGAGGAACCAGAAAAAAAAGAAGAAGAAAAAGAGGAGGAGGAGGAAGAACTAGAATAAGAACCAGTAGAAGAACCTCCCAGGCACTTCGATAATATCATACATGCACACATGATCTTCGAGTAAGGGACCTTTGCTCCTTCAGGTAGGTCTTACGAGCTCCCGAAGCTCCTCACGGGCCAAGGACTAGGCTCGTGACTCCTTCATGTCGGTGGAATACTTGTATACTTGTATATTTTATTTTGGCTACCGTCACACGCAAAATATAAAATTTGTCATTGAATAGAAAGATAAATTTAATTCCTTATTCCTTCAATCTAGGAGTGGTAGGGGGAGGGTGAGGGTTCCTCATCCCAATGACATCGTGTGACGGTAGCCAGAATAAAATATAAAAGTATACAAGTATTACACTGACATGAAGGAGTGATAAGCCTGGCCTTTGGCCTGTGAGGAGCTTCAGGAGTTTGAAATCTACCTGAAGAAGTAAAAGTTCCTGGTCTCTTACTCGAAGACCATGTGTGATCTTATCGAAGTGCCTGGGAAGTTCTTCTACCCGTTCTTTTTCTGGTTCCTCTTCCTCTTCTAGTTCCACTTCTTCTTTTTCTTCTGGTTCTTCCTCCTCTTCTTCTGGTTCCTCCTCCTCTTCTTCTGGTTCTTCTTTTTCTTCTGGTTCTCCTTCTTCTTCGTCTTCTGGTTCTTCTTCTTCTTCTTCTTCTTCTTCTTCTTCTTCTTCTTCTTCTTCTTCTTCTTCTTCTGGTTCTTCTTCTTCTTCTGGCTCTTCTTCTTCTTCTTCTGGTTCTTCTTCTTCTTCTTCATCTGGTTCTTCTTCTTCTTCTGGTTGTTTTTCTTCTTCTTCTGGTTGTTTTTGTTGTTGTTGTTGTTGTTGTTGTTGTTCTTCTTCTTCTTCTTCTTCTTCTTCTTCTTCTTCTTCTTCTTCTTCTTCTTCTTCTTCTTCTTTTTCTTCTTCTCTTTCTTTTTCTTTTTCTTTTTCTTCTTCTTTTTCTTCTTCTTTTTTTAATTTTTCTTCTTCTTTTTCTTCTTCTTTTCTTCTTTTTCTTCTTCTTTTTCTTCTTCTTCTTTTTCTTCTTCTTCTTTTTCTTCTTCGTCTTTTTCTTCTTCTTTTTCTTCTTCCTTTTTTTCTTCGTCTTTTTCTTCTTCTTTTTCTTCTTCTTTTTCTTCTTCTTTTTCTTCTTCTTTTTCTTCTTCTTTTTCTTCTTTTTTTCTTCTTCTTCTTTTTCTTCTTCTTTTTCTTCTTTTTCTTCTTCTTTTTCTTCTTCTTTTTCTTTTTCTTCTTCTTTTCTTCTTCTTCTTCTTCTTCTTCTTCTTCTTCTTCTTCTTCTTCTTCTTCTTCTTTTTCTTCTCCTTCTTCTTTTTATTCTTCCTTTTCTTCTTCTTCTTCTTCTTTTTCTTCTGGTTCTTCTTTTTTTCTGGGTGTTCTTCTTCTTCTTTTTCTTCTGGTTCTTCTTCTTCTTTTTCTTCTGGTTCTTCTTCTTCTTCTTTTTCATCTGGTTCTTCTTTTTCTTCTTCTGATTCTTCTTCTTCTTCTTTTTCATCTGGTTCTTTTTCTTCTTCTGGTTCTTCTTTTTTTTCTTCTGGTTCTTCTTCCTCTTCTTCTTCTTCTTCTTCTTCTTCTTCTTCTTCTTCTTCTGGTTCTTCCTTTTCTTCTTCTGGTTCTTCCTGTTTTATTTTCTTCTTTAATTTCTTCCTCTTCTTCTTCTTCTTCTTCTGGTTCTTCCTCTTCTTCTTCTGTTTCATCTTCTTCTTTTTCTTCTTCTTCTTCCTTTAGTTCTTCCTCTTCTTCTTCTGGTTCTTCTGATTCTTTCTCTGATTCTTCTGGTTCTTCCTCTTCTATTTTCTTCTTTAAGTTCTTCCTCTTCTTCTTCTTCTTCTTCTTGTTTTTCCTCTTCTTCTTCTTCTTCTTCTGTTTTTTTTCTCGTTTTCTTCTGATTCTTCCTCTTCTTCCTCTGGTTCCTCTTCTTCTTTTTCCTCTTCTTCCGGTTCTTCATCTTCTTCTTCTTCTTCTTCTTCTTCTTTTTCTTTTTCTTTTTCTTTTTCTTCTTCTTCTTCTTCTGGTTCCTCCTCTTCTCATTCTTCCGTCATTCGAGAGAGATCGTAATTGGTCCTGGGAAAAAGGGGCGTATCTTGTTTCGTCTCTGACAGCTACTGTAACTCTAGTCGGTGCTTAGAATCTAGAATTTGATGTATTCTTTTTTTCTTCACTACCCTGGCCTTGCTGGGAGCAGGATGACCGTGCTGCAAGGGTAAAGGTCCCTGTGTAAAGGAGAGATCCTATGATGGCACAACGTTGGGCTTCTGAGCTGGTGAGAGTGAGGTCCGGGGATCGATTCCGCTCCCCACCCCACGTGTCAGGACATGATGGAAGCCAAAGACAAGGTGAGAATTGTGATTATGATATTTCTCTCCGAAATTCGGAAAATTTCAATTTTCCGGAATATTTCAAGTATTTCGGAAACTTTTTCGTTCTGAGTTTTTGAGTTCCCAATTTTGGAAATTCTTAATGGTGAGAACTGAATCCATATGCATATAAACCCTATTTTTCACTAATTGGGTGAATATTAATTCTAAATAGGATTTATCATAGATTCAGGAATGCTAGATTTCTTGATGAATCATGAATAATGACGCGTTTAAGAAAATTTTGAAAACATGAACAAAAAATTTGGGAGTACTAATTCTAAGACGACGGAGGGAGGGAGTGGGGGGAGTTTCCTCAGCTGAATAAAATCACCTGGTAATAGACGAAAAAATCTCATTTTAACCTTTTTTATACATTAATCCCCTTGTAGCTTGAAATAACATTTTATAGATATTATCGTATTAAAATGTAGCAACAATTGAAAAATAAATTTGCGTGATCCTGGTTCAACATTAAGAAGGTATATCAGGGATTTTTTTTTTTTTGTTTTTTTTTTTTGTTTTTTTTTTTTTTTTTTTTTTTTTTGCCACCAACTGATTCTCTTCAGGTCAGGGTGGTGACGTCACCCTTGAGAAGGGGTGAAGGCGAAGAGCCTTCCCAAAAGGGTGCCACACTGCCTCACTGTGCTGAATGACATAATGGCACTGGTTGGCACCGCCTCAATTCGTGCCATCAGACCCGTTGACCACGATTCACGTTGGGGGCGGGGTCACAGCGAGGTAGAGGAGGAGGAGGAGGAGGAGGAGGAGGAAGAGGGCAGGAAGTGGAGGAGGATTATGACGAAGAAAAGAAGGTGCAAGGGGGAGGAGGAGGAGGGAGATGGGGAAGAAGAGGAGGAACAGGGATTGAGGAAAAATAGAGCAGGAAGAGAAGGAGAAGGGGGAGAAGGAGAAGGAGGAGGAGGAGGAGGATAAAGATAAGAATGTACAGATGGAGGAAGAGGAGGAGCAGGGAAAGGAGTAGGAGGAGAAGGAGGAGGAGGAGGAAGAGGATAATAAAAAGAAGAAAGTACAGGTAGAGGAAGAGGAGGAGCAAGCAGAGGAGGAGGAGAAGGAAATGGGGAAAAGGAGGAGGAGGAGGAGGAGGAGGAGGAGAACGAAGAGGAAGAGGAGAAGGTGGAGAAGAAGAAAAGGGAAGAGAAAAAGGAGGAGAGGAAGAAGGATGAGGTGGAGGATAAGGAGGAGGAGATGAAAAGGGAGGAGGAAATGAAGAGGAGGAGAGGAGAAGGAAGAGGGGGAGGAGGAAGATGATAAGGAAGAAGAGTGGGAGGGAAAGGACAAATAGGGAAAACGGGGAAAGTAGGAGAAAGAAGAGAGGAAAGTGGAGGAAGAGGAGGAGGAGGAGGAGTAGGAGGAGGTAAAGGAGGAAGAAGAGGAGTAGTGGAGGAGGAGGAGGAGGAGGAGGAGGAGGTGAAGAAAGAAGAGGAGGAGTAGTGAGAGGAGGAAAAGAGGAAGAGGAGGAGCAGGAGGAGGAAGAGGAGGAGGAAGGAGGAGGAAGATGAGGAGTAGGAGTAGGAGAAGAAGGAAGAAGAAAAGGAAGAGGAGGGCCGGAGGAGGAGGAAGAAAGGAGGTGAGGGAGGAGAATAAAGACAAAAGCGAGGAGAAGGAGGAGGAAAAGAAAGAGAAAAAGATAAAGAGGAGAAGAAAGAGAAAAAGAGGACAAGGAGAAGAAAGACGTGAGGAGGGAAATGGGGAGAAAAAAGAGAAAAAGAGGAGGAGGAGGAGAAGGAGTGTGTGAGGAAGGGTAGGAGGAGAAGAAAAATAAAGAAGAGTATAAAGAGAAGCAGGGTGAGGAGGAGGAGAAGGAGGTATATGAGGAGGAGGAGGTATAGGAGGAGGACGAGGAGGAGGAGGAGGTGTAGGAAGAGGAGGAGGAGGAGAAGGAGTATGTGAGGAGGTGAAGGAGAAGAAAAATAAAGAAGAGTATAAGGAGAAGCAGGGAATGGAGGAGGAGGAGAAGGGAGAGGAGGAGGAGGAGGTTTAGGAGAGGAGGAGGTGTTAGGAGAGGAGGAGGAGGAAAGGTGTGGATAGCGTCAGACATCGTTTGGCCGGTGCACTGTTCGTTTCCATGGTGAGTAGACTCAGCCCTGTAGTTTCTTCACAACAGGTACAGTCTCTACGATTGGGAGTCCCCAAAATACGAAAGAAAGCCCCCTTTATTCGGAACGGAGATGCCTTTAGATAATGTGATTTTTTTTTTTCTTCTTCTTCTTCTGTTCCGAATATTGGAAGTCTTTCCGAAATTTTGAGTGTGTTTTGTGAGGGATAACCAACTGAAGAGGCTACTTCATAGAGTTGGTAAAGAAGACATCTCAAATTGTTGAAAATCCATAGTTGAGTAAATTATCTTAACTTGGCAGTTCTTGGGGTTAGTGTACAGGTCTACCGTGAAAGGGAGTACCGTGCACTCCAGAGAACACTATATGAATTGTACCGTGCAGTGATGGCGGAATAGTGAGTTCCACATGGTACAACACAGTAGCCGGGGCACTGTGAACTTCTGGAAGTACCTTGCCAAGTCAAGTGGTATTTTGTGTTCCTGAAGTATCGTGGGTCTCAAGTTGGTTCCCTAGAAGACAGTTGATACTAACCCAAAATACAACGCATGTATGCAATAATACCATACAGCGTTGACTATCTAGTCTGTTTCTAGGAATGGCAGTTTCCCTTGTAATTCACGAAAATTACACTTTGTCAGAACAATTGCGTCAGTGTAGCAACAATGAATGGAAAATATTGCTTCGTTCTAGTGTGACGTGGGTCAGGTATGAGTATCCACAGTGGTACCATGTGGTACCATGTGGTACCAAAGGGTGTGCAAACCCCCCGTAGTACCATGAAGTTCCAGTGGTATCGTGCTAGTAGTAGCTAACTCTCCAAACATATCTTCCCGTGTTATTTGTAAAGATTATTTTAAGTACTTTGTATAAAAATAGGCCATATACTCAAAAACCTCGCTACTCCCTTCCAGTGCTTATTTCCATTCGATGTTTGTGGTATCGTTGGCGTCTTCTGGTACCGTGCGATGATCCCAGAAGTACCAAGACATCACCCCTAAAAAAACAGTTTAGAAAATACAATCTCATGAATGTTCGTTATTGTTGTATTAGTAACAGTTACGAGCAAAAGTTTTGACCTACCTGAAGTTTTCCACGATACAATGTTTATTTTTTCTGTCTGACGACTTTTTTTCTATCTATTCAAGAAAAATATCTAACTGTAAGCTAAATGCTACGTATGAAAACATCATATACTCTACAAAAAAAATCCTATTAACGTTGTGATAACTGTGGCGTGGGTCAAAACTTTTGCTCGTTACTGTACATTTTGTTTACAAAGACTAATATTATTGAAAGAGAATTACTATATATACAAATAGATCCAACCCCGAACGAAAAAATATCTATTTGAATTGCTATAATTGGTCATTTTCGGGTATCTGCAATAATACATTTGCCATTCAAATGCCCACCCTTTCTATGCGGCGAGTATCACTTATATCCTGATAAACGTTCTGTCGTGTATATCTACATGTAAGGCTCGTGTCACACGTATCGACATTTCGCCGTGCGCCGTTCACGACACGACGTCGTGCTCTCAAATAACCATAGGTATATATGGACGCTTTCACACGATCAGTAGTTGATTTCTCATTCTCCAATTTCGTTTGAATTAAGATGCTTATTATGTTTGTTTATCATTTGGGTTTGCGTTTTGATTCACTCGGACACTACCTATACAGGGGGAAAGACTTTCGTATATGTATGCACACACAGACACACACACACACACACACACACACACACACACACACACACACACACACACACACACACACACACACACACACACACACACATTATGATATATATAAGTGTATATATACACGAGTGTATATATATGTATATATATATATATATATACATATATATGTATATATATACATATATATATACATATATGTATATATATATACATATATATGTATATATATATATATATACTCTTCAACTTCAAGACTCTCACCATCGATTATAATATCTTTGAACTTTTGTGTTGAATATTACTTTCATTTTACTCTTATTAATTTTTTAACCTACTTTGGGGCTTTCTTTGTTCAGATCACTCAGCATATCTTGCAGGTCTTCTGCTCTTTCTGAAATAAGAATAATGTCATCCGCAAATTTTAGGTGGTTCAAATATTCGCCATTAATTTTCACTTTTGTCTTCCCAACTCAACCTTCCGAAAACCTCATCCAAACAAGCTGTAAATAATTTGGGTGAAATTGTATCGCCTTGCCGTACTCCTTTCTCGATCTTGATCTTTTCTGTATCTTTATGTAGTCGAATTATAGCAGTAACTTTCGCATAAATCTTCTCTAAAACCCTTACGATCTGTTCGTTTGTACCCTGACTGCGTAACGAGTTTAGTATTGCCATTTGTTCTACCAATTAAAAGACCTCGTAATCTACAAAAGCTAAACAGTGAGGTATATTATATTTTGTAGTTTTCTCGATTAGTTGATTCATCGCCTGCAAATGGTCTAAAAACGAATATCCGCTCCTAAAGCCTGCCTGTTCTCTCGGTTGGTTTCCATCTAAAACTTGACTCAGTCTATCTGTAAGGATCTTGGACTGCTAGGACAGGTGACAAACTGTCACTGCTGTGAATCGGAGAGAACTGCAGGATTCGAACCCAGAACTATGCAAATGCGAGACCATCATACTTCCGGTTACTCCACCATGATGGGACTTCTTAGCCATGTGTATAATCTTGAGCAGTATTTTATGAATATTATTCTTGAAGCGATCAAGCACCCTACACCATCTTGTGTACATGTCAAAGATGTCAGTTATTATACTGACTTTTGCAAGTCAAGAAGGTTTGTCATAAATAAATCATAAATTGACAGGAACCAAATTGAATCAGTTTTCACTCAGCACGCAATTGCTAACAAAATTAACTCAACTTCAGGGATTTATATATAAAACCAATTAATTGCTGATAACATAAAAAATATATGTAGTAATGTGATACAGATGCATTCCTTTCCTTTGCATTCCATTGTCATCGATCACTACATCCGCACTTCATAATGAAAAGACAAATGAGCGTCCTATCAATCAAATTATGAATATAACAATAAGAAAAGGAAAGACACACGAACAAGAGATGAGCGACGTAGTCGTCGTCGACTCAAACAGGGCACGTTCGAGTATAGATGGAAACTGTCAACCGTTC
>NC_134815.1:31276352-31278736 GCF_046742065.1 Oratosquilla oratoria
ACAGGGGGTGTATCGTCTTCCACGGGATACTCCGGTCCTGAAAAGGGCCACTAAGACCTAACCCAAGGCTCCTGAACTGCTAATCTTTCATCCTCTAATATTCTTCGTGCAAATGCATACAGTAGATTCCACTTCTGATTAGACAAAATAAAACTGAATTGCAAAACATGTAGTTGTTCGTGTCTTCATACATGTTTTATCTATTTTATATTTATAGAAAACAAATTTATGATAGTGAGTAAGATAATGTAGAACTGTAATACTTTTATCCGGTTTTCACATTGTGGCACTATATTCTGTGGCATTATGTCGTGTAGCATTTTGTCGCGGATTCATAATAGTGACGTCTTCTAAGAAGTTGTGGGAGGTGTATTTCAACTTCAGGGTTGTAGACTTACGATATCTAGTGGCATCTTACGACCTCGTAAACTTACGAGATCGTATCGTAATTTTCCGACCTAGAAACATACATACATACATACATATACCAAGGCTTTTTCCCCCTTCCAAAACTTCAGACGCTGTAGTACCTAGAAATGACTCCCATTGCGCCAAAAGGGTTATTTCATTGATTAATGTAGTTATTGTTCTTCAGTATTTCATAGCCACTGATTCGAAATTAATTAAATATATAACAGGCTGTTCGTCTCCCTAAGTATCACCACCGAAGATTTGTGTAGTTGTTCGTCAACTGCTTCAGACCTAGAGTCGTTGTACATTGTTTTGTATGTTTAACGATCTCCTTTCATGTCTTCCCCTCTCTTCTCTTTTTCAGTTTTTACATTTCATTTTTATTTTTATTCAGATATTTCCTTCCATTCAAATGCACATTTATACACGGCTTGACGGTGCAATGGTACCGCTCTCGACCACTCATTCAGCAATCTGAGTCCGAGCCCCGCCCAGGGCTGAAAATATGTCAGCATCGCATGCACTGCGAGCCGGTGCTCCAATTCTGGTGGGCAAGGAGTATCTGTGTGTGTGTGGTTGTGTGTGTGTGTGTGTGTGTGTGTGTGTGTGTGTGTGTGTGTGTGTGTGTGTGTGTGTGTGTGTGTGTGTGTGTGTGTGTGTGTGTGTGTGTGTGTGTGTGTGTGTGTGTGCGCGCGCGCACGCGAGCAAGATCACAGCATTACCTATAGATCGGGCCATATAAAAGCTCTGAGCTCTTACCCGGGAGGGTATTAGCTGTCGATCAAGAGTCCAGCACGTGATACAAGACCGTGGTGATGATCTACACCTCATCAACCATCAACAGAACTATTCCTTTTTCGTGCGAGATTTCCTTTTGATTTGGCTGCCCTGCACCCCACGCAACCACACCTTCTTAACTCCTCTATAACGATGTTATCCAAGATCAGTGGTAAGTGAGACTGTTTACAGAGGTACTTAGATGACTAGCAAAAGTAACTATAGTTTCACTACTGCATATGTAGTATCACTGTACATTATTTTTTATGCTAATGGTTAAATGATGAATAAAGTCATTACAATTTGAACCAATTGATGTCCAATTGATATCGAAAGTAACTACAGTTTCATTACTGCATATGTAGTATCACTGTACATGGTTTTTATGCTAATGTTTAAATGATGAATAAAGTCATTACAATTTGAACCAACTGATATCCACTGCGGTATATTTAATTAGTTTTGATATATCACTATTCTATGTTCTGTGTCAGGTTAATGGAGGTACGGGTCGATGGTCTAACGACTCTAGGGGTACGTAACGGGAAAAAGGTTGAGAACCGCCACAGGAAACATAGCGATTCTATGCTGCTGAGGGGTGTCACCTCAATAAATCCATATACAGCAGGAAGTTTTTCTTTATTGAATGAAATTGCCTGGCGGTATCTAGAAAAGAATACAGGAGAAAAGATGTTATTACCGACTTTATCTTTATCAACTATTCCGTGAATGTTGTTCTGTTGAACGTCAAACAGTTTCATTTAGTTGAAGGCCTCCTCTTGATCAGTATCGGATCCAGATTTTTTTTTTTTTTTTTTTGGGGGGGTAACCTGAATTTTGTAAATATAGATGTCTCTTTTAAACAGATGTACTTTGTAGCATGAATACGATGATTTTGAATATAAATTGAAGTGTATGTTCTCATTTTATTTAGCTTCTTTCAAAATATTGGGCAAATGCAATATTTAATCTTACATTTTTAGATATTTGCCTTTATTAATATGTTGAATATCCTTCCAATCATTCTCACTGAAGTGTTTTATCAAATGCTGGGGAAAAAATCTGCCACTGTATTGCTGCTTTCTGCCATATACCTGTGTACATGAGGCAGGTTTTGACCTCTGCAATGAGGTAATGAAAGAATATTCCTTTTTTTTTGGGGGGGGGCTTCAGCTTCCTCAGCCATGCCCCCCACC
>NC_134815.1:31296736-31309236 GCF_046742065.1 Oratosquilla oratoria
TTTAGCATGTTTATTCAAAACTTACCATATTTTCCCCTGAGATAATTCTATATTATTCAGAAAGTATAACAGAGAGCGAGCAAACTAGGAGGAACAAAAAAATTAGCATTAATTTTGCCAATCTAGCATATTTTTAACTGCTATTTAGCACAATCCCGCTTGAGAAATCTGGTCGCCCTGCAGGAACAAATAGATTGCTTTTGACTTCGACTTAATTTCCAAAATGTGTTAATCTTGAATATTCTTTGACAGGTTATGGAGTAAGGAGGACCTCAGACCAGAAATCCCCTCAAGTCTTCAGCGCCTCCCACAGACACGAGGATGAAGACTATAACCTTCTCCTTCTGGTCTGTCCTTCTCACCTTGACCTCCCTGGGGCTTCGTGTCATCGATGGACTTCCGAAGGACATCGTGACTTCGGCCTCTGGCGGCGGCAGACGAGGAGACCTGTCGCCCTTGGAGGAGGACCACCTCGGCAGAGAAGAACCGGAGGCTCTCCTAGCCGAAGAGACGCAGAACTCTTACGCGCATGCGCAGTTTCGACGACCTCAGGTAACATTCAAACTTATTATCTTATCTAATTTATTCGTTTATTTGCTTATTATTTATCTGTTATTTATCTATTTAACTATTTATCTTTATTTGTAAATGTACTTATGTACTTATTTATTGAATGATTGACTTATTGATTTATTTATTTACTAATTTATTTATTTTAGTTGTTTATTTATCTATTTATGTAGTTATTTTTTAACTTATCTATCTATTTGTGTTAAATAATCTGATTTAATTCTTCCATTTATCTGTTCATTCATCGATGTTGTTAACTTTTAGAAATTGCATCATGTATCATCTACAGAGCCTGCCCACCTCAGAAACGCAGACTTGGGGACTCCCTCGACCCAACCTTCCTTGGACGCACACGCGGAGGTGAGTCCCAACTCTCCTCCTTTTCCTTCCTCTCCTCCCTCCCTTCCTCCTTTCCTCCCTCCCATCCTCTCTCTCCCCCCTTCATCCTCTCACCCCTCCCTTCTTCCTCTCCTTTTTTCTACCGTATTTGTTTATCTTTTTCTATACCTTCTTTTCTTCTTTCTTTCCTCCCTTTTTTTTACTGCCAAAGAAGAGATCCAGTGCCTTATGTTATTACAATTAAGTGTGCTTTTGTGTGTGTGTGTGTGTGTGTGTGTGTGTGTGTGTGTGTGTGTGTGTGTGTGTGTGTGTGTGTGTGTGTGTGTGTGCGTGCGCGCATGTGTGTGCGTGTACGTGTGTCTGTGGACATGTTGATATTTGTGTCCCTGGTATGTCTATTCTGTGGATATAAAAATGATTATTATGATATGCACATTATTTTACATATTCAAAATGTTGCCAAACTTCACGTTCAACTCAACCATGGCCACACGTGGCAACAGTGTGAGAATAGGACGACATAACGTCACACTAACCTGTAAACATGTGCTAACATTTTAGTTGACAGAATTGAAGATTAACTAACTTCCAACGAAAGTCTTAGCGACTGGACAACTGACCTAGTGGGGAGAATCAGGACGCGACACTAAACCACTAACCCCGACAGTGGTTTGACCCATTGGCTCACTAACTACCTCGTCCCACTGACCTCGATCGCAATGACGCATTTGAAGGAACATCATGTTTTTCTGTTGGCATCTTTCTTATGGTTGCATGATTCCTTTAGTTGGCTATTTTTTTCCATTTTGGGGATATTTTATTATTATACACTCTCAAAACTAATATTGGCAATTCTGAATTCAGCTCTGCTGATACAACCTGTTCTATTAGTAAAATTTCATATAAACTTTTTTCCTTAATAATGAGGTAATCTAGACTATACTCGTAGTTGCAAATTTTGCGCAATTTATCATGAATAATAAACAATACTACAACTACTCACTCACATTTATTATCTTTATATATATATATATATATATATATATATATATTAGAAAATGTGCAAAATTAGCAAGGATTAATGCCGGCGATTTAATTCAGCAGAAGGGGAAGAATCGAGGCAAACTTTGGTATATTAAGAGCCCATCTTGCCCACAGTCTGCCTGAAGCACTATGAAACACCTGGAATTAGACGTAACAGATAATGATGATTGATGATGATGATGATGACGATGACGATGACAATGACAATGACAATGACAATGACAATGACAATGACAATGACAATGACAATGACAATGACAATGACAATGACAATGACAATGACAATAATAATAATAATAGTAATAGTAATAGTAATAGTAATAGTAATAGTAATAATAATAATGATAATAATGATAATAATGATAATAATGATAACAATAATAATAATAATAGTAATAATAATAATAATAATAATAATAATAGTAATAATAACAATAATATTAATAATAATAATAATAATTGTAATAATCAATAAAAAGAATTAGTAAATAGATAGTTAAACTAATACATAAAATTTGTTTGAGTAAATAGATAAATGAATGAATAAACAAATAAACAAATAGATAAATAAATGATTAAAGGAAGAAAGTATTGTATTAAATAAGTAGATAAATGATTAAAAGAGTAGATGATTGTACTAAATAAGTAGATGAATAAATGAATAAACAAATAAATAATCGAGCAAAATAAGCTACTTGATAATTTCTATATAAATAGATGAATAAATAGATAAATGCTTATCAACGAATGAATTTCTGAAACATGTCATTGCAATGAAGGAGGTTTACGTCAAGAAAAAAATCTTAACACATTCAACACGGGGACACCTTTTATTGCATCTGCTATTGATGTCGTCACCGGATTGAAGGGGACTAAAATTTGTGATCCTTTACCTGCTGCTGATCCCCGCATTTCCTTTCAAACGTCGTGCATGTTCTCTTTCTCTCTCTCTCTCTCTCTCGAGTAGCGGGCTGAAATGGTATGGTACGGGTGTGTCAAACTCAAATCCTTTCGAGGGCCATCGAAGATGCGGTAATTACTTATTGGCAAGACTGAAGATTACAACTTATTTCGCTGGTCATCCAGGTTTACCAAAAAACACATTATTTGGGTTCATCTGAACTTACACACGTAAAATTGGCCTTACCTAATAAATACAATACTAATTATTACAATTATAGTAACTCGCAGGCCATTTAAGACCATCCCGTGGGTCACATTTGGCCCTTGGGCCACGAGTTTGACAACCCTGGTATAGTGCTTTAGTAACTAGATACAAAAATGCATGCCGTACATGTGGCCACCACATAAGATTTTCTGGCTTTTTTATACTATAGCTTGGTCATGATGATTGACATGCTAGATTCTACTTTGCCATTTCAATGCAGTAACTCCTCCATGAACTTATTATGAATGACCCCAGATATTCAGTTCGGCTGAGGAATGATCATCGTAGAGAAGGAACTAAAGATCATTACAATCAAATACTTTAGAAAATGGTAATCCTTATAGATCTTGTTATTACTAAAACTAGACTATTCTATGCATTTAAGGGGCGTTCACTGTGATGAAGTGGTTGGATCTAGCACACGTCCTATATCTTCTAAAACAAAGACACACACACACACACACACACACACACACACACACACACACACACACACACACACACACACACACACACACACACACACACACACACACACACACACACACACACAGAGACATCGTAATGGCTCCCTACTTGTTAAGCCCCAGTCACACTTTCACGATTCTCTTCAACTGTTGTGAATTTGAAAAGCTGCAGGACTTCACTCACAGTATTCTAGACTTCACTAAGGATAATTCAACAATGTGTCTAATATTTGTATAGGTTTAACTTCTCTTAGTTCGTCATTCAGCTTCTTAACATATGACTCAAAGGTAATATGACATTTGGAGGTTAGAAAAATAAAAATTTGTAAACGAAGTCGTTTCTACCCAAACGAACTCACTGTATGTGTGACCGGGGCTTTACAGCCTACCGATCCATCAGCCTCAGCCTGATGGATCGGTAACCGTCGTAGTGCCTTTTCGAAGACTCTTCTGACGTTCCTTCCTATGGGTCGGAAGATGCACCTAACAAAGAGCAAGACCTTTCGTCTTAGCCTTGGTTATTGGTTCAACCATATGCCCTCTGTCTACCTCTCCTCTTCCAGGTACACTCCCTCAGAGGCTCTTCGGGAAGGTCCTCGCAGGGGAACTTCGTCTCGACTCTTCCACGGGGAGCGTCTTCCGCCTATCCGCAACTTACCTTCTTTGGACCTTTCCCCTTACCTTCCTTCCCTTTCCTCAGATCCAGAAGGTTCACATACTCCTCTCCTTCCTTTTCCTCCTTCTCCTCCTCCTCTCTCAGTCACACAGAAAACCGACAGACTTGACTCAACTGGGAGTAGAAGTAGACGGTTGGGGTCAAATCGTCAACCCTCAGGTACAAGGCTTAACCGCAGGAGGCCAGGCAGGAGACATTCAGCAAGACACGACAGGCAACCAGACAGCCAGAAAGACACCTCTCAGACTTCTGATCCATCGGGACTTCACAGTGATGACAACAGCCATTCTGCTGCCACGGTGCCAAAGACTAAAGGGAGAAGGACCTCGATCTTGCCTTACATTGAGTCGAGTCATCACGAAGGCCTGAAGCGACCTTGGCTGAGAATCAGCAGGCGAGAGGAGGAGGCAAGACCATCCAAGACGTATAAGTCCACGAGACTCTCAATACCGGATACCAAGAACAACCAGGGGGATACCAGAGATCCAGAAATATTGTTGCCGTATGAGGAACTATGGTCCGATGCAGGTTTGGGGAGTAGAGACGGAAGAGAAGAGGACGACAAAAGACGTTGGGGAACAACTCTGGGGAATCAAAGAACAGGGACTGTGACATCGGGAGACAGGTAGGAAGGAGGTTCAGACAGCAAATATCTGAAGGCAATCCACTGTTTGAAGTCGCTTATAGAACTGATGGAGCCTGTATGCGCACTCGTCAATTAAAGCTCCAATTCTTCCTATTGACTGAGTTTATGTTTAGCCACTATGTGTTCTTTATGTATTCAGGTCAGTCTGGGCTTTAATGGGGAATATTTGAGAATAACCGTGACACGTAGTTGTGTGATATCATCTTTACTTTTTATTTTACTTTGTCACTTCCCATGTCTTATGGTGTTTGTTTTCCAGGAACCCTCCTAGAGGACGCAGACCTCACCTGAAAGCAGAAAATGGTCGTCCATCTCTATTCGACCTTCCGTTTTTGTCTTCCGATGACTCTTATCCGTTCGACTCGGAGGTCCGTGGTCAAAGCTACCACTCTCGAATCCGATTTGATCCCTTTGGACAGAGTGCCCCTGCAAACAGGCCCTTTAACCCTTCAGATGATACAAACTTTGGTCACTGGCCGGAGCATCCCCCTGGGGATGACTTTAGACACCCTGAATTCGCAAATGAGGGTCATCTACCATTACGTGAAGCTGATCCATTTTTCAACCCTGACAGCGACCACCGTCATGAAATTGTTCATCACTCAAGACCAACCACAGACCTTCAGAGTAACTTCCAACCTCCATCAGTATTAGCTCCCCCACCTCTTCCCAAAGCATCACCCCAACCTCCCCCTCCTCTTCCCGAAGTGTCTCCCCAAGCTCCCCCGTCCCTTCCCGAAACATCACCTCAAGCTCCCCCGTCATTTTCCGAGACACCATCCCAAGCTCACCCACCACCAGGACCAACCCTCCGGGCCAGTGCTTTCATTAACCCTGGAAGTCTCGGAGCTTTCCTCAATTTGGGAGACTCATTGATTGAAGACGTAGCATCCTATGAACATGTAATCGATCCCAGTCTGCCGAATGAAGGCGCAGAGGCGATTTTCAAGGCAGATGGAACGGAGGATGTGTCTTATGATATCCCTCAATTTTCTGAAACGGCTGACAACGACCAGACGCATTCCAATTTACAGGGCAGCGAATTTTTGAGTAACACCGAAGGCAACTTCAGGGGTCCTGAGTACCCGGTCAAGCCATCGTCTCCGGGAAATCAGGTCACAAAAGATACTGATTCCACACCTTTGGAAGCTGAAGCCCCATCTAAACTACCCACAAAGGATAGTCAGGGCCCACAAGAGAAGTCAGGTGACTCAGCGCTGACAGAGCCAAACCCGGGAAATAGTCATCCTACTGTGTCTGAGGTCCGTGACGCGAAGTCAGGGAAAACCCCTTCTAATCACGACCACAGTTATGATACTCACCCCCACTACGACTACTACGATTCCCTCTATGACGAGTTTATGGAAGCTTACTACGACATAGATGCTGCAACCGAAGAAAAGAAACAAGGACAAGGTTTCACCGATTACACTTATCAGGATGGTCAAAGTGGACCTACTCAGGAAGATCCTACTAAAGAAGAGACGCTCGCCCATGGAGAGATTACCGGAAGTTATAAAGACAAACCTGTTGAAGGAAGTCATCGGGGCAACGTTCTGGGGCACACTCCTACGGAAGCGGCTGCTAATAACAGACAAACTGGGGAGGATACCAACGCACAAGAACAGAATCCGGAGACACATCCCAGACGTCGCGGAGGTGATCATTGGAATCTAAACCAGCCAATTCCCGAGCAGGATAGTTTAACCTTAGGATCAGAGGTGGAAGATGTCAAAGAGACGCGACATGACGTCGTCGAAGGAGCTGAGCCAAGAGTTATTCTAGACAGGAGAAGACAAGAACACAGGGCAACTATTTTTGGGGATCCTCCGCTATTCCCACCGTCTCTGGTCAGCGAAGCTTTCACTACCCCATGGACCTCACTTCCTTCAACTTTAACCACTTCGCCAACAACAGCCTCAACCACAACACCTACCACGACGAGATCAACCTCTCCAACCACTAGTCTGCCAAGTACGTCACAATCGACATCAACAACTAGTGAACGGACAACGACACCCGGACTGACGTCACCTTCATCATCAACATCAACAACAACAAATAAACCCACAACAACAACAACAACAAATAAACCCACAACAACAACAACAACAACAAATAAACCCACAACAACAACAAATAAACCCACAACAACAACAACTGAATCCACAACAACAACAACAACAACAACAACAACTGAACCCACAACAACAACAAGTACTGAACCCACAACAACGACAACTGAACCCACAACAACAACAACTGAACCCACAACAACAACAACAACAACAACGACGACGACAACTGAATCTACAACAACAGCTGAACCAACAACGACGACAACTACAACCACGACGACGGCTACTACCACCACGACAGAACCTACAACTACACCGTCTCCTCAGCCGGCACCGAAGGAGTCTGATTCCAAGGATGACCGCGAGGAAAAGAGGAGACAGGACACAGAGGAGGATGCAGATGAGGAGCCCAGCAGAGACGCGAGAGGCCCAAATGGTAGAAGGACAAATGTCCCAAGTGACCCAAAGAAGAGTAAGTTACAAATTCCAATTCATATTCTTCATCGATTTAATTTTTTACTCCATTAGCAAAAGTTACCCTCAACAGGTTTTGGTTCGTCTGCCAGTATTTACACAATCATCCATCATTCAACCCCTTGACCCGTATTTTGTTTTAGCTAAAACAGTCAAGGCCCCCTATTCTGGCTAGTTACCGTTCCTTACTTGATTAAAACTGTCTTTTCTTAGCTAGAGGCCTAGGCAAATTATACGACAACGAGATTTCTGTAAATCTTGTTGGGACACACAAATACCTAAATGATAAATAGAATACCTTAGCACATTCAACATGGTAACGACTTGTATAGAATTTACTTCAGTCTTGATCGTTCAAGATCCGTTAAAGACGAGTTAAAAACCCTCAGTTGAAATATACCACAAGAAAATCTGTTCAATGCGTCAGCATGTTAAAGAGGTTCATAAACACTGTTCTTGGTTGAAAATATTATTATTATTAATTTTTTTTTTTTTCATCCACAGACCGAGGACGTCCCATCAGTCTATCTGAGATCCTTCAGGGATTAAGCATGCCACTGCCCCTCTTCCTAAAGGAGCTCGCGGGCCATGGCATGTCCCTCAGGGACTTCACGAACAAAATCCAAGAACGGTTTCTCACCAAACGCGAATTCGTCAGGGCCCACGGTAGCCTCGAGTCCCTCCTGAAATTATTGGAGGGAGAGACCGAAGGAGGCAGTGGAGCCTCGGAGGCCGAAGAGGACCCTAACGATGAACACGAGACAGATCGGGGACTCTCTATCATTGAACCTCCTAACTTCTCCAGGAAGACAGCCACAGCCACAGCCACAACCACCACCACAACCACCACCGCTACCACTACCACAACTGAATCTCCATCTCCAACCACAACCGAGTCAAGTACTGACTTTGAATCAGAAGACGCCTCAGACGAATTAACAACCAGCACCACAACTGAATCTTTGATAACACAAACAACATCGCCGTCAACAGAAGATCTGGTTTTAACTACAAAGAAGGCTCCCAGGCCTCACATATTTGGATTCCGTCCAGGATTCAAACCTGATCGAAGGCCGTTGGAAACCAGAGGATCAATCAGTCGAAACAACAAAACAGAGGATTCTCAAGATGATCAAGGTGTAGGGAAAGAAGAGACTGAGGACGGAGAGGAAGATAATAAAGATGTGGAGAACGCGGGAGAAAACGAAAAACAAGACGATGATAACAAAAAGAATGGTACCCTTGAAGTAACACCGGGCGAAGAAAGCGAAAAGACTACAGAAGAGAACGAGGGAGAGAAGAAAATAAAACAGCCAATAGCCATCAAGCTTGACATCGCCACCATCATGAGGGAGAAAGGGCTGAGTGCCTCAGACATTCTCCAAGACCTCGGGTCGCTCTTCTCGGTCGCCGAAGTTGGAGGAACAGCCAACAAAACCTCGGCGACGAAATCAAACGACGAAGACGATCCCGCAGCTGCAACCACCCCATCAACGACCACTTCCACGACCCCCATGTCCCTGCGACCTTACACCGGATCTTATGGCTCAGAGGTCTACAAGCCTTACCGACCTTCGGGGTCTTCATTGGGAGGAGACAGAGCAGGATATCGAAGAAGAATACTCACAAATCGGCACCAGACTACACAGAGGACCACACTCATCCCGCCCTATGTGCCTCCTCCGATCAAATCCCCGAACGACCAGATGTCTTCTGTGCTGGATCTTCTTCACAACTCCACCACGATCGCCGAAGGCAACGGTCTCTCCTTCGGTCTGCCCGAAGAAACCACTATCAAACTTGCCAAGTTTCCCGAAGACTTGTACAGAGCGCAGTTCCCAGAGTATGAACGTGATAAAGAAGAAATCAATGTGTCCACACGTAGTGCCATTCTGGCTTCGGCCATCCTGGGTGGCACGGCCACTTGTGTCTTCTTGGCCATTTTGGTCGTCGTGATGTACCGTGGCCGGGTGAGAGGACATATGATCCGCTCTTTCCCTCTTTCTTTACCCAGCGACGCCTCCTCCTCTTCCACGCCACCCATCTACTCCTCCAGGATGAGTATGGGGAAGGGGAATAAGGTGTACCAGACGTCTGGTTTCTGGGGAACGTTAAAGAAACGCTTTGACCCTTATTCGACGAGGAATGATCAAACTCCCAAGAGCTGATCGAGCCATACAAACAAGATCTTGCTTTAATGTTCACCAACTTATTCTGATGGATGTTAATCAAAAGAAGATATTGGCAGCATCTGCCAAACAGTTGTTAGTTACACCTGCAGGAGTAAGTAGGTAAGAAGATTAGATTGTGCGCAATCGTATGAATAAAACTTCAGATTTTCCATACACGTTTGGTCTGTGGTGCTTCGTAGTCAGTGTTGTGCAGGTTGAGTCCCGTCGACATGACGTCATCAACTGAGGAGATGGCGTCATGCTTTGCTTTGCTTTGGGAAACTTGGGAAGATAATTATTTTCATGATTAGTCTGTATTCCTTTAACTTTGTCTTAAAATTAACTAGTTAATATTCTGTTCTTGTTCTGGAACTACTTAATCGCCAGGCTTCACAAAAGAAATAGTGGCTGGCAGGGAATATTGTATGGTAGCTGAGAGTCCTGCATGGGCTAACAAACTTTTTATTTATTTACTGTTACCAGATTTTTATTATCTACCGGAATCATGACGTAGATTAAGACATTTTGTTACTTTAGTTTGCGCTAGGTTAGAGTTGAGAAGCATTTCAAGGACTGAAAACGAAGTCATAATCTAATGACTGTGGAGGACTCTTTTGGAAACCTCATAACTACCTACGATCAAACAGGGGCACTAAACCAAGTATTTCGTTTACAAGTCAACAGAGACTTTTAAATGGACTTTCTATATGTCTTTGAATAGATAATTATGTGCGATTTGTGTCATAACAAGCCTGTCAGTGTCGTTCAGATGAACCCGCAGGACAGTGGACTGAATGATTGACCTCAATTGGTGATTTGTCGTTTTCTTTTTGTCGTTTTATTTATGGACTTTATCATGTTTCCTCATTCAGGACCGCGTGATTTACGGACATTTTCAGTTCGTTCAGTCAGTGCCCTAGGGTCGCACGACGTCTTTGGGTCTCAACAAGAAGAGAGATCGATGATATTTCAATGACCTCATTTCTTACAATATACAGACAGTGACGTCAAGAAGGTCAGCATCTTTGATGTGCACACAAATCATTTACCACGGCTCCCCTGTTATAATAATAACATTGTTATTTATTTAGATATTTTAATTTTTACATTTAATATTCTAAGGCGAGGTGAACGTCAGAAATGTTCCTGTGAAAGGTGTACTCTTCATACGAAAGTCATCAACAAGTTTTTGTGTCTTTCTCTAAATTGATTTTATTTTCGCTGGGGGAGGGTTCTGGCGAATGTTTGTTTTGGTGCAACCTCGTGCTAAGTTGATTTTTTTTTTCTAAGAATATTACTCAGAGGATTGATGTGCTTTGTTTTAGTGTACATTTTTGACAAGTTAAATATATATATATATATATATATATATATATATATATATATATATATATATATATATATATTCCTCTCCAGGAACCGCTGGCGTTAACAAATTAAGAAAAAAAATTGTGTGTTGGCCACAAAATATTAAGGGAATTAAATACAAAGCAGTTCGAATATTTCTTTTTACAGATGGATATTTCGATTGAGTCAACAAGACAATGTTGAACTCACAAGAAAACTATTTTCACTCCCGATTCTTAAATATTTTAGTCCGTCATGCAGACTATAGATGTCATCTTGGCAAAGGACAAACAACATTATGAAGATAGAGGGCGACCCCTGACAGGAACACTGTCTCGTTCGATCAAGACCTTACGAGTTCAGGGAGGGAGGAGAGGGGGAGAGGGGGGAGAGGTTTTCTTCTTTCCGTTCATTAATAAAATCACCCGTTTCCCACAACAAAGCTGCGTCTCTCGGAACTGAAGAGGGTCAAGGAGTTTCTTTGTGGAGATTCCGCATCCGGGACAACACTCCAGGTCGGAACAAAACATCATGAGATCTCGTGTATCTCTCATGCTTATGTCCTGCTGTTATTTCGCCTCAGCTGGACCACTTCATTACTGAATAAAACTGTTAAACATCCCCGAACTACCACAATTTTTTGGTTTGCGGGACCTTCTGGGAACTCTGCGGCCCACTGTTGAGTAGCCACGACCCCCTAGTGGGGGTAGGGGGGGTGGGCACTGGACCCCAGATCAAGAACCGCTAAATGACACAATGGTCGAACAAGCCTCGGTCCTTGGCCGAGGAAGTCAACAAGATCATGACGTCACGGATCTTCCGCCTGAAAGAAACTGAAGGACTGGATGCGCTCAAAAGGAATTTGATCTTTTGGGATCTTGCCCTCAATTGAATGAAGTCGTCGGGCGTTAGGTAGAATAAAATCTTTTTAGAGAGCGTCGTCGTAGCAAATAGGTTATCAAGAGATTCAACACATGAAATAAAGGTTTGTGGGTCATATCCTGGTGATATGACGGTTATATATATATATATATATATATATATATATATATACATACATATATATACATATATACATACATATATATGCATATGTATGTTTATATATATATATATATATGTATATAGATATATATATATAATATATATATATACATATATCTATATGTACATGTATGTATACGTATATATATATATATATATATGTTATGTTGTATTTATTATCTATTGTAAATAAAACATTTACAAAATTATTTGCTGTTTTTAAATCTGTAACGCCTTTCCTATTGGACAATCTTAAAATGAAAACATCTTACTCAACCACACCAAAAGAACAAACATTTATGCATTGGTAAAAAGAAGAGCACAATACACTTGGTTGGTCAAAAAAGAAATTCAAAAGAATCAGTAAAAGATGGAATAAAAACGAAAACAAGGAACTGGTTGAGAACGAGACTTGCACTGAAGGACATGGGAAGGTGAAAAAGAACAGAGAGGAAGAGAAAGATGAGAAAAAATGA
>NC_134815.1:31316736-31329236 GCF_046742065.1 Oratosquilla oratoria
TTTGAGATGAGGTGCCTGAGAAGTATGATAGGAGTTACTAGGCTGGATAGATTGAGAAAAGAGGAGGTGAGGAGGAGAACGGGAGTGGAAAGGGAGTTGAGAGATAGGGTTGATGAAAGAGTATTGGAATGGTTTGAACACATGGAAAGAATGAGTGAAGAATGATTTGTAAAAAAAAAAGTGTGGAAGGCAGAAGTAGAAAGAGTGAAAATGCGAGGACGACCAAGGATGAGATGGATGGATGAAGTAAAAGGGGCGAAAGAGGAGAATGTCTGTTGGGGAAGGACGGGAGAAGACAGAAGATAGGGGTGAATGGAGCATGGTTGTGTATGGATGATGCTGTGATGCGTGAAAGGGAGTGGATGGGAGATGGGCGGGGGGGGGGGAGGGAGTATGTGTGAAAAATATTTTGACGCAGGGCGAGGGAATTTCTCCCCGTCTTCTCCTTTTCTGCATGAGGGGACGGAGAGGGGGGAGGTCACCGATTAAATGAAGCGGCCTTGCTGTGGATGTGCTGTATCTTGCAACACTGCATCTAACCCAGGGTACTGTGCGAGATGCAGGATTGACCCGTCATCCAGTAGGAGCCAAGATAAGAGGGAGGGAGGAAGTGGTGGTGAACTGGAGTGGAATATGTTGTGATGTAATGTGTGGGACTAGATTTTATGCCTTTTTGTTTTTTTGGCTACCTCACTTGTGAGGGGGAAAAGCCTTTGGTGTATATATATATATATATATATATATATATATATATATATATACACACATTTTAACAACCACAATGCACTTTAATTCTAAGCCATCAAAGGCCGACATGCAGAAATTGAAATACGGTACTGCCAAGGACTCGAACCCGGCATCCTCATGACAAGTGCGGCAGTGACTTACCAACTAGGCTATCAAGAGAGATATAAGTTCAGCGCAATTTTTCTTATATATTTGTATGCTCGAGTTACATACACATACATGAAATTTTGCGTTCAACCCATCTCCACTATGATAGTACAATTGGAAGTATACAAACGCGGGAAAGTATTTGTACAACACTGAATGGGTCCCAGTGATTAGAGATACATTTTAACAACCGCAATGCACTTTAATTCTAAGCCATCAAAGGCCGACATGCAGAAATTGAAATACGGTACTCCCAAGGACTTGAACCCGCCATCCTCATGACAAGTGCGGCAGTGACTTACCAACTAGGCTATCAAGAGAGATATAAGTTCAGTGCAATTTTTCTTATATATTTGTATGCTCGAGTACATACACATACATGAAATTTTGCGTTCAACCCATCTCCACTATGATAGTACAATTGGAAGTATACAAACGCGGGAAAGTATTTGTACATGAGGATGCCGGGTTCGAGTCCTTGGCAGTACCGCATTTCAATTTCTGCATGTCGGCCTTTGATGGCATAGAATTAAAGTGTATTGTGGTTGTTAAAATGTATCTCTAATCACTGGGACCCATTCAGTGTTGTACAGATACTTTCCCGCGGGTATATTATATATGTGTGTATATATATATATATATATATATATATATATATATATATATATATATATACATGTATATATATATGTATATATACATATATATATATACATATATGTACATACATATATATATACATATATATGTATATATACGCATATATATATGCATATATATATATACATGTATGTATGTATATGCATATATATATATGTATATATATATATACATATATATACATATATATATACATATACATATATATACATATACATATATATACATATACATATATATAACAACCATAATCTACGACAACCCCCGTACCTGTTCCCTGGTCATGGAAAACAATCTGGAAATGGCAGCACATTATCGAGAACCAATGTTATATATGAATACTGTTGTACTTCTGGGGACTGCGCTGCCAACTAAGTAGACGGTTGTCTTTGCATTTACAACAAGGAGCAATTAAACAACACCAACTCCAATACCACCAGGATAATTGATAGTGAGATTATTGTGAATAACACTAAGATAGTCGCACATTGTAACAAAATAAAGGAACTAAAATTGCCAGAAGCCATCCACATGAGGGAAAGAGCTCCAATAATCAACATACAATCTAAGATGACTTCTGCTATTCCTCTCTTTAATTTCTCAACTAGATTTAGAGCCCATCGGCAGCAACACCCACCTCCTTCCTCTCCCCCTCCTTCATATCACCACCCCTCTCTTGACCAGCGGGCGTCCCTGCGAGACGAACCATCCTACCTGACTCTCCCCCTCTCCCTCCCCCTTCCCTTCCCTCTCCTGAGCGAAGTGTCCGCCCACGCAGGTCAACACGATCCTTTCAGCGTTCTCAAGCGGCCTATACTTAAATCCATGTTGTCTGTACAAAATTGTCAATTGTGCGTTATGTAGCTGTGTAAGACTGACATAATTTTGTATACTATTCTGAAGATGACTCTCTGAAGTCGAAACGTCAATTAAATATGGAAGAATATGGAAGGCTTGTATTTCCCGAACCCCTTGAAATGAGATCTACTGTGAGAAAATTTTTGAATCTCAGTAGGAAAATTAATCATTGTCAAAATGCTGTCGTGTTTAAGATAGTGTGTATTAGTAAGGATCTGCGCCCGAAATATACAACATATTATATATATATATATATATATATATATATATATATATATATATATATATATATACAGTACATATATATATATATATATATATATACATATTTTTTGTAGAAAAAATATGTTAAAGGATTAAAAAATAATAGTGTATGATGTCTATTTTAAGCTTAACAGGCAGTGGGTCGACATCAAGCAATTTTCTAATTATATGTTTGTTATCCTCCTCTTCCATTCATTTATCATGGTTCGCATTAATGCGTACTGAGCGATGCTAATAGAATGAACGTTTCGTTTTGCAATTCGTATATAAAAGACCAATTTACTGTCGGTATGGTTGTCCATTGTAGCGCACTGCAATACATTTATAGTCGTTGCCTTGAAAGTAACATTGAAATTGTAAAGTGTGCCGTACAGAAGTACAAAACTTATCATAAGAACGAAAAAATGGATGAGACTGCAAGAGACCATAGTGCCTACATTAGACAGTTCCATGTCCCTTACCACATGCCATCCCAATCCTTAAAATTATCTTATGTTTTCTTAAAACAACTAATAGTTTCAGCTCTGACTACACGGTTACTATGTCAGTATCATTCGTCAACCATTCTGTTGGCAATTTTTTCTTTCTTTCCTTTTCTTTCTTCAATCCCAATTTATCCAATTCTAATCCATTATTACGAGTCCCACCCTGCCGACATCATATACTAAAGTTCTAAAATATTATGAAAAAAAATAATAAACTCATAACGTTTTACTTAAAAAAGAAAGTATACTCGTGGAATCTGTGATATATTCCTAATTTGAAAATAAAAAATATACATCTGAAACATAAAGTTTTTTTTAGTTTTATTCAAATTGATCAAAGGGTATTGAAATGATAAACCCAGGGGTTTTGCATGTAGGTACGTGGAAGAGCATTGCAAACCACAAAGTCTATGAATAGGGAGGATAAACTTCCCAATGTTGCGATGTCATGAAGCACTGTACTAAAAGTCAAAACTCATTTGAGCAAATACGAAAGCATAACGATACAGACTGATCCTCTTTCCACCTCTTTCTTCTTCTTTAGTTTTTTATTTCTTCTTTAGTTTTTATATTTTTGCCAGCCTTGCTGAGACAAAGGATTACAAAGGATTACAAAGGCAAAGCATGCCGACAGGAGACCTTTTGATCCATATCTAGGTCGGATGCAAAAAAAAAAAAAAAAAAAAAAAAAAAAAAAAAAAAAAAAAAAAAAAAAAAAAATGTATTAATAATAAATTAAAACTATAACAATGTAAATAACAATTAAAATACATAAATAAATGCATTGGTATAGTTGAATAACAAACAAACAGGTAAATAGTAAATGATAATAAATTGACATATAACTAATAATAAATGAAAATCAGACAGACAAATTATAACAAAACAAAAACAAATAATATAACATAAATTATAATAATTACAGCATCTTACTTAGGTATTTATCTAAATGATTCTTAAAGCTTCGAACTGAACTACATTGCACTACCTGTGCAGGAAGTTTATTCCATTCATTAACTACACGGTTGGCAAAGTTGTTTCTACCTACTTCCAATTTGAATCTATTTCCGGACAGTTTGAGACCATTGTTTCTTGTCTGATTCTCATTCAATGTGAAAATTTGGTCACTTTTGATGTTGTCAATTCCCTTTAAAATCTTAAAGACCTGTATCAAGTCACCTCTGAGTCTACGCTTTTTTAGGGAAAACAGATTCATGTGCTTAAGTCGATTTTCGTATGATTTATTTTTGATATTTGGAATCAGTTTTGTGGCTCGCCGTTGTACTTTTTCCAGTCTGTCAATGTCTTTAATGAGATTCGGTGACCATACGGAAACAGCATATTCCAAATGTGGACGAACTAACGATTTATATAGCTTGTTAATGAGTGATGGACTTTTGAAATCAAAAGATCGCGCAATCAATCCCAGAATCTTATTTGCTTTCTCAGAGGCTGAAATACACTGCTTGGATGATTTGAGGTCGTTACTGATAATTACGCCGAGATCTTTTTCACTATCCACTTTTGTTAACGAATTTCCAAATAACTTGTAATCGTACTTGCTGTTATTTTTACCTATGTGCATTACCTTGCATTTACTTGTGTTAAATTTCATTAGCCACTTTTCAGACCATTGCTGTAATTTATCTAAATCTTCTTGAATATCTAATTGGTTTGAGTGATCATTTGCCACTCCGCACAGTTTTGTATCATCAGCAAATTTGGAAACAGTAGATTTTAGTCCATGGTCTATATCATCTATATATACTATGAATAGAAGTGGCCCAAGAACGGAACCCTGAGGAACTCCACTTGCAACACTTTTCCATCCAGAAGTTTTTCCATTTAAAACAACTCTCTGTTTTCGACCTTTCAACCAATTACTAGTCCAACCTAATAGGCTACCACTTATTCCATGCAAAGCTAATTTAGTAAGTAGTCTTTCGTGTGGGACGGTATCAAAAGCTTTTGCAAAGTCTAGATATATTAAATCTATATTGTTTCTTTTGTCAAAATTCGAGACAACTGTGTTGTAGAATTCGAGTAAGTTAGTCACGCAAGAACGTTTCCGTCTGAAACCATGTTGGCTATCATTTATCAAACGGTTACTTTCTAAATGATATTCGATAGCATCTCTGATGATAGTTTCCATTATTTTTCCTACGATCGAAGTCAAACTAATAGGCCTATAGTTATTTGGTTTCTTTTTGTCACCTTTTTTGAATATGGGAGTAACGTTAGCTAGCTTCCATTCTCTTGGGACATCTCCGGATATGATGGATTTCTTTCCTTCTTTTATTGATTTCGTAATCATTTTCTGAATGAGGGGACGGAGAATGGAAGTCGCCGATTAAATGAAGCGGCCTTGATGCAGATGTACTGTGTCTTCCTACATTGTTTCTGACCCAGGGAAGTGTGCGGGATACAGGGATGACCCGTCATCCATGAGAAGCTAAGATGAGAAGGGGAAAAAATGTGGTGGATGGGAGAGGAATGGGTGGGAGTAGGTACGTGCCTTTGACTTTGGCTACCTCCCTTATAAGGGGGAAAATCTCTTGGTGCAATATATAGACAGAATAATAATTCGCAATTATTCCATAGTTATTCCCTTGCTCGCAGGCAGAGCGGGTTAGAGCGTCGCCACTTGCGGCGGAGGTCAAGGTGATGGCGGTTTGAATCATGCCACCAGCGTGTTGGACCCAGGGTATGGTTCTTTCAATTCCACGATACAAAGTCCTATAAGGGGCACCGTCCTAGCCTCCTGAGTTCTGATGGGGGTTAGGGGTGGGGGGTGGGGGGTTGTTCGCGGCGTTAAACTGAATCCTCACCATATTACCTTGCATGGAGGAGGATCACTGATTACATGAGCTAAGAATACAGTCACTATTTTCGGGACTTTGATGAAACCCCTTAGGGCCAGAGTTACGTAGCTTTCTTTTATGACAGGAGGCTAAATACCATCACAAGCAAATAAATAGATAAATAAATGAATAAATAAAATAAATAGCTAAATAAATAAATAAACAATTTCCACTAACCTTCCTTTCTTCTGATTTCCTTAAACCTCTCCTTTACCATCTCTGTGACTTCACCTCTTCTTCTGTGTGACCATTGTCCCCAAGGATAGAAGCACTGGTTACGGCCAGGGAAACTCTCTCCATCGCTTTTATCAACTGGCACTAGTGTCTATGTGCACAGGCAGACTGGAATATAATGAAAGAGTAATGTGAGAACATCATATCACTCACGGCAATCCTAAGAAACAAAAATGCAGTGTATGCTGCTTCACAGAGTACAAAAATCTCCAACGATTCTGAGATGCGCACAGATAGATTGAAACATAATGAAATAATAGGCTGAGAACACCATATAATTTATGACAATCCTAAAAGGATATATATATAAAAAGTGATGATGATGATGATGATGATGATGATGATGATGATGATGATGATGATGATGATGATGATGATGATGATGATGATGATGATGATGATGATGATGATGATGATGATGATGATGATGATGATGATGATGATGATGATGATGATGATGATGATGATGACGACGACTACGATACCAAAATAAAATAACAATTATTATAAGTATGCAGTGTCAACTTTACAGCATACATTCACAAACAAAAACCTCCAACCTCTCTCTCCGAGATGATTTCCACAATGCAAACAAATCCACATAGTTCATGCACTCTGTCTGTTTCCTTATAGAGTTGTTGTCTTGGAATGGAACGGACACTTTCCTTGGGTGCATATGTTTTCACAATCAACATCTAGAGGTAGAAGAAGTGTGTGTAAGGACTTTTTCGCGTGCCTGTACGCGAGGATGCCTGAGGAACGCTGTGCATAAATAAGTCGGGCACTGTCCTCATATTATGTATGTGTGTGTGCATTTGCACACTCTTTGCATGTGTGCAAACAAAAATGGCTACGTAACCTCTTCATCCCAGTCTTCTTCTTCTTTTCCTTCTTTATCTTTTTTATCCTTCTTTTTCTTTTCCTTTCTCTTTTCCTTTTTCTTTTTTCCTTCTTTTTCTTTTTCTTTTCCTTTTTCTTCTTCTCCTCTTCATCCGAGTCTTTTTCTTCTTCTTCTTCTTCTTCTTCTCCTCTTCATCCCAGTCTTCTTCTTCTTCTTGTTTTTGTTCTTCTTCTCTTTTCCTCTTCATCCCAGTCTTCTTCTTCTTCTTCTTCCTTTTCTTCTTCTTCTTCTCCTCTTCATCCCAGTCTTCTTCTTCTTCTTCTTTCTCTTCTTCTTCTTCTTCTTTTTCTTCTTTTCCATCTTCTTCCACGCCAGTCTCCAGCTGAGGGCCAATCTTGACACACTCTTATTAGAGGTGGCTGGATCACTTAAACTCCATGTTTATTTCTTATTATCTTTTCTTTTTTATACCAAGTCTCCGTTTGTTTTTCTTCAACTTTATGTTTACTTCCTTTTATCTGTTCATTTTCTTTCCTTGAACTATGTTTACTTCCTACATAATTCAATTTTTCTACCAAGCTCTCATTTATTTTTATTAAACTTGATGTTTATTTCCTACTGTCTTGTCTTCTTTATATATAGTCTTCCATGGTTTTTTTTTATTAATTTTTTATGGTCTGGGCTTTGGCTATCTTATCTGGTAGTTTATATCATCCATTCTTTATTCTGTAGAGGGGAATGTACTCTAACATCCTTCTCACCATATTTTTATGGAAACTTAGTTTAATTCATAATACATCTATGAAGAAACACGTATTGAATACAGTGAAACTGCATAATTATTATCTAATTAATATTCCTTTTATAAGGAAACGTCTAAACATAAAGTATGTTGATCCATACACATATGATATCATAATTAGACTAAACTGTATATATTACTGACTACCAAGAAATATAACAAAATACAGAAGGCTACATAATAAAACTGATAGACTTATATAGAAAAATCAATATTACATAACTCATAAATCAATATCCTTCATCGAATGCTAATAAAAAGATAATTCAAAGACAAGATGACTATTAAAGTACCTTGATCCGGTAAACAGTGTTTAAAAAGCAGACTAACCTCATTTGAGCTCTGGATCAATATTAAAATAAGATAGACACTGAACATGTGAACCACGTTTCAATAAAATAACAAAAGATTACTTGAGAACTGTTCCTGAAGACAAAATTTCACTTCTTCTCAGCCCTCTCTCATCTTAGCCCATTTTATCATAGTGTGAATGATATTTTGACGCAGCCCGAAGGGATTTCCCCCCCGCTTTCTCTACTTTTACATGAATGGGTGGAGAGGGGGGGGGGTTGCCGATTAAGTGAAGCGGCCTTACTGTGGATGTACTATGCCTCACTGCATTACTTCTGACCCAGGGTAGTGGGCGGAGTACAGGGATGACCCGTCATCCATGAGGAGCTAAACAAAAAAACAGAATATAAAATCAAATAAGAAGAACAGTCAGAAAATCGAAAACAAGCAAAGCAGGCCTGTCTGAGAAGAATTCCTACATGGCGGCAAAATATCACTTCCATTTTCTTTTCTTTTCCTCGAGTTTACTTATTTCCTTATCAACATTGAAGGCTGTTTGGGCTTTTGATTTTGAGTTAGCAACAAAATAAATGATCAAGCAGTACTTCATTTCATTATCCCTTATCCTTCTAGTAATGAGATCCTAACCAGAATCAAGGTGGTGCTACACTGCCTAGACCTGACTACGGAGATGCCCTCAGGGTCTGAAAAAGGGCTAAGAGACACTTGTCGTAGGAGGCGGGCAGCAACAACACTCCAGAAGCTAAGAAAAAAGTTCCGTTATGTCAGTTCTAGACCCGCGCTTAAATCTCGACTTTCTTTTGTAGATTCTTGCTCTGGTTTCTTCGTGTAACAGCTTCTTTCTGCCGAGGGAGGGAACGAGGCACTACATTTCGTGACTAACCGTGGAATGGTGACGACTTCCGTACCCGGGGCCATTTGGCGCGTGCAAAAGGGTACAACCCATTACTGAGGTCCTTCATTAGTTACATACTGTACCACGCTCAGTAGTATGCATAAATGTATATTTGTATTTATGTATGTGTGCCTTGTGAAATTTGTGTATGTATGTATGTATGTATGTATGTATGTATGTATGTATGTATGTATGTATGTATGTATGTACAGTATATATGTTTGTTTGTGTGTGTGTGTGTGTGTGTGTGTGTGTGTGTGTGTGTGTGTGTGTGTGTGTGTGTGTGTGTGTGTGTGTGTGTGTGTGTGTGTGTGTGTGTGTGTGTGTGTGCAAACCTGAACATATGGGTGCGTGTGTATGCATATGTGCATGCTCGAATGTGTGTGCGCATGTGTATAAGCTTGCACATATGCGTGCGTGAATGTGTATTTATATGTATTTGTGTATGCATATGTTTGTGCGTGCGTGTGTGTGTGTGTGTGTGTGTGTGTGTGTGTGTGTGTGTGTGTGTGTGTGTGTGTGTGTGTGTGTGTGTGTGTGTGTGTGTGTGTGTGTGTGTGTGTGTGTGTGTGTGTGTGTGTGTGTGTGTGTGTGTGTGTGTGCGCGCGCATGTGTGTGTGTTCCCTCACCCTTGAAGTAATGCCCGGGGATATGGTGTTTGTACACGTGTCCGCGAGTGACAGCCAGAGCGCGCAACCGTTTGTAACAGTCTAAGAGTTCGAATGCCTTTCCTTTTTGGACTTCGCTAAAGCATTTGTCAGGATCGCCTCACCACATCACCTTAAGGAGACCAACCACCCCTTGCTTAATTATCGAAATGAGTGATTAGAGTATCGCAAAGAGTCGTTTACCTCAGTCTCTACAGTGTGACTAAAGGTCCCTTGTCATTTACAGTCACGTGAAGCATAACTAAAATGATAGGGGGTAAGGCAACATCGTTTGTTTGTTGAGAATGATCCATACACTCTAGGATCTTGCCACATTCGTCCCTCTACTCCTTTCTCCTACTCCCCCTCTCCTTCTCTTCCCCCTCTCCTCCCTCTTTCTTCTCTTACTTCTTCTTCTCTTCCCCCTCCTTCCGTTCCTCCTATTCCTCCCTCATCCTCATCCTCTTCCTCCCGTTCATTCTCCCTCTTTCTTCTCTTACTTCTTCTTCTCTTCCCCCTCCTCCCGTTCCTCTTCCATCCTCCTCCTCTTCCTCCCGTTCATCCTCCTCCTCCTCCTCACTCCTTTTTCTCTTACTTCTTCTCTTCCTCCTCCCGCTCTTCCTGTTCCTCCTCTCTCCTTCTCCTCTTCCTCTCGCTCATCCTTTACTCCCTCCTCCTCCTCCTCCTCCTTCTCCCGCTCTTCCTTCTCCCTCCTCCTCCTCCTCTTCTCCCGTTCATCCTCCTCCCTTCCCTCCTCCTCCTCCCTCTCCTTCTCCTCCCCCCTCATCCTTCCTTCTCTTTCTCCTCCCTCTCCCTCCTTCTTCTCCTCCTCCCCCTCCTCCTCTTCCTCCTCCTCTTCCTCTTTCTCCTGCTACTTCACATCATTCTGCCTTACTTAACCCAATCCACGTGTTCTGTCCCCCTCATCACCAATCACTTCTCTCTGCCCTCCCTCCCTCCCTCCCTCCCTCCCAATCGTTCTTCTTCTTCGCCCTCCTACTCCTCCTACCAACCATTCATTTTTTGTCTTCCTTTTTCTCGTTTTTCAGTGGCTTCTGTCCGCCCAGTGTCCCTCCCCCTCGCCCTCCCTACCTTCCTCCTCCCCCTCCACTCCTCCCCCACCCTCACCCGCATCTCCATGGCACAGCCCTGATATGTACAAAATCCCCCACAAGGACTTCGAAGCGTTATGTTGGCCTATTGTCCCGGTGAGTGGGTGGGTGAGCCCCAAACATAACGAGGCTGAAAGGCCAGCTGTACTTCTATGCTATAACAAGTAATTGTTCGCCCACACACCGCCATTATGATGCAATACGCCTGCATAACACCTCAAAGTTCTTGTGAACGATTCTGTACATCACAACCCCCTCTCCCCTCCCCGCGTCCCAAATCCCCTCTCGTCTCTTCCCCTTCTCTCCCCTTTTCCCCTTCCTTCCCACACATAACCACCTCCCCTATCCTGACCCGCCATCTCCCCTCTTTCCTCCCCTTTTACATTCCATTACCCTCACCCCATGACGCCACCTTCCCCTCTTCCCCATTCCCTTGTCGTTACCCGTGACACAACAAACCTAAGCCTGCGTCTCCCCTTTCCCTCCTCCTCCTCCTCTTCCTCTTTTCCCTCCCATTCTCTTCCCCTCTCTTCCTCTTCCTCCCATTCCTTAGCTACAGATCTTCGGTTAGAATTACTTGCTCCAGTATAGAGTGAATGATCTATTATTATAGTATTAGATTAGGTTAGGCACCGAACAGCCATGTTAGAACCAATAGATCCTCCTCCTCCTCCTCCTCCTCCTACTCCCTTCTCCTCCTTCTGCTTCTCCTCCTTCCCTCCTCCTACTACTCCCTCCTCCTCCTACTCCCTCCTCCTCCTTCTCCTCCTACTCCCTCCTCCTCCTCCTACTCCCTTCTCCTCCTTCTCCTCTTCCTCCTCCTACTCCCTTCTCCTCCTCCTCCTTCTACTCCCTCCTCCTCCTTCTTCCTCCTCCCTACTTCTTCTCCTCCTCCTTCTCCACCTCCTCCTCCTAAATCCTGCACAGTGGAAGCATTCAAGAGACGGCTGGATGTCTTCCTACTACAAGAAACAGGAGACACACACCTCCCACACCGTCCTACAGTAAGACGTGGCCCCACTACAACAAGCAAGCCGGTACGTCGTACACCACGTCACAGCGGCAGTTCATGTAGCTGAGGCGAAGACGTCGAGATCTCCATAAAGTAACACAAGGTAACCTAAGGTAATCCAAGGTAATCTAAGGTAATCCGTTGCTGTTCGATTGTCCACGTAACTCCTCCTCCTCCCATCCTCCGTTTTCTCTCTCTCACTCACTTCCCTAAACACTGACACCTTCAGAACACATCTAGTCAACTCCCGTCCTCTCCCGTCTTATTCCGTCCCCTCCCGTCTCCTCCCTGTCCCTCCCCTCCCCACCCCTCCTCTCCCCTCCCCCTCCTCTCCTCTCCCCCCCCTCCGTCTACCTCCGTTCCCCAGCCCACATAACTGTGGTTATGGAACATTGAAGCCAATCTCAACCTTATTTCTTCCTGGCATAAGGCTGTTATTTGTCCCAGAGGGCTTTCTTATGCCAAAGCGTTTCGTTTAACCCTTTCCGTAGGGCGGCGACAAGACCTTGCCTGAATGAATTCTCCTGGTGCCAAATGGAACTGGTGAGTGTTGGCGTCTCGAGAGACAATTGATGCTTTATTCTGGCTGACGCCAGGCGATTTTATTCAGCTTTTGGGTACAA
>NC_134815.1:31334236-31339236 GCF_046742065.1 Oratosquilla oratoria
TCCTCCCTCCCTCCCTCCCCCCCCCTCTCTCTCTCTCTCTCTCTCTCTCTCTCTCTCTTTTCTTCTTCGTCACTGTCTCCCTCTCTCCTCTTCTCTCTCTGTCCCCATCTCCCACTCTTCCTCTCTCCCTATCTTCTCAATTCTCTCTCCCTCTCTTTCTCTTTTTACCTACCACTCCAATTCTCTCTCTCTCTCTCTCTCTTCTTCTTCGCCACTGTCTCCCACTCTCCTCTTCTCTCTCTGTCCCCATCTCCCACTCTTCCTCTCTCCCTATCTTCTCAATTCTCTCTCCCTCTCTCTCTTTCTACTTACCACTCCAATTCTCTCTCTCTCTCTCTCTCTCTCTCTTCTTCGCCCCTGTCTACCTCTCTCCCCTTCTCCCTCTCTCTCTCTCTCTCTCTCTCTCTCTCTCTCTCTCTCTCTCTCTCTCTCTCTCTCTCTCTCTCTCTCTCTCTTCTTCGCCCCTGTCTCCCGCTCTCCCCTTCTCTCTCTCTCTCTCTCTCTCACACACACACACACACAAATGCACATAAGAGAGAAAGATGGATATCAGCAGTTAGTATCAAAGCCATAACGAGCCGCACATCCGCCCCGAAATCAATGCATGAGAGACCTCCTGCATGCACAAGTACACATGGTATTGCAAGCAACTTCATGTAATGCATATATGCATTCGGGAAAATGCTCGGTCCTAAGCATGTACATTTATGCCTGCAATTAGACCCAAGCCCACACGCACATGCACAGTAACACACACACACACACACACACGCACACGCACATACACACACACACACACACACACATACACATACACACACACACACACGGAAAAGGATACTTATTCAGCTGCATTCGTAAACAACTCCATCTTTATGCCTTCTCCTACACACATAAACGTACATACAAATATAGCATACATCCGCAGGGTTGCCTACACTTATAAGCACTGCAATGGCTAATGTCTTCTACGGGTCGTATATTTAAGATGCAAACGGTTCCTTTACAGCCTCGTCGACGTTTTCATATCGTAAATGTCCGAGGTAGGCAAACACGCCCCTTGCTACAGCTTCTCATAAGACGCAAGCCACTGTAGTACTTATCAGTGAAGTCATTTATAAATAAACACGAAGGCTTTCGCACACAGACGCTCGAACACATGAAGAACTCTCTGTTACGATATTGATGAAGTAGTTAGAAAAAATCCAGCTGAGGTTGTAAACTTGTAATGTTGTTATCACAGTTTATTACCTGAATGGGTTGTTTTAACTGAGTTCTTTCGCAAGGCAAGGTTTTGTTTTCCAAGCTGAGTAAGCCTTTACTTAGATACCTCTAACCCGTTTTCTATGATGGCCCCCATCTCTCCATTTTAAATTATTAAAATTATCTGTTGCCAACTAGAATAAGATATACTGAATATAACGTCAAGCTGCTTTGACACTACCATTGACACAGAGACCTCTAGGAAAAGACACTAAAGACGGCTATAGGCTATAGGTAGCATACGCGTTTCTTGGATCTACAAAAGGCACTTGACTGTATACTAAGAGGTGCCAGACCTTAGAGCGGCGGCGGTGAAGAAAAATAGAAAAGAAATATGCTGGAATCAGTACACAGGAGAATGACCAAAAGGATGCAAGGGTTTATAAATTTGCTATACAAAGACAGGCTTAGGCACCTTAACTTACATTCCCTGGAAAGACGAAGAGTGCGGGGTGATCTAATAGAGGTTCAAGGGTTATGCAGACAAGGTTCAAGGGATTTAACAAGGGTTATGCAGACAAGGTCAGCATATTGAGACAACAGGGTAGGACTCGTAGTAAAATTATTAAATTGGACAAATTTAAGATTAAGAAGGAAATAGGCAAGAACTGGCTTATCAACAAAGTGGTTAACGTGTGGAATAGATTTAGTAACAATGTAGTGAGCGCTGAAACAATGGGTTGTCTTAAGTGAAGATTAGATACATTTATGGAGAGTGATGACAAGTGGTAAGGGACATGAAACTGACTAATACAGGCCTTATATTTTCTTGCAGTCTCCTCCGTTCTTATGTTTTTATGTTCCTATACTTGTGCCAGGTTATGTCCCTCCATGCTTGGGTCCACCTATTTCAACTTTCCACCAGAGTAAGGCATGGAAGAGACTAAACTCTACGGTTGTTTATTGTTTATATGAATAAATTCGTAGTTGAAACGTGCAGCGAAGATACAACAAAATCTTTGCTGCTACAAATAGTATCGCCCAGACTGTGGGAAGTTGAGAAGAAATAGAATCAATTAAGAAGAGATGGAATGATATGTGAAGACTACAGGGTATAAAGTTGAGCTAGACTGAGTGTGAAACGAGAACAAAGCGAAGATCAGATCTTTATCATCAATTGATCATCATCCATTGGGGGCGTCATACGCCAGGGAGCGCGTTGCTTCATTTAAACGCCGGCGCCAGCGCCCACTATTCTTATCATTGGGTATGTCATTGAGAAGGTCGGCAGCTGCATGGGAATTAATGTCATCCCCAAATAGCAAAACAGATGGAAGGATCATCCGCAGGTTATCTCTGATTAGCTAAAATGTGGGAGTTTTGTCAGTTACTAAAAGAGAAAGGATAAATCCATGGTCTCCTCCGAAACGTTGGTAAGGTTTATTGATTTTATTCTGGCTCATACCCGGCCCTGAGTGATGACGTTACAGCAATGAAGACGACTGATTGGCCGAGAGCGGTGAAGTCACGGCAACAGAGACGACTGATTGGCTGAAGGCGCCTGCGAGCGAAGCGAACTCGTCCGAAGGTCCGGGGCCCCGCGTAGCGTGGTCGGGCGCAGCCCATTGCTCGTTTTAAATATTTCTAACCACTTTCCTATGGTGATGTCACGAACCAGCGTCAGTGGCGTAGCCAGTAGGGGGAGGGGTAGACTCCCTAGGCCCCCCTCTTGCCACCTTGAAACTACCAGACTAGTTTATATTGATAAGCCAAGCATATTTTTTCTCTTCAATTCCAATCATATATTCTTATTCAAATGGTTTAACTCGCCTTTTTATATATATACTCCCTACTTATACAAAGCAGATGACATAACTGTATACCTAAAAAATACCTTCTACATTTTCCCAGGTCTAGGCCGCTCCTTTAGGGAAGATCCTGGCTACGCCACTGCCCAGCGTTTCTTAACCTGGGCTGCTAGCATCCCCTGGAGGTGCTGGAATCAATTTTAGGGAGTGGTGAAAAGTGCTGGAAAATGCTGAATGCGTGGAAGTACTTCGCTTCCCTGTTTTTACCCTTCTAGTAATCAGGTGTTAACCAGAGTTAGGGGGTGTTAGACTGCCTAGACCTGACTATAGGGGTGCTAGTGTCTGAAAAAGTTAGGAAACGCCTTAACTGAATGAAATTGTCTGGCGTAAACAGTTGCCTCAGATGAATAAAACTATGTGGTGGCAGGCAGATTGAAATATATGAAGGATACCCAACATCCACAGGTTTATGAGGTACACGTCATTCCCCTCAGGCGAATGGAATTGTTTGTTTGGCTGCAGCAAGAACAAAATATACGAAAGGTCGCCAATGGAAACCTTTGCTGACGTCAAATGAGCCTCATTGGTTTTGTGTGTGACAACCAGCAATTTTATTCAGTTGAGGAAACTCTGTTTACATTTTGTATTTGTATCTATTGACGTGGTTGGAGATGTCGTTATGGTTGTTTTTGCTGTTGGCGGTGGTGTTGCTGTTGATATTGTTATTGATGTTGAAGTTTGTGGTGTTGTCTTTGAAGCTACTATTTATTTTGACGCAAGTGGTGGCGTTATTATTGTTATTGAAACTGTTGTTATTGGTGTTCATGTTATTGTTATTGTTCTTGTCGTTGCTGCCGTTGTTGTTCTAGCGTTGATGTTATTACTATTACTGAAGTTGTTGTTTTCGGTGTAAGTCTTGGTATTACCATTCTTGTTGTTCTGTCATCGGTGATGATGTTATTGTTGTTGGTGAAATTTTTGTTTTTGGTGTTATTATTGGTGTTATTATTCTTGTGGGTGCTGACCTTCCTATGCCTCCCACTGGGGTGCCAACAAAGTTATGTCGTGTTTGGCATTCTCGAGGTGAGGAAGAAATAGTTTCTTGTCAACACTGGCACGCCTCTCCTTGTCGGTCTGCACTTTGTTTCTCTGTTCCTCTACGTACCGTTCTTACACCTCAGGCTTTATTCCACTTTATCCAATGCGATTTTATTCAGGTGAGGGAAACCCCCGTTTCTTTTTCTTTTCCACCTCTTCTTCTTCTTCTTCTTCTTCTTCTTCTCCTCCTTCTTCCTTCTCTTCTTTTATTTTTTCATCTTCCTTTCCTTCTTCTTCCTCTCTCTTTCCCTCCCCTTCTCTTTTCCTTCTATCCTCCTCTTTTTCGTATTTTTTCTATTCTTTTTCCTCTTCTGCCCTCTTTTCTTCTTTCTCTTTTTTTTTCTCCTTCTACTCTTGTTCTTCTCTCTTTCTCATAATTTCTTTTATTCATCCACTTCTTCTTAACGAGGTAAGTCTCTTTCCTTCCTCCTCTTTGTCTTTTTTTCCTCCTCTGCCTTCTTTACTTCTTTTTCCTCTTCTTACTCCTCCTCCTTCTCTTCTTCTCTCTTTTTTATCCTTCCTTTTCTTACTCCTCTTCTCCTGAACAAGATGAGTCTTCTTCTTCCTTCTCTTATCCGTCTTTTTCTCTTTTTTCTCTCTTCCTATTGCATTTCTTCATCTTTCTCCTCTTCTTCTTACTCTTCCTCCTCTTCATCTCCTTTCTCTTTCTTCTTCTTCTTCTTCTTCTTAATGAGGTGAGCCTTCATCCTTAACCCAAGCCCCACCCAATCTCCCCAGCCCCTTAATGGAGAGGGAAGGAAGAAGGTAGTTCAGGCGCATATAATTAGACGGCGCCACGACACACCAACAACGAGCCTAGGGTGCGACCATTTTTTTCTTATTATTTTTTTCTTGTGTCCTTAGTTGTAACGTCTGTATCACAGCTGCCGC
>NC_134815.1:31344236-31346736 GCF_046742065.1 Oratosquilla oratoria
ATTCTCCATTCACCCCTGTCTTCTGTCCTCTCCCGTCCTTCCTCCACAGACATTCCCCTCTTCCCCAAAGACCCCTTCACCCCATCCATCCACCTCATCCTAGGACGTCCCCTCATGTTCACTCCCTCCACATCTGCCTCCCATTCCTCTTTTACTAGTCTTCCTTCACTCATTCTTTCCATGTGTCCAAACCATCCTAATACTCTTTCATCAACCCTATCTCCCAACTCCCTTTCCACCCCTGTTCTCCTCCTCACCTCCTCATTTCTCACTCTATCTAGCCTAGTAACCCCCATCATACTTCTCAGACACCTCATCTCAAACACATTCAAACTCCTTCTCTCTTCCTCTCTTATGTTCCATGTTTCTGCCCCATACAGTGCTGTTGGCACAATCACTCCTTCATACAGTCTCCTCTTAGCATCCATTCCCAAATATCTATTCCTCATTACACTTTTTAATCCACCAAGGCATTTACTCGCTTCTCTCAATCTACATTCTACCTCCACCTTCACTCCACCTTTTCCTGCCACATTTGCACCCAAGTATCTAAAACTATCCACTTCCTCCAGTCGCTCTCCCTTAATACTCACTTCCAGTCTACTGCCACTTTCACCCCTTGTACATCTCACCTTACTTTTACCCACATTTATCTTTAGCGTTCTTCTATCACATACTCTCCCAAATTCTGTTACCAACTTCCTCAATCCCTCCTCCGATCCTGCCACAAGCGCAGTGTCGTCCGCAAACAACAGCTGGCTCACCTCCCACTTTTCTCCATTTTCTTTAACCATCTCCAATCCCTGACCCACTACCCTTGCATTTATCTCTCGCACTACCCCATCCATGTATAAGTTGAACAGCCAGGGCGACATAATGCATCCTTGACGAAGTCCCACCTTTATCTCGAACCACTCACTCTCTCCATTTCTAATCCTGACACAAGCTCTACTACTCTCATAAAAACTCTTGACAGCTCCCAGAAGCTTTCCTCCTATCCCGTATATCTGCAGTACCTCCCACAGTGCCTTTCTGTCTACCCTATCGTAAGCCTTTTCCAGATCCATAAAAGCCCAAAAAAACATCCTTCCCCTTTCCTATAGCTTTCTCACATATCTGTCTTACCACAAAGATCTGATCTACACAACCTCTACCCGTCCTAAATCCACACTGTTCCTCACCAATTACTCCCTCTGTTCCTCTCCTAATCCTCTCAATCAAGATCCTCCCATAAGCCTTCCCAACTACACTTAACAAGCTAATTCCTCTGAAACTACTACATTCACACTTGTCCCCTTTTCCCTTGTAAAGAGGAACTATACAGGCACTCCTCCAGTCCTCCGGCACTCTACCCTCTCTCCAGCAAACATTAAATAACATCACCAGCCAGTCCACCATAACTGTACCTCCTTTTTTTTTTTAGACATTCTGCATGGCATCCATCCACACCAGGTGCCTTACCTGCTTTCATCATCTTAACTGCCTTCACTTCATCCTTCCTTATTTCTCCTCCATTTTCCTCACTCATCACGGTCATTTTCTTAGCATTTCCCACTGCAGCTATCATTCCCTCCCTATCCTCCTTCACATTTAGCAACTCTCTAAAATATTCTGCCCATCTTCCCCTTACTGCCTTCTCTTCCATTATCATCTCTCCATCTGCACCTTTTACCTTTTCTTCTATACTTGATTCGCCTCCTTTTCCTCTCTTAATTTCTTTCCAAAACATCTTTTTATTACTTTCAAAATTTTGTCATACTCTTTCCCCATTTCACATCTGCTCTCCTCTTTGCCTCCTTTACCTTTTGCTTTACTTCTCTTTTCTTTTCTTTGTACCTCTCATATGACTCCCTCGTCCTACTTTGCAACCAATCTGTGAAAGCTCGCTTCTTCTCTTCTTCAACCTTCTTTGTTTCCACATCCCACCATTCACTACCCTTCCTTCTATTTCCTCCTGTCCTTCTTGTTCCACACACCATCCTTGCACACTTTGTGACTTTCTCCTTGAACCATCCCCATTCCTCCTCCACACCTAGCTCTACTCTATCCTTCACTCCCTCCCACTCCTCCTTCAGCTTCTTTCCGTACTCCTTCTCCTTTTCCTTTTCATTCAAAGAGTTCACTCTAAGAACCTCCCTACCTTTTGTCCCTTTCCTCTTTCTCCATCTATCCTCCACTCTCAACTTACCTTCCACCAAAAAATGATCTGATATTCCCCCACCCTCTCCCCTTAGCACATGTACATCCTTAACTCTTCCTATCATAATCCTATTTACCACTACATAATCCATTAACGCTCTATCTACCACCCTTCCATCCACCACCCTCTCCCATGTGTACTTATGCTTGACTTTCTTCCGAAACACTGTATTTGCTATCATCAACTCTCTTTCTAGACACATTTCCACCATCAACTCTCCACTACGATTCTTTCCTGGAACTCCACATTTCCCAACCACTCCATCAATTGGACCATTTCTTACCCTAGCATTAAGGTCTC
>NC_134815.1:31361736-31371736 GCF_046742065.1 Oratosquilla oratoria
GAGAGAGAGAGAGAGAGAGAGAGAGAGAGAGAGAGAGAGAGAGAGAGAGAGGTCCCACAGAGCCGAATAGAATGTCCTGGCGGATGTCAGAACGCATCTGGAAACGGCAGGCAGTTGGGCAAAGGGTTGAGGCAGACTTTTATGGTAATCTGATACATTTGAAGCCAAAAGTCGCCGTCACGGTCAAAGGTCATTCTATGGAATGTGAGGTCAGTGACCGATAACCAGTAAAAAAAAAAATAATAATAATAAAAAAATATATATAAATTCTTATTCTGAAGGGAATCTGATGCAATGAATACAAAAAAGAATTCAGGTATTTTTAATATTTCTGTCTGCGTTTGGGATTGGTATTTCTTCAGAGAAAGCCATCTTTCCTCATCTTGGGGACATCAAAGAAGCGAATTCATGGAAATGGGAAAAGAAGAAATCTAAGGAAAGCAGAAGAAAATATTTATCTGGATTTTTATTTATTTATTTTTATATTCGAGTGGAGAGGAGTCTTTAATATCAAAGAGCTGCGTGGTTAAGCTCCGTAGGGGTATAACTAAAATCCCTAGAATATCGACTACGTACTCGTAACATTTATGTATGCAATACCCCATACTTGGTGGAAAACCAGCTGACTATACTGTAACCCTACATACTCCCTGTTCACACTTGCGGTTTGAACTACGCGGAAACAGCGGCGGTACCACATAACCAAGGAAAAACTGCGCGGTTGGGTATGAACTCCTCCGTTGAATTGCACCGTAACAGAACCGCCGCGGTTGAAACCACTAGTGTGAATATGTCCTTATAAGGACAAAGGAACACAGAGAAGCCAATAGATGAACCCAGGACGAGGATGAGCGGAAGTGTGGGACCTTACGCCTGATTGGGAAGGGCTCTCTAAGGTCATGTGTCCCATTACAGGCTAATGAGAGTGGAGGAAGGCCGAGGGAAGGACCGGGGACCATGGTAAAGTCCCGATAAGGCCGCGGCTCGGGAGGGAGAGGAAGGGCCACAAGAGGGTGTTTGATCCCAAACAAGACACGAGGGCCACTGTTTGACCTCCACCCACCCAGCGGTTTTCCACCAACTCGCCTCTTTCTTCTTCCTCATCCTCCTCTTCTTCCTCCTTTTCATCTCCCTCCTAGTCCTCCTCTTCGTCTTCTTCTCCTTCCTCCTCTTCTTCTTCCCCCTTTTCATCTCCCTCCTCCTCCTCCTCCCCTTCCCCTCTTCCTCCTCCTCTTCTTTTTCTTCCTCTTCTTTTTCTTCCTCCTTTTCATCTCCCTCCTCTTCCTCTTCATCTTCTTCCTCCTCTTGCTCCTCTTGATCTTCCTCCTCCTCCTCTTCCTCTTGCTCCTCTTTATCTTCCTCCTTCTCCTCTTCCTCAACTTCTTTCTTTTCTTCCTCCTCTTCCTCTTTTTCATCTTCTTCCTCCCCTTCCTCTTCTTCCTTTTCATCTCCCTCCTCCTCCTCCTTCTCCTCTTCTTCATCTTCTCCTTCCTTTTCTTCCTCCTCTTCCTCTTCTTCTTTCTCCTCCTCATCTTCTTTCTCCTCTTCTTCCTCCTCCTCTTCTCCCTCCTCCTCCTCTCCTTCCTCATCTTCCTCCTCTTTATCTTCATCCTCTTTATCCTCCTCCTCCTCTTCCTCCTTTTCATCTTTTTCCTCCTCCTTTTCTTCTTCTCCTCCTCTTCTTCCTCCTCTCCTTCCTCATCTTCCTCCTCTTCCTCCTTTTCATCTTTTTCCTCCTTTTCTTCCTCCTCCTTCTTATCTTCTTCTTCCTCTTCTTCTTCCTCTTCCCCCCTCTTCTCTTCTTCCTCTCCTCTTCATCTTCTTTTCACTTTCTCCTCCTCCTTTCCCATCTCCTTCACTTCCTTCTCCTCCTCCTCCTTATTTTTCATCTCCCCTATCCTGCTCGCATCCTCCTCCTCTTCCTCTTCCTTGTCCTTTTCCTCCCTCTCCTCTTCCTCTTCCTCCTTTTACTCCTCTTTCTCTTCCTCGCCCTGTTCCTCTTTATCACCCTCACCATACTTTATTCTTCTTCTTAGTCTTCTACATTTTCTTTAACACTCTTCCTTCATCTTCCCCTCCTCTCCTCTCCTTCTGTCTCTTGTTTTTCCTCTCCTCCTCCCACTCCCCACCCTTCTTACCCTTTTCCCTTACCTCTGGCTTCCCTCCCCTTCACCCTCCACTCCCCCTTTCCCCCCATTCCCCTCCCTTTCAACCTCCACTCCCCCTTTCCCCCCTTTCTCCATCCACCAGCCGGAGACTAGGCAGGCAGTCACTCGCTCACACATTCCTTTGCTTCTTCTGCAAACAGTCTGGTCCCTTCTTTCCTTTTGCCTCTGCCCCAGTCTCCACCTCCTCCTCCTCCTCCTCCTCCACCTTCACCTCCCCCTCCACCTCCAGCTCCGCCTCCGCCTCCTATTCCTCCTTCCTCTCCTCTTCTCTTCTCTTCCTGTTCTTTGTCCTTCTTACCTTTTGTTCTTACTTTTCTCAGCCTCCTTCGCCTCCACATCTTCTTCGTCCTTTATCTTCCTCTTCTGTTTTTTTCTCCTCTTCTTCTCTCTCTTCTTCTTCCTGCTGCTGCTGCTGCTCCTCTTTCTCTTATTATCCTCACTTAATTTCCGCTTCTGTCTTCTCTTTTCTCTCCTACTTCTTCTCGTTTTGTTTTCATATTTTGTTTCCACCTGCTTTCTTCCTCCTCTTCTTCTACTGTACTTCCGCATCCACCTCCCCTTCTTCCTCCTCCTCCTCCTCTTCTTACTCCTCTTTTTCTTCTACTGCATTCACTTCTCTTTCCTCCTCCTCCTTTATCTATTTTTCTTCCTTACTCACATTTATATCATGTTTTTCTCTTTTACTCCATTTTTTCTTTTCCACTTTCTTTCTCTTCCTCCTTTTCATCTCATTCTTCCTCCTTTTCTCCTCATCTTCCTACTCTTCTTCTTCCTTTTTATCCCACTTAATCAGCCAGTTCATCCAGTGTTCACGTCAGTGCCTTTTTTTAACGTTCTTTCATTGTGACGTCAATGTAGTTCCCGTGAATTGTGAAGATCTTTAGCTGCTACCACCCTGGCTTATCTCTTTTTTTATTTACTTATTCATTTTATTTCATCTATTTTTTTCTACTTATCTATTTATTTATTTATTTATTTATTATCGGAGTTATAATGGGCCAGAAGGCAAACCCGACGATTCTTTCCGAGCTTTGGCTTCAGAGAGCAAAGATGACCCTTAGCCACGTCCAAAGAAGATTCGTGAATATCCAGCACACAACTGCAGACTTATCAAAATTCCTTTTGTCTCTAATTAGCAACAGAAACGAATGTCCCTCAGCCAGCCAGGTCTCGAACCCAGGAAGCGAAAGATGTGAGCGGAGGGGAGCTTGTCATGGCCCAATGGTAGAGCGCGTGTCTGGTAACCGCGTGGAGGTTTCGGGCGTATGTTCGAATCCTGGACACAAGGCAGAGGTTAGCAAGGGCTTCATCCACTCTGAGTCATGGCCTGAGGTGGCCTCAGCTTCCTCCGTTCGTCGAACGCGGTTCGACAGACACGTGTTTAAAGTGATGTGTGAACGTGTGAACGAGGTATTTGGGGTTTAACCAACATGTTCGACAACCAAATACCCCGTTCACACGTTCACACATCACTTTAAACACGTGTCTGTCGAACCGCGTTCGACGAACCGTTACACTGTATAAACCCCCTCTAAAACTGTTCCGGTCCCCGTGTAGAGATGAATTCCGGGAAGGTATTAGTCCTTGGACTCCTAATCTTAAACCTAAATTTTCTTCTCTCTTGCTTCTATATTATTCCTACCATTTTGGTACGCACAAGACCACCTTAATCTTTACTCTTTTCTTCTTCCTCTCAGCCCTGCACACGTTTATTTCCATAATCAGAATCCTGGGTTTATGTGATCATCTTTCATCCGCTGCAAATGAATTGTCGTCTGCTCTCTTACTCTTTTCATATAGGGACAAAAAGTGAAACAAGAAGAGCAGAAAGAAGAAGAAGAAGAAGAAGAAGAAGAAAAGAAGAAGAAGAAGAAGAAAAACAAGAAGAAAAACAAGAAAGAAACAAGAAGAAAAAATAAGAAAAAGAAAAAAGAAGAAAAAAGAAAAAAGAAGAAGAAAAAGAAAAAGAAAAAGAAGAAGAAGAAGAAGAAGAAGAAGAAAAAAAAAATCGAGCCGAGAATTTTACCCACTGAGCTATCATAACCCAACCAGGCCGGGCCCTGCATTGTTAACAGAATTGAGACCCGCATGAATTTGTTATATGTATAAAGAAAAAAAAATCGAGCATAGCGTGGGAGTTTCCTCTTTCATACATGTCAGAGAATAGAGACACCCCTACGGACCAGAGGCATATAGCATTCCTTTATGATTGGGGGCTAAAAAAAAAAAAAAAAAAAAATCAACCTTCTTGCTGTCCTTCATAAACCCCTTCTTCACCATCTCTACGACCCCCATCTGTCCGGTGGGATCTTGTCCTCCAAGAAAGGGATAGAAACGCTGGTTAATACCAACAAAACACAAATCTTCTGTTTTCTCTTTTAAGTGACTCGCATGACAGTGGTTCGAATGAAAGGCTCAGCTGTGATGCAAATGTCTAGACACGTCAACTGCCTTTGTGGTTCCAATAACATTTAGTTTCCCACATTATCCACATAAATGTTATGGCCATGTACCGAGATGTGGAACGTGGAATGTGGAAGTCGTGGAACGTAGAACGCAGAACGTGGAATGTAGACCGTAGAACGAGGAACGTATAACGTGAAATGTGCATCATAAAACGAAGAACGTGCGTTGTTGAATGTAAATCGAAGAATGTGGAACGGGCAACATAGATGGTGGGACGTGAACGTAAGGCGTACAACATGGAAGAACGTGGAATGCGGAGCGTGGAACGTAGTACAAGCTCTAGCTTCCTGCTTGAGCATTCGCGCGACGTTTTCTTTCGTCTTTTGCCTTTGAGGCCCATCGTCGTCGCGCAGGAACGCATCCACATAACGACAGGTGTGCATATGAACACATACACGTGCTCTCGCATGTAAATACAAAGAAATAAACACACACACACACACACACACACACACACACACACACACACAACTCCGCGGCGCGGTTGGTAGAGTCTCAGACCATCAGCACGGGGGTGACGGCGGTACCCGGTTCGAATCCTGCCCAGGGCTGAAATTATTTCAGTATCGCTGCGCTTCGAGTCGTTACTCCAACTCTCGTGGGTGGGGAGTTGGGTGTGTGTGTGTGCGTGTAAGGTCACAGCATTACCCATAGATCGGTCATACAAGCTCTGAGCTCTCTTCCGGAGGGGAAATAGCTGTTAATCACGAGTCCAGCACGTGATCCAAAGACCAAGGTGAAAACACACACACACACACACACTACTCGATGGCACAGTGGTAGCGTTCGCGGCTGCCACTATGGCGGTCCGGGTTCGAATCCCGCCCAGGGCTGAAATTATTTCAGTATCGCTGCGCTGCGAGTCGTTGCTCAACTCTCGTGGGCGGGGGTTGGGTGTGTGTGTGTGTGTGTGTGCGTGTAAGGTCACAGTATTACCCATACATTGGTCATATATGAGTTCTGAGCTCTCATGTGGTAGGGAAATAACTGTCGATCACAAGTCCAAAACGTGATTCAAGACCATGGTGAATCACACACACACACACACATATATATATATATATATATATATATATATATATATATATATATATATATATATACATATATACACAGTATATATCGAGCAGACAGTTTTGAATCAGTCTCCTCTTGGAAAGACTTATTCCGCGCTTCTTTACTCTTGGAACAATCTATTTTTATATCAATTTCCAAAAAAATGGGAACGAGAAGTATCCAACCGTGATGGTGATGGATCGAATTATCGTAGCTAACTTCCCCTATCAGGAGACTAGGCCGGTGCCCCTCACCGGGGACTCTGTGGCGTGGAATTTAGTGAACCATGTCCTTGGTCCGACTCGCTAGCGACAGGGTTTGAACTAGCGGCACTTCGACCTCCGCCGCAAGTAGCGACGCTCTAACCCGTTCGGCCAGCGAGCATCCAAAAGTGATCTTTGGAAATGTGCCTATCACAAGTTGGCAAAGAAAGCGAGCTCAAAAAAAAGAAAAAAAAAGGAATTGGGCGCTGATAAGGTCTGGTCTCGTAACGTTTCTCCTGTTTGGTTAAGGAAATCGGGCCTCCTTCGGCGGACGGGACTCGCACTCGGATCCGTTTACGGGAATCAAAAGATAAATAAACTTCCTGCGAGCTGAGAGTCGACGAGGTCCCCCCCCCCCCCGCCCGGTCCAGACACGAAATCTGTCGCAAGAGTTTCTCCCAGATACTCTCCTTTCTTCGTTTCATCTATAGATATATTTAATGCAACTTCATTATTGATTTATTCATCTTTTTTACTCATTATTTCCTTTAGTTATTTATTCATTTGTGTATCAAATTCATTAATCATCATATTTCCCTGTTATCCATTATTTCTTTGTGTTTGTGTATTCATTAGTTTTAATTTCGTTACAATTCTATTTTTCAATTTCTTTAGTCACTTATCTATTTGCTTATCTACCTGCTTATTTTTCCACTTCTTTAGTCACTTATCTACTTATTATCTATTTGTTTAATCGCTTCTTTATCGATTTGATCATTTTTTTCTCTTCAAAGGGGAAAGTACGAGTGAAGGATAAAATAAAAGGATTTTTTTTTTATTTGATCAGTATGGGAGTGATGAATCTATTCTTGACTTATAAAAAAAACACTCTTGTAGATCAAATTTGACTTTGCTACTTCCTTTTAATTTGTATCTAGATTTTTTGAGAGGGGACAGGATGACTTTATTCTTAATCTAAGAAAACGAAACAAGGAATGTGTTCATAGATTTTATGTAATTCTTCCTTATTCCTTTGTTCATATAAATTGAACGCCATAAATACTTTTAGTATTGCCATAAATACTTTCAGTATTGTTACAGACACTAAGTATTTTATTCTGGTTAGCGGCAGAGCATCTTATTCAGTTGTGAAACCCCCTAAAAAATAAATAATAAACAAATAAATAAAATCGTTTGAAGTTAGCCAGAATGAAATGTGTAAAGTTAACCCTCTGCTACGTTGACGCCAACTGAGTAGAATCGGGAGGCGGCAGCCAGAATAAAGTCAGCAAAGAACACCACTGAATACGAGGGAGGGGAGGGGGGAGGAGAAACAAGATGAGAAACAAGATGAGAAAGAGGAGAGGGAGGAGGGAGAGGAGAAACAAGATGAGAAACAAGATGAGAAAGAGGAGAGGGAGGAGGGAGAGGAGAAACAAGAGGAGAAAGAGGAGGAAAAGGAGAAGAAAGAGGAGGAAGAGGAGAAAGAGAAAAAGGAGGAGGGGAAGGAGAAAGAGGAGAAAGATGCGGAGGAGAAAGATGCGGAGGAGAAAGAGGAGGAGGGGGAAAAGGAGGAGGGGGAAAAGGAGGAGGTGGAGAAAGAGGAGAAGAAAGAGGAGGAGAAAAAGGAGGGGAAGAAAGAGAAAGGGAAGGAGGAGAAAAGGGAGGGCGAGAAAGAGGAAGAGGAGAAGGAGAAATAGAAGGGTGAGAAAGAGAAAGAGGAGTAGGAGGAAATGGAGGAGGAGGAAGAGGAGGAGGAGGAGGAAGGAAATGTACCCAAAGGAGGGAAAGAAACACGACACCAAACTGTAGCTTCGAGAGGGAAGAGGCATTTCCTGTACTAGTGCCCACCGCAGAGCCAACAACGGCCTACAAGAACCGGAACATACACCAGGAGACACTTAGCTGCCACCCAAACCATCACCTTTGCCCTGGGAAGGTCGCCGGGGGCTTCTTCTGGGTTTAAGTCTGGGTCCATGAAAAGCGAGTTCGAAGCCAACGCTCCATGCCTGACCCGACCGTGACCTGACTTGGCCATATAAGGGATGGTTTCTCTTGGGAGATGTGGTGAGTCGGTACTTAGAGTGCTTGGCCAGCGTTGTGTAGGTGGTCAGGTAGAATCCTGATAGTCTTTTAGATTGGCTGGGACTTGTTTGTAGTTGTAAATTCACCTGAGTCCTTGGCTATCCAAAGGTGCTGTGGGACATTAATGGGCGGCATTAAGGAAATCCAAATCAGTCGGTTTTTGTCAGTTATGAAAAAGAAGAAAAAGAGAGAAAAAAAAGAAAATCCACGCCAGTTACAAACAAACAGGTCACACTATTTGCGTTCGACCCTGGAAGACATCGAGGACAAATGGTCCTACCCCCGGGCGACATTTGGTCGCCCGGGTCGGCACCCTGCTTCTTGAAACTTGAGACGCGGGAGGCTGGTCTCTCCAGAGGACTCTCTCGGGGACTCGAGATTGGGCGGATGTTTCATCTTGTTGGCAATTAAGTTATCAGTAAGTGCAGCTGGCATACAAACATAAGTGCAATTAGAGGCACAGAACCACACCAACAGGCCAACTCAAACGGTCACAAGAAATACATACAAGCTTGCCAATAAGTGCATATGAAAATATGGATGTTGTGTTTTACTACACATGCAATGGATGTAATTAGAGGCACAGATCCACACTAACAGGCCTATTCAAAAAAGCACATGAAATACATATATACAGTATATAAGCGTATATGAAAATATGTATATTGTGTTTAGCAACATAATAACAATAATAAATCTTTTCCCTTCCGGTTGAAATAATATGAAACGTTGATCGAACATTTTTAATCACTATTTGCAATATGACTTTATAATGCTTCATACTTTTTTTCGAAAAAGAATCTAATAAGAAAAAAGATTCACATTTCTTATGACATCGAAATGTAAATAATTTCAGAATGAAATGTAAACAAGGAAACAGTGAGAAAGAGGCCAGGCGTGACAAAAGTAGAAGTCTGACACTCAAGAGTCGAGGAACATAACTAACCATCTCATTGACACTGACGACTTCTTATCTTGGACAAATTTAAGTTTAAGAAAGAAATAGGCAAGAACTGGTTTACCAACAGAATGGTTAACTAATAAAACAGAATTAGTAACCATGTAGTTAGTGAGCGCTGAAATTATTGGTTGTTTTAAAAGGAGATTAGACAACTTTATGGATGGGGATGGCAGGTGATAAGGGACATGGAACTGCCCAGTGATGGCCTTATGTTCTCTTGCATTCTCCTCCATTCTTATGTTCTGGCTGCCGTCAGATGGTTTTAATCAGCTAAGGGAACAAAAACATCCCCCCACCCCTTACCCATCCCCCACCCCCACCCATCCCCCATAGGTAAGAGTCCTGGGACATTGGAAATGGTGACTGCATATTAGATGTAATGGTCACAAGAACGGTTGACTCTACAGACACACACACACGCACACACACACACACACACACACACACACACACACACACACACACACACACACACACACACACACACACACACACACACACACACACACACACACACACACACACACGATTCGATGGCGCAGTGTCAGCGTTCGCGTCCGCCACTACGGCGATCCGGGTTCAAATCCTGTCCAAGGCTGAAATAATTTCAGTATCGCTGCGCTACGAGTCGTTACTCCAACTTTCGTCGGCAGGGAGTTGGGGTGTGTGCGCGTGTAAGGTCACATCATTGCCCATAGGTCGGTCAGATATGAGCTCTGGGCTCTCTTCCGGGACGGAAATGAATGTCGATCACGAGTCCAACACGTGATCCAAGACCATGGTGAATCATACACAACCACACACACAGAAAACGAAAGTTGTACATTTCGCCATCCTAGAATGAAAAGCAAAACTTGGATGCTGCAAGGTGCAAGCAAGCTCACCTAAGATTCCTCAAGACCCTAATCAGCTGGGTGACCCAGAATCTGACCTAGCCAGCGCCAGACGACGATTTAAATCAGCTGAGGAAAGGTCATCTGATAACAAAGATTAAATTCGCTCAGATTAAACCTCCGATCAAATCTACTTAAGATGAATAAAATCAGCTGGTGGCAGCCAGA
>NC_134815.1:31376736-31386736 GCF_046742065.1 Oratosquilla oratoria
GCACTTCTTTTGTCATTTCGTTAACCCCCGTTTTTTATCTATTCTATTCATCTCTTTTTCTATGCGACCTCAATATAGACTGAAAGTTCCCCTACCTGCATCTTTATCATTGTCACTCACTGTAACTTATTCTACATTTCTTTTTAGTTTTTGCTCCATCCGACCTTGCTTTGGAACTCTATGTAAATGGTTCTTCTCGTCTTCAGCTACAGTCAAAGGGTTCCTCCCTTGTCCATCTTTTGTTTGATTAATGGGTAATGCCGTATGTCTACAACTGCAGCATCAGGACACTCTAAACAAGGGACCACTGCACCTCCCTCAAACTATGATATCGCTTTCAGAAGGTACAAGACGTTGGCTCAACGCACAAGCCAGCGGACCACCAGAGTACTCCCAATTAGGAGCCTCTTATGAATCAGGCTATTAAATCGGGACGGAGCAAACATGACTACCCAGCATGCAAATTCAGAATCAAAACAAATGCTAGGAAGTAATAGGAGGATGTTGCCATCGCGAGGGCAAAGAATAAACGGCACCAGGCCCGAAGACACTTTTGATTAGACTTTTACCACAATTAATGACAACAAGGGTTGGGCTCTGGGCTAATGGTGTTTCACGGTGTGGCTACAGAAGAAGAGAAAGAAGAAGAAAAGAAAGAAGAAGAAGAAGGAAAGGAAGAAGAAGGAAAGGAAGAAGAAGAAAAGGAAGAAGAGGAAGAAAAGGAAGAAGAAGATAAGAAAGAAGAAGAAAAGAAAGAAAAAGGAGAAAAGAAAGAAGAAAAGAATGAAGAAGAAGAAAAGGGAAAAAAGAAGAAAAGGAAGAAAAAGAAGAAAAGGAGGAAAAAGGAGAAAATAAAGAAGAAGAAGAAAAGGAAGAAGAAAAGGACGAAGAAGAAAAAGAAGAAAAAGGAGACAACAACAACAACAACAGTTGATGTTGTGCTTGACGATTTTCTTTCTAGCGGTGGGTGTTAGTGAGTGGTGGCGACAAACATATGTCTCTTGACAGAAAGAAAAATGGCGACAACCTTTTATGATGATGGAAAGAAAATATGCAGTGCGGAGAATATATGCAAGGGGTAAGGGAATAAATAATGATAAGGACGGAGAGAGAGTGATAACGATAATGAAGAGACAAGAGTGATAACAACGAAAGCAAAATGGCAAACACAGTTCTAACCATCAACGCATAAATGGTTGGTTGCTTGCTTGCGCTCTCTCTCTCTCTCTCACACACACACACACACAAACACACAAACACACACATACGCAAACACACACACACGCAAACACACACACACACACACGCAAACACACACACACATGCAAACACACACACACGCAAACACACACACACACGCAAACACACACACACACGCAAACACACACACACACGCAAACACACACACACACACACATCTTTACTTCTTTCCATTTCAGTTACTCCTCTTCACTGTTCTTGTATTCTTTATACTCCCTTCTACTCCCCACATCTGCTTTCTCATACTAAGCCTCTTCTAGCCGTTGGCCGAGCGGGTTAGAGCGTCGCTACTTGCGGCGGAGGTCCAGGTGACGGCAGTCCGATGTTGCCACCAGCGAGTTGGACCAAGGGCATGGCTTATTAAATTCCACGCCACAAAGTCTCATGTGAGGGGCACCGTCCTAGCCTCCTGATAGGAGGGAGTTCGTGACGTTAAACCGAAACAGAATCATGATCGTAAAATCAAACGATTGTCTTGTCCCCTGGGAGTCACGGTCGTTGGCGTCTCCTTTCAGACTGGTGTCCGGACAACCTATCCAATAATAATAAAAACAAAAAAATAAAGAAAACCTAACCTTCACCACATGGTCTGCACAGTTTATGACGATATGAAATACAAAATATGAAAAATCGTACACCAGGAGACATTTTGCTTAGACCTTTCTGTGGGTTCGGTCATCTACAGTAGAGTAGATGGCAGTTAGAGGGAGGTGTCATTAGACCCAACCTTGCGAGTCGAGGTCGGGGCCCAACGCGCCCGAGGAGCGCACACGAATGAAGGAGAGCCGTTAAGGACAAACGAGGACAACCAAAGGCAAAAAGACCCAGAGTCCAAACCCACCTCTTCAATACGGTGACGCTCTTGACAACTTTCGGAGTCCCAAGTTCGAGACAACCAAGCACAGTTCAGGATCGAACCTGTGATCAGAACGGGGTACCGGTCAATCGAGATCCCCTTCACGGTGAGGTCCGCCTTTCAGCTGAATGGCATCGTCCGGCGCTGGGTGCGATAGAGGGCGTCACTGCGTTGAGTGGGTATTATAAGGAGTCTAAGCGAAGCATCAATACGGTGACGCTCTCTCGAGCCCCGACAAAGAAAGCAGTGCCTGGTGGCTCGTTATAACAACAGCTTGCAGAAGTCACCACTGATAACGCTTGACATATACATACTCGCGTGTACACACACACACACACACACACACACACACACACACACACACACACACACACACACACACTCATTGTAAGTTATACATGATAAGTTTTGGCGGTCCAGGAGCTCGACTGACACCTGAGACTACTTCAGGTCAAAGTGAGGGGACTACCATGTTGCGGAGCCCGAGGACAAGGGCGAGGACGCGTCTTCCGGGCCGCGGGAATCCGACCCCGGACTCGCCTCCGGAAGCGTTCCTCGGTGGTCCCCCATCCGGTACCTCATTCCACTGACCTCGACCCTATCTCTCACCTGAGGAGGAGGAGGAGAAAGAGGAGGAGAAAGAGGAGGAGGAGGAGAAGGAAGAAGAGGAGGAGGAGGAGGAGGAGGAGGAGGTTAGCGGTCCCTGTGCGACTTGGGCGACAGAGACCAGGCACAGCAGCTGCGTGACGTCACAGGCACTTGACCTGACGACGTGATGTGACGTCATCTAGTCGGGAAGGAGGGAGGGTAGGAATTCCTGAGGTCAAAGACACACACGACATATCATGTACACATACACACGCGTACAAACACGCGCACACACACACACACACACACACACACACACACACACACACACACACACACACACACACACACACACAGATGTGTGATTCACCATGGTCTTGGATCACGTGTTGGACTCGTGATCGACAGTTATTAACCTTCGGATGAAAGCTCAGAGCTCATATGACCGATCTATGGGTAATACTTTGATCTTACACGCACACACACAACGAACTCCCTGCCCACGAGAGTTGGAGTAACAACCCGCAGCGCAGCGATACTGAAATTATTTCAGCCCTGGGCGGGATACGAACCCGGACCGCCGTAGTGGCAGGCGATAACTCTAACTACTACGCCGCGAGGTTGTGTGTGTGTGTGTGTGTGTGTGTGTGTGTGTGTGTGTGTGTGTGTGTGTGTGTGTGTGTACGATATGAAACACAATGAATTAAGATAAAATAATGCGAAATAAAAGAAAAGGTATATAGTCTGGAAGAGGGACGCCAGCGTTCGTCTCAAAAAAAAATATTCAATACGGTTACGCCTTTCTTCAGGCTTCACACTGCCGCCAGATGATTTTATTCAAACGAGGGCGGGGAGCACACTTGCGTCTTGATCGTTAGGCTGTCAACGTCAGTTGAACAGAATCGCCTGACGTCAGCCAGAATAAAGTCTGCCATGAGCGTCACCGTATTGATTGTTGTCAGAGGTTTCTTCGGCCCTGATGGATCACAGCTCTTGATGATCCTTGTGGCTTTTAAACATCGTCTATCTTCTCTTATTAAAAAAAGATAAATAAACAAATTAATAAATAAGTATATAAACAAATAAGTATGTAAACAAATAAATAAGTATATAGGTAAATAAATAGATAAATAAAGAAATCAAAAGATAAATGAATAAATGATGATGATGCTGATAGCGATAATGCTGCTGCTGATGATGATGAGCAATTATTGTTACTTTATACTATTTTCAATATGAAAATATTGTACATCAGAATCACCATTTTATGTATTGTAAATGCACAATAACTTTATTAGCAAGGGTCGATTTGAATACTCTGTATACAGCCCCCGGAGGCGCGGAAGCCCGGTTGATGATACCGCGTCGAGCTCATGGGCAGGTGGTCGTGAGGTCGATTCCCGGGATCGAATCTGGGCTCTGACACGTCGATTCCCAATAATCTTGGCTAATTACCCAGAATCATCATCATCATTAATCGCTAATCACTATCACTATTAACACTATCATGGTCATTATCATTACCATTATCACCACTATTATCTATATACTAATACGTGTGTCACGCTTACGTCATCAGTCGTGACGTCACATCTCTTCTGATTGGTTGATCTTCAGTTGTGACGTCATGTCTTCTTTCTTCTGATTGGCTGGTCCTCAGTCGTGACGTCATATCTCTTCTTCTGATTGGCTTGTCTTCAGTCGTGACGTCATGTTTCTTCTTCTGATTGGCTGGTCTTCAGTTGTGACGTCACGCGCTCCGCGCTGGGACCCCACGATTGGGTTCCTCGGGACCCGGAGGGGACATGTTCCCTTGAATCATTTCTGTCGCCGTGGAATTTCTACGGGTCCAGCTATGATTGACCTAACGAAAAAGAGAAAGAGAAAGAGAGAGAGAGAGAGAGAGAGAGAGAGAGAGAGAGAGAGAGAGAGAGAGAGAGAGAGAGAGAGAGAGGCGACGGGAGAATTTGACGACAACGTCGGGGGACTTTGATGACTCCTTTTGGAGACTGAAGACTCCTTCGGGAGATTTTGAAGACTCCTTCGTAAATCCCGTGGAATTTCCACGGGTCCTGCTAGTTATTATAATCATCATAACCATCATCATAATTATTATCATTATTATTATCATCATCATCATCATCACTACTATTATTATTTCTATTTCACGGTTCCTCTTAAAGCCCCCGAGGTGCGTTGTGTTGGGTGTCGTGTCGGCCTCGTGAGCACCTTGGTCTCGAGTTCGATCCCGGAGGTAACTCACCTTGACCTGGACTGCTTTCAGATCACCTCCCACGGCACAGCGGCACTTGACTCTGATTTAGTATGTTCTCCGTCCTGTTGTTTCAAGTGATTCTACTTTACTTTTTTTTTTTTTCATTATTATTATTATTATTATTATCATTATTCTACTTTATTTTTTGTCTTTTGCCCGGCTGTGGAGAATGTAGGGAAAATTATAAAAGAAATAAGAGAAAACAGTCACCGAGATGTGAAAGAGAGAGAGAGAGAGAGAGAGAGAGAGAGAGAGAGAGAGAGAGAGAGAGAGAGAGAGAGAGAGAGAGAGAGAGAGAGAGATTAACTCATTTTCAAGTACCATAAGGGCATGAAAACAAAAAAGAAAATATAGAGTACTCAATCTACTTGTAGACCCTCAGCCTGGGTCCATTCGCCCGAAAAAGGCGGCGTCCTCAATCCAACATGATCCCTTACGTACCCGGTGGTACTGTTTCCTTTGTCATAGCTGCCGGCAGACGATTCTATCCATCCCCCGAGGCACCTCTCTTCCCCATCCCTCTCTCCCACTCGGTAGCAAAGCGGTCACCCGCATTCGCTAAGGTTTGATAGGAACGACTGACAATGGCGGCAGCAGAAGCAAAAGTTCTCTGGGTACAACAACTGGTCGTCCAACAACAATAAGGAAACTGGAACAGACGCAACGAGTCTTTAGTGATGGTCCACATTCATGCAGCCTCCAGAGTTTTTCAACCGTGGTTAAACAAAAAAAAAACACTCGTACACACACAAATGTATATGCACATACACACATGCACGCACACTTACACACACACACACGCACACACATACACACGCACACACACACGCACACACACACACAGACACACACACACACACATATATACACACACACATATACACGTCAACACACGTACACACTTACACACACATATACACGTCAACACACGTACACACTTACACACACTTACAGAGAGTGATTGTTCTTATGGAGCCTATGTATGTAAACAAAGCGGATCTTGAGCGAAGGATAATACTCGACTCAAGACGAACAAACCATCCCACGAAGTGGGAGCCAGAAAGGGACCCAAGGAGGAGCCGGCGGCGGGTGGCACTTGAGACCTCGCCAGAGGCTCAGTGGGGCCGGAAACGGGTACCCCGTGACGCAATCTGAGGACCCTGCGTGAGCTCGAGGCGCTTCTCGAGTTCTTGGGTTCGTCTGAGACTTCTGTCCAGGGAGTCGGCGACGTCTCTTGGCGATCCTCCAGGGATTCATTCAAGTTCTTGGGTCTCCTCTAAGACCTCCTTCTAGGGACTCGGCGAGGTTCCTGAGGCTTTTCCTTCAAGAGTTCTGTCTGGGGACTCGTCGATGGTTGAGGCCTTTCCTTCAAGACTTCTGTCTGGGGACACGGCGAGGCTCCTGAGGGTGGCTCCCAGGTGAGTGGGTGAGGACCTTGGTTGCCATCGTTTAGGAAAATACACAATTCCAGACACCTGAACCTGACGCAATGATGTATCAAAGCTGCGCAAATATACATTTCAAATATACATACATTATATATATATATATATATATATACACACATATACATATAAACACACATATACAATATATACATATGTATGCACATGCACACACACACATATATATATATACATGTATATATGTATGTGCGTATATATATATATATTTTAGAAAAACATTGCCGGGTCAGAGGGGCCAAAGGAAGCATAAAAGGCGAGCAAGAGTAAAAGGAAGGTGAAGAGTAAACTAGGAATACTGCAGCCAAGGCCGAGATACTCCCGACTAAGGGAACAATGGAGCGAAAAAAAAGTGTACAATTCATGAAACTATTTCTTCCACTCCCGAGGGGGTTGCCACAGAAATGAATAAAAAAAAAGTGAGGACAATTGGGATACAATAGATAAATGAATAAATAAACATGTAAATAAAGGTGTTTATCTAGGTAGACTGTATCCTCTTCCTCAGCAATGGCTGCAAAATATCCTGGCGCCGCCACCCCCCAACCCCTTAAATAAATTATACAAGATCTGAACACTGAGGTTTTATTGAAACACCAGAATGCATTAATGATACAATATATATAATTATATAGATTGTCCTTGTATTCTCTATTAGCGGCATACATACATATGCACATAGATATATCTACAACAATGAGCGTTTCCTTGATTTTCCTTGCGAAACCCGTTAAATAACGGTTTCAAATGTCCTTGAGGAGGTGACATCCTTGATCCCTATAAATTATATTGTGGGTTGGAGCTCATTATGAATCAGTCTGTCAGGTTTGTGGGTCCCTCAGTGCTTGGGGGCCCTACTTGGGCCTCTACTTGGCGTATAGGATAATCCGGCCCTGTGAATCAAATAGTCTGGTGACGGGTGCATCGAAAGGAAGAATGTCACTCGATATTAAAGAGGATGGTCCCGGGTTTCGAGTCCCGGGTGCCGAGTCTCGGATGCCGGGTGCCGAGTCTTGGGTCCCAAGTCTCGGGTCTCGGGTCTCGGGTCTCGGGTCTCGGGTCTCGGGTCTCGGGTCCTGGGGAAGGGGAGGCTCCTTCCATCCTTGCATGCATATTCAGGCAGAACCCGCGGCGACTCGAATCGGCGCTTCGAGACATTCCATTGCCTTTTACACATGCGGTCATCATAATTTATGTGTTTGTTTGTGTGTCTATGTGCCTGTGTGTGTGTGTCCCTGTGTGTGTGTGTGTGTGTGTGTGTGTGTGTGTGTGTGTGTGTGTGTGTGTGTGTGTGTGTGTGTGTTTTCTCGTAACATGTTCTGGCTTTGTTCATTAACATTCTGTTCTGAAATACCATAAATAATTGTGGGAGCAAGGCGGGGAGCTCCCTCCAAGAGGTCTGCTGAAAAAAAAAAGAAAAAAAAAATCCCGACGTGTTACGACTTGTAGGGGTAAGCGGGAATCACCTGAAGATGCTGTTGGATTCGAACTCGGGCGATCGAAACAGTCTCACTACTCTGGACACTATCAGCTGCGGTATCCCGGGACAACGATTTTTCAAACATCGAGGTCCAATGCAGAACCACCGGTCTACCCCCTTAGGTGTTGGGACAGCCCGAGAAAGCAGCATCGGATGTCAGGCTATGATAAATCCGCTCTCTATGATAATTAATTTTTATTTTATTCTGTTTGCCGCCTGACGATTTTATGTATTTGAGGTTAACTTCAGAAATAATCCTTATTTGTGGAAAAAAAAATCATTCTGACTGCTGCCATGCGATTTTATTCAGTTTCAGGTAATCTTACGCAGCAAAAAAAAATCAAACATCTTAGAATAGGAAAGGAGCTTTTACAAGAGAAAAGTGGTCACGAGAAGAATTCCATAGCCTCCCAGTAAAAGAGAGAAGTGTGCGAAAATCTAAATGAGAACTTTGATAGGTGGAACGATATCACGAGGAAGGGGAATTCCAGAGCCTCACAGTTGAAGGGAAGTGTGTGTGAACACACACACACACACACACACACACACACACACACACTCATTAATACATACATTTATTTATATATATATATATATATATATATATATATATATATGTGTATATATATATATATATTGGAAAACTGTAAACACCAGATTCAATTGAAGAGTTTATTTGCCCGACGTTTCGATTCCCGTCCAGGAATCGTCTTCAGGGGGTATAACCGTTACAAGAATGTGAACTCCTTATGAATCGCCGAAATGGTAAACCTGGGAAAGGTTCACCCTTTCAGTCAATTGTACAAAGCATAACTTACAATAATAAAAAATACATTACAAGACAAATTAAATACCAATGTATTTTTTATTATTGTAAGGTATGCTTTGTACAATTGACTGAAAGGGTGAACCTTTCCCAGGTTTACTATTTCGGCGATTCATAAGGAGTTCACATTCTTGTAACCGTTATACCCCCTGAAGACGATTTCTGGACGGGAATCGAAACGCCGGGCAAATAAACCCTTCAATTGAATCTGGTGTTTACAGTTTTCCAATATGGATCCCAGATTCTAAATCTTCTCTTACACACACACACACACACACACACACACACACACACACACACACACATATATATATATATATATATATATATATATATTACATATGTATATATATATGTATAACTATATATGTATATATATATATTATATATACATATATGTATTTATATATATATGCTAATAAGAACACGGGTACGTGTGTTCACTTATGCAAAGTAGACCACTTGGAAAAAGAAACTAACGAAGCAGAGCGCTTTCGTATATTACATCTTCAGTGCAACACTTGTTACATCTTCAGTGCAACACTTGTTGCACTGAAGATGTAATATACGAAAGCGCTCTGCTTCGTTAGTTTCTTTTTCCAAGTGGTCTACTTTGCATATATATATATATATATATATATATATATATATATGTATATATATATATATATATGTATATATGTATTTATATGTTTATATATATATGTATATATATATATATATGTAATATGTGTGTGTGTGCGTGTGTGTTTGTGTGTGTGTGTGTGTTATACATATACATATACACTCGCACACACACACACACACTATATATATATATTACATATATATATATATATACAGATATATATACATACATATATATTATATATATATATATAGATATATATGCATACATACATTTTATATATATATATATATATGTGTGTGTGTGTGTGTGTGTGTGTGTGTGTGTGTGTGTGTGTGTGTGTGTGTGTGTGTGTGTATTGAAGTGTATGAAGGGAGGATTGCAAAACTTCGAGAGTCCAAATAGATAGAAAAATGCCAGGAGGTGGAGAGTTGCAGAACCTCCCAGTAGAAGTGAAGAGTGAAGGTAGGAGCCGGCGGAGGGTCACACGTGGCTGGAAAGGTCCCTCTGTTGCATATTCAAGTCTCATCCCTGCGCGACGCTGGGGAGGTGAGCAAGGACCAGGGGCCATCAGGCGTCGTCGTGGACACCATCCCCGGACACCTCCGTGCTCCGGAGGCAACA
>NC_134815.1:31391736-31401736 GCF_046742065.1 Oratosquilla oratoria
CAGAGGCCCTTTTTCGGCTTTAAGACGCAATAACTCAAGGTAGAATGGTGGCACAAGTAGTGGTGGTGGTGGTGGTTGGTGGTGGCTGATGTGGTGGTGGTGGTAATGACGGCTGCGGTGATGATTACAGCGGCGGTGGCAACAGCTATGGTGCTAATGATGGCGGTGGTGGAGGTGGTGTAGATGATATTGACTGTGGTGATATTGTGGTGGGAATGGGGTTTGGTCGTGGTGGGAATGGGGTTTGGTCGTGGTGGTGGTAGTGGTGAAGGTGATAACGAGGAGAGCGGTTGTAATGGTAGTGGTTGTGGTGATAGTTGTGGCGACGGGGGGCACTCATAGTTATAATCGTGGTGGTGTTGGTGAGAGTTTGTAGTCGTGACAGTTATGGTGGTAGTGGTGATAGTTGTGTCGGCAGTGATGATAGTGATGGCGATGGTGGTGGTGACCATGGTTGTGATGATATTGGTCGTTATTGGTGGATGCTGTGGTAGTGGCAGTGAAAAAGGAAATATAGATATGAATATAAGTATAAATATAAATATAGATATAAATATAGATATAAATATAAATATAAATGTAAATATAAATGTAAATATAAATGTAAATATAAATGTAAATATAGATGTAAATATATAATTATAAATATAAATATAGATATATAGATATAAAAATAATAATAAAATATATATAAATATAAAGTATGAATATGATTATGAATAAAGATGCAAATGTAGCCGTAAACGTTAATATAAATGCATATGTAAACATAAAGTATACATATAGATAGAAAAAGAAATAAAACAGTAATAGAAGTTTAAGCGTAAATGGTAGTAATAATTTTTTTCAATGTTTGATTCGCAAGTCTGAGGTCATTCGGCTCTTCAACAATTTCCCTCACATACCTCTTCTTGTCCTCTTCATGAGTGCTCTAGTCCATTTCAGAGTTCTGTCTTGTACCATGACCCAAGTCAATCTGGTAGCACGACTTATCTCTATATTTTCTAGTGTCTCACGCAACGCCACACCACTTCTCAACCCCTGGACGCTCTCCATTGCACTCCTCGCTTGCTCTCAGAAATTTACATTTGAGAGTATCCCTCACTTCTTTGGGGTTGCCAAGGGATCAAAGCACTTTGAATCGATTTGAGAATGCTCCCACATACTTCTGTGTACAACATCGTCAATGATCTTCTTAAAGTCAAATTTTGGTGAATTACCATGGTTGTGGCCCTGCCAGTAATTGATGTAATCCTTGTTACTAATCTCAGATTTGCCAGGTCTCTTTCGTGAGAGAGCCGCTATAGGAGCCCGTTGGAGAATCTTTCCGGGCCTGATTCGATGTGCTCGTGCCGCGGTTGCATTACCCTGGCCGCCCGCATTGAGGATTTGATGGATATGACGGGGGCAGATTGAAAACCGACCCTCACCAGTAGTGCTAGATGCCTTGTCCATAAAGGCACCCTCCCACGTCCCCATCCGCCACGTTTCTCAACGAGGGGAAACTAAGTGTTGGTTTTATAACCCAACAGTCCCTGGGATCGTGGGAAAGTATACTTACCCAAGACCTTGACAATGCGGAGGACAAACGCAGACATTACGGTGTCGGCTCAGGCGGTAGATGCTTGGTTGAGGGTGTGCCAGGGTCAATGATTCTAATCAGGTAATTTAGCCTATTCCCATCTCCGATGTAAGAAGACTCAGTCGTCCCGGTCTCGTTTAGGTAGCGAAGACGCGTGTTATGTTCAGGGCACAGTTACAGGACTGGGACGTCATTTAGCCTCCAGGACTTCTATCTCCCGGCCCTGCATGGATAACATATATTGCAAATACGTGGGTTAATGACCCATCATGGGGGTTGGATGGCTATTAATTCGTAGGGAGTTTGTCTGCACTTTAAGTAGTTTTATGTTTCTTCCATCTGGGTGTCCAACACATTCTCATCACTGGCCGGAAACCAGTGGAGGAACTGGTTGAATTGGCGACAATCCGACCATGTACCTGATAGTACTGGGGTATTTGATACCGGTAGGGTGAATCATGCTTCATGTGACATATAGTATTCAATGAATATTTATGAAATATTTAGTCATAGTGTTCTTCCGTGATATTTATTACCGTATTTTTTTCTTTTGTGGATAACACTGGACGATCTTATATAGCTTAGGGAGGGACGTCAGTGTTAAATGAATTATTAACTTATCTGCTTATTTATTTATCTATTTATTCAATTATTTATTGAGCTATTTATTAATTGTGTCGGGGTATATGACGGCTTTTCATGATCTTCAGACCATACTGCTTATTGAGAGCTGTCTCCCATATTACGAGGAACATGCAATGCTTAAAAGATGCAACAACATTCCTCTTCACCCCGTCCTGCACTTTCGGTCAAACACTAATTCTCCTTTCTCTTTGTTTTCAGAATCGCCCGGACGAAGACAGTGGAGAGGACCAAAGAGTGAGAGAAAGAGAACTAGAGAGGAAGAGAAGAGAGAGAAAGGAGCGCGAGAGAAGGGTTGAAAGAAAGAAATAATGAGTCTCCTGAGGAAGACACGACCGAAGAGCACAAGAGAAACAGGTTGAGGTTTCCGCCTTCGGGAGTTGGCTGGGCCCTTGGGGACCCTCTCGAAGCTCAAGAGGGACAAGAAGAACTGGCGGGGGGAAAAAAGGCAAAGAAGTATCACACACCAAAATAAAAAAAGGGGATAAAACAGTAACAAAAACAAGACAGCTCCTCCGAGGCAGAAGAAAGACCGTCAGTAAGAGAGACACGGTTGATGGGTAACATATGGTCGTCACTCCCTCCACCTACTCCTCCTCCTCCTCTTCTTCTTCCTCCTCCTCCTCCTCCTGAGGACACAAGAGAGGCGTTGCGCAATCTTTTTTCCCGGGAGAGAGAAATAAAACACTAAAAACTGCGCAGTGAAAAAGACACTTGCGCAATAAAACGCTTAAGAACGAAATCTAGAGTGACATTAATACTTGAAGTCAACAGTGGATCTTTGAAACGTTGACACTGTAAATGCTCATTCATAATGAAATATAAGTAAACAAGCGTACAAAGAAATGGATTAATGAATAAGTAGACATGAATGAATAAAAATGAGTGAAAAGTTGAGTATAGACAAATATATTTGTAGAATAGATCAATTAAGGAAAGGAAAAATAAACGAATATTAAACGAACGTATAGATAAAGTAAAATGAAATAAGACAAAAATAGATAAACACTTGGATGAATAAATGGATAAGTAAATGAATAAATAAATGAGGAGATAGATAAATAACAAATAAGCAAACAAACAAATAGATAAATGAATAAATAGATAATTAAGTAAACAAGTAAATGAACAAATAAGGAGGAACTGAAGAACCTTATATCGTATTTGTATAAAACCCGAACCATTCCACTTAAAACAAATGAGGAGATAAATAGATAAATAAACAGATAAACAAATAAATAGATAAATGAATAAAAATATTGATAATTAAGTAAACAAGTGAATGAACAAATAAAGAGGAACTGGAGAACCTTACATCGTGTTTGCACAGAACCCAAAACTAACCGTCCCATTCCACTTGAAGCCACAAAACGCCAACTCGACCGACCGATCGCCATGTTTCCGTGCGCGACCCGAGCGACCTCCGAACCGCCGGCGCCGGCGGACTCCAGGAACGGCCCCACCACCCCCTACCGCTACTCCGTCTGCAGAAACTCCACCAAATACGAGAACAAAGACGGCTGCAGCGGCGCCGCTGAAGGGGACTCACGAAGTGAGATCGAGCCTGCCGAGGTCGGACGCATGAAGGAGGAAGAGGAACAGGAGAAGGAGCCTTGCGGCTCCCAAGAGGAAATAAGCAGAGGACGGCGAAGGCAAAGGGCGGGGATCCTCTGCGCTGGAGTGGTTCTTCTCCTGCTGGGGCTGGCGGCCTTTGACTTCAAGGTAAGAGGTTCCTCCGTACTCATGCTCTATTGCGGACACCAGAACAAGAACCATGGCGATGTATCGGATGTCTGCACGTATAACTTTAATTCCTATTCCATTTCAATGATCAGGAAACAAGTCTATAAATAAATGGTAAACACTCATCAACAAAATATATGTTTACTTTGTTCTGGTATGTCGTGACCCAGGTTCAGGTGTCTGCAATGTTATATTAAAACGACATTATACAAAATCTCCCTCATCTCCATCCCACACGCCTGAGGAACAACCAAATTAAAAAATTCCTCTTGTAAGGGGACGTGTGAATAATGCGTCTCCCCTACTTTTTTCATTTGTAACGTAACCTAACCAAATCTAATCTAACCTCTAACCTAGCCTAGCCTAACTTTGCTTAACCTAACCTAACCTTACCTAATCTAGCCTAACCAGACCTAACCTGAACTAACCTAACTTAACCTGAATTAACCTGAATTAACCTAAACTAACCTAGCCTAGCCTAACTTAACCTAAACTAACCTAAATTATCCTAGCCTAACCTAACCTAACCAAGCTTAACCTAAACTAACCTAAATTAACCTAACCTAACCAAGCTTAACCTAACCTAACCTAGCCAAACCTAACCTTACCTTGCCTAACTTAGTCTAACTTAACCTAACGTAACCTAATCTATACTAACCTCTGTAAACTCACGCTGTTATTTGGCAAACACAACTCGTTCAAAATCCTATCGTTCTCCCGGCTGAGCTGTGACGACCTCCTCCACACTCATGTACACACAGACACACACACACACACACACACACACACACACACACACACACACACACACACACTAATTGGAAACCCCTAGAATCCATAGACGTCCTGGAAGACGGATACATGAGAACAGCAATAAGGGATAGAATGTCAGGGTGGAAGAAAGTAATTAGCAGAGTCCCTCAGGGGTCAGTAGCGGCACCCATAATGTTCTTGATTTATATTAATGGCATGATGGAGCGACATGCTACACTAATCTGCTTGCTGAAGAGGCAAATATCACGAGATTAATTGACGAAAAGGATTTCAAATTGTTACAAAAGATACATAAATGAAATAAAATAAAAAATAAAGACGGAATTTGCGACTGCAACCAAATGTGGATAATAAATTATTGGAAATGAGGAAAAATACAAAGAGGCCATTTACGATTTGCTAGAAACGAAACATCTATAAAAATATACAGTTTAGGAGTGTTGCTTACATATGGTTTGTAATCCGGTAAACACATTTTTAGACAAAACGTTGACAACATATGAGTGACGTTTCACTTGATAAAAAAAGAGAAAATCATAGAGATCCTAATCCATCCCAGATGGAATATGTGGCAGTGATGTGGTCTTCACACACACACATACACACACACACACACACACACACACACACACACACACACACACACACACACACACACACACACACATACTGCAACTTCCTTTATATACCTCTTAAATAAAATATAAACAGACTCATTCTCCTTTTCACCCGAGCTACAGGTGACTTAAGAAATAAATCAAGTCCCCCGAAAATAACTGCTATCCTCTACGTCGATGACCTCGCCCCGTTTTGCGTAGGAATCCACACTGGTTATACTAACCATCTTCTACAAAATACTGTCACTTGAGCACTGCAGTGGGTAAAAGACCAGGAAATTTCCAGTACACCTCTGCCTCACCTTAGTCACATAAAAAAAGGCCGTTCGACAAGAATCTCTCCCTCTATTCATTCATCAAATACCATACACACACCGACGTCTCCCACTCCGACCTTAAGTTGGGTTAGACAACAGTGTTCCCGTTTGAAACAAAACCTGAATTGCTCCTCTACATCGCCCTAATTTTCACCGCTGAACTCTTGTTCATCTTCACTGGACATTAGAACATTTGACTTGAGGAGACTGCAAGATACCATAAGGCCTACACTGTACAGTTCCATGTCCATTACAACCTATCATCCTTATTCATAAAGCTATCTAATCTTCCCTTAAAACAATTGTTTCAACGCTCACTACATGGTTACTAAGTCTATTCCATTCGTTAACTACTCTGTTGGAAAACCAGATCTAGCCCATTTCCTTCTTAAACCTAAATTCGTCCAATTTAAATCCGCTATCATGACTCCTGTTCTGTTACCTTAATATGATGACCATGCCTACATCACCCATATTATAGTCTTTGACCCTTTTGAGGGCTATCACAACTCCTCTTTGCATCTTATACAATCGTATTAGATTCATGAGGTGCCGTGGAAGCAATCTCCACCTTCAAGTTCCGTTACCCTCTGCTCTAGAAAATCATTCATGGATCATCCAGAGCAGTGATTCTTATTAACCTTTTTTGTCTGCGACCCAAAATCCTGTCCAGATCGACCATGGCGACCCTTACCTTCATAAACACTTTTATTTAAATTGTAAAATACTTGTGCTCTTTATGTTTTGCCTCAGATAATAATGACTTAGGAATTCTACAATCAGGATTAATACTTTGATAATATTTTGAACAGGAATATTGGGAAAATGATAAGTCCTCAAATCCTTGGTGACCCATTCAAGTGGCTTTGCGACCCAACTTTGGGTCGCGACCCCCAGGGGTTAAAAACCGCTGATCTAGAGCTTCACTAGTTTCGAATCTGTATCCTGCTGGGTGCTATATCATGTTGGCATCCCCGGCAATGGACGAGCCGACAAGACCGCTCGAAAGGCAGCATCCACCGTTGTCGATGTCTCCATTCAAGTACTAGTGCCAGACTATTGTCCAATTCTTCGATCAGCAATGCTAGTTACATGGCAAGGACACTGGGGTCAACACTCAAGAAATCACCTAAAAACGACCAAAATCCATATACATGCATGGATACGTTCTCATCAACATAACGGGCATTTTGAAACAGCACCAGAACGCCCAAGAATAGTGCATTCCTGTCTCTCACATAGCCACCTCGTAACGGGAAACGGCCCCTCATATTTTCAAATTTAAAATTCTCCTGGCAATGTCACGCGTACTGTCGACTGCCCAGGGCCGAAATTATTTCGGTATCGCTGCGCTTCGGGTCGTTACTCTGACTCTCGTGGGCGGGGAGTTGTGTGTGTGTGTGTGTGTAAAGGTCATAGCATTACCCATAGATCGGTCATATGAGCTCTCTTCCGGGAGGGAAATAGCTGTCGATCACGAGTCCAACACGTGATCCAAAGACCAAGGTGAATACACACACACACACACACACACACACACACACGCACGCACGCACGCACGCACACACTCGGTGGCGGATTGGTAAAGCACTGGCCTCACAAGGCAGAGAACCGGGGTTCGATTCCCCGGTCGGGCGGAGATAAGTTGGGTTTGTCTCCTTTCACGTGTAGCCCCTGTTCACCTAGCAGCGAGTAGGTACGGGACGTTAGTCAAGGAGTTGTGACCTTGCTGTCCCGGTGTGTGGTGTGTGAGTGGTCTCAGACCTACCCAGAGATCGGCTAATAAGGAGCTCTGAGCTCACTGCCGTAGGGTGGTGTCTGGCTGTCTCGACAGAGACTGCAGCAGATCCGAGGTGAATACACACGCTCCCTTCCCGTATAATTTAACTCGGTATATACACAGAAAACACAAACATACACACGCGCACACACACACACACACACACACACACACACACACACACACACACACACAGAAAACACAAACAAACACACACACACACACACACACAAAAAACACAAACATATACATACACGCGCGCGCGCATACACACACGCACACAAAAATACAAACACACACACACACACACACGCATACACAGAAAACACACACACACTAACACAATGCACATGTGCATATGTACATTCCTACATATATATAAATAAACACGCCGTATAAACAGACTGGCAGAAAGACAAACACGAACCCCCCAATTAAGGAAATGCCTTCAAATGTGAAAAATCATGCCGGGAATGGAGTTGAAGAACGCTCGGCAGCTGCCTCCTCTTCCTCCCTCCTGCTGCTGCTGCTGCTGTGACGAGATTCCCAGGCCCACGTCAACGCGGACGCACGCACGTTCCGCGAAATGGTAACTGCATTGCCACATTGATGAATACATGCGTATGTATGTATGTATGTATGTATGTATGTATGTACGTATGCATGTGCATTTATGCATGTATATATGTATACATGTATGTATGTATGTATGTATGTATGTATGTATGTGCATTTATGCATGTATATATGTATGTACATATGTATGTATATATGCATGTGCATTTATGCATATATGCATATATGCATGCATATGTGTATGTATGACAACGTGTACATGCAGTGATCATGATTGTTGTATATAATTCCTAAATCGCGCTGGATTTGCAATTCTTTAACCAGATTTGACTTTGCACCACGTTGGGAACGTCTCTGCCTCTGGGCTGAAGGGCTCTCGGTTATTCCGTAATCAGTTGAATGAAATCGCTTGGCGACAGGCAGCTTCGACACGAGGCGACTCGAATGGTTCTGGTCTGTGAGTAACAGGAAGAGAAGTCCGCGCCAAAAGGGGCGAATGTCCTCTTGTTTGTTCGGGAGTTGCTATGATGATGAAATCGTTGCCGCCTTCCTCCTTCGTCCATCCCCACCACCCTCTCCCCCTACTCCTTCTCCTACTCCTCTAACTTCCCTCTCTTCTTCAACTCCTCTAAAAACCCTCATTCCTCTCCGGCGGATTCCGTCAGACTCCGGCGGACTCTGGGGGACTCAAGTTTTCATTGTTAAAACTAATTTAAACATTTGAATTCGATATTCCACACGTACGTAAATTTCTTCTTGCTGCCGCAGCCAGCGGGCAATTTTATTCAGCTGAGGTCGTGAGCCCATCAAAGCGTTCAAAGTTCATCCACTGTAGGTCATTTCGACCACCCGAATATTACGGACAAAACTCCACAAAAATATCTATCGTTGTTGCTTTCGTTAAAAATATATCTCATCGTAATGGGACGACTTGACGTGAAAACAAATAGAATAGTTATTAACGGAGGAGGAGTTATTTGCTTTGCTCTGATACCCACCTACTGCACATGGCGGGGGCCTTTTCAGTGTCACGTGACCTCCGCTCCTATTCCTTGCCCTCCACTTCCGCTCTGCTTGTGGAGGCTCGCTTCCCCCCTCCTTCTCCTCCTCCTCCCTTCCTCTTCCTCCTCCTCCTCCTCCCTTCCTCCTCCTCCCCTCTTCTTCCTCTTCCTCCTCCTCCCCTCTTCCTCCTCCTCCTCCCCTCTTCCTCCTCCTCTTCCTCTTCCTCCTCCTCTTCCTCTTCCTCCTTCTTCTCTTCCTCCTCCTCCTCCTTCTTCTCTTTTCCTCCTCCTCCTTCGTTTCCTCCTCCTTCTTTCCTCTTCCTCTTTCTTCTCTTCTTTCTCCTCACCCTCGCTTCCTTCCTCCCAATCCTTTCCTCTTTTCTCCTATCTTTCCTCCCCTCTTCTTTTCTCCCTCTCCTTCCTCTTTTTCCTCCTTCCTGTTTCCCTTTCTTCCCTCTCCTTCTCTGCTTCCTCCTTCTCTTCTCCCTCCTCCTCCTCCTCCTCTCCTTCCTCTGCCCCATGATGTATAATGCCGAAGGCCTTTTCCCCCCTTGTAAAGGTCTGGCCTGGTCAAAGTTGCTGTAGACGCAGCTGGGCCTTAATGGTCCATTGCGGGACAGACCTGTCCCCTGAGGGACGATACAGCCTGTGTGCTACACCACGGTGGCATAATCCGGCCTGGTAAGGTTGTTTGTATGGTGAAGAGTGTGTGTGTGTGTGTGAAGTGTTTTGGTATATGACTGTCATTGTGAACGAAGTCTGAAAAGCATTGTAACCAGCCTGGCTTACTGATTTCTTCCTGGACTAATTCAAAGGGACGGGAGAGTAACTATATCAACTGCATTCAATTTCTTTTCTGAATGATTTCTCTTTTCCCAAATATTTACGTTCTTCTCACTCGCCCAGCAACAGCTGATGATATAACAAAAAACTGACCGTTGACTATTGACACAAACCCGAAGACCGAA
>NC_134815.1:31409236-31441736 GCF_046742065.1 Oratosquilla oratoria
TATATGCATACACAAAGACAAATATAATGTGTACACATTCTTTTGCATACGTATGTGCATGTGTGTATCTGTATGTGGATTGACAATAAATGTCTACAACTAAAAGGTGAAGAAATGTATCTAGTTTATTTATCTTCAGAATATATATGGTTACAGGGGTTTAACTGCAAAAACGTAGGAGTTTGTAAATAATCTATTTCCGCCCGTACCAAAATTAAATGAAAATAACCAATATTTCAACATTTGGTAGAATTATACAATCGCTTTACATTTACATGCTTTCTTCTTACAAAAGCTATCATGGTTTGTGGCAATATTAATTTCACAAATATAGATAATATTTATGGACACGTACAATGGTTCGTTTAATCACATTAATTCTTGTCACAAAAAAAAAATGCTACGCGACTTAAGGGTATACTACAGTAGTGGCGTGTTCTCTCACCATAAACCACCTAACTTTATCCCTTAACTCTAACCAATTTTTTTTTCTTTATTTATTATTATTATTATTTTAATGAAATATAGTTATCCAAGTACCTAGAGTGATAGGGTATCAGAATATATGTGGTTATGGTGTCTATCCCTGGGAGTTCGTGAACAAACAAAAAACAAAAGACAAACAAATCTATTTATATATTTATTTATTCATTTATTTATTTATTTTAACAGGTCCGGAAATGGCACACATCGCCAGGTCCTTCGCGTGGAGGCGACGAGAGGGCATCCGGCTATAACTTCCTATGTAGGACCCACGCGTTCCGGCACAGACGGACCCCAGAACACCCCCGGACGAAATCCTGTGCACCGCGAGACACCGAATCCGGAACTGATCTCGTTTGAGCCTCTGGGAGGCGGAAGAGCCGCTTCCCGACCCTCCTCCGGGGTCGGCGAGCCTGGAGTGACCCTCTCTCCGAAGGAGGCGAAGAACAGGAAACGGACCTTTGCCGTGGAGGAAGGAGCCCCTGTTTACCGACAAGGGTTCTCAGGGTCCTTGTCCGGGCCTGTAGAAGGCGTAGGGTTTTCCAGACAAGGACAGGCCCATCCGCGTCAGGAGGGTGCTCGCCTAGAGGAGGTGCAGCAGCAGGGACGTCCGTTGCCAGCCTTCCATGGCCGGCACAGACTCCAGGAAGGGTCTCTCGGTGACTGGCGCCACTCAGGACACGAATTTGGGAGAGGACAACGTCAAGACACCTTCGGGCACAGCATTGTAGAGGATCTGTCTCACCTCCCTGGAGGGTAAGCTGGTGGAGATGCTGGAGGTTCATGGGATCTTTCAGCCCATTTGCTACTAATGGGGTGCCACGGAGATGAATGAAATAGCCTAGAGACAACTAAACTATAACAACTGTTAACCAATACCAGAGGGACTAATCGAGGTGGGTCAAAACAGCTTTGATTCCAAGGGGGTGTTAATTGGTACGAAAGCGATTCATTTTCTCTTTCGAGGATATGTCACGGTGATGAATGGTGGTAGACAAAACTAAACATTTGGTGTTATATCTGAGATCAGGATATCTTTACTACACAGAAAAAAATGCCACGAAGTCCAAATAGTTTTTTACCCTACACAGTCATAAAAATGTTCTCCATACACAGAAAAAATATCATCTTAAATGCCGACAATGAAAGTATTCTTACCACATTGTCAGAGAGCATTAAGCGCGGGCAGTAGTAAAGCATCCTTACCATGTAGCCAAAGGATAAATCATGACCACATTAAAAAAAAAATCTCTTTTCCGCCAATTATTATTTTCATTTGACCAAAGGAATGTCATCGTATTGAAGAAAACAACTTTATTTTGTGTTTTATAAACTTAATTTTATTCCTTCAAGAAAGAAGGAATAAACATTTTGGACCTTTGGTAATCAATTTTTAGTAGAAGATCAGGAAGCGAAAAAATTCTTAGATGTGGTGCAGGATAACTTCCTAAAACAAATGATTACCGATCCTACGAGGGGAGAAAGTACTCTGGACTTACTTTTAACTAATAATGAGCACCTAATGAGTAACGTAAAAGTGGGAGATAGTCTAGGCTCTAGCGATCATCAAGAAATAAGATTTAATATTATTTGGGAAGAATTGAAAAGTAAGAATAACGTCCAAGTACCAGACTTCAGGAGAGCCAATTTTGATAAGATAAAAACTTATTTGAAATTGAATATGAAATGTCATACGGATGATTCGTCAATTACCTGAACGGTCAAGAGTCGGGACATGACCATGGGTCAGGTCATGACCATGGGTCAGGTCATGACCAGGGGTCGGGTCACGGAGGGTAATATGCATACCTTGGGTCAGGTCACTTGGGGGCGGGGGCTCAACAGACAGGTCAGCGATTTGGATGAAATGTATAGCAATCTAACTGATTTAATTATTAATGCACAAAATACATTTATCCCCCTGAAGTCAATACGGAAGAATAGTAATACTCCCAAATGGATGACGGACAGACTGAAACATGAGATCGGAATGAAAAGAGGACTTTACGTAAAAATAAAAAACGGGGAAACACACCTTAGATCAAGATATAACGAAATGGCAAAGCTGGTTAAAAAGAATACACGTACAGCGAAACGTAACTATGAAATTAAGGTTGCCAGTCAAGCAAGATCCAACCCTAAGGGTTTCTTTCATCTCTATAGAACACGCTTTTAGAGAAAACTGAGTGCGAGAGAGACTTGGGAGTTCTAGCGAGTCCGGACCTTAAAACCAGGAAACAGTGCATTAGCGCCAGGAATAAAGCTAACAGAGCATTAGGTTTCATTGCTAGGACGGTAACGAATAGAAGTGCAGAGGTAATTATCAAACTCTATCTAGCGATAGTTAGACCTATCCTTGACTATGCGGTACAGTTTTGGTCTCCGTCCTATAGAATGGACATAAATTTACTAGAATCAGTACAGAGAAGAATGACCAAAATGATACATGGACTCAGAAATTTGCCTCACGAGGAGAGGCTTCGACACATTAACTTACACTCTCTGGAAAGACGCAGAGTGTGGGCTGACTTAATAGAGGTGTTCAAGTGGATGAAAGGCTTAACAAGGGTGATGCAAACAAGGTCATCATATTAAAACAACAGGGCAGGACTCGCAGTAATGGATTTAAATTGGACAAATTTAGATTTAAGAAGGAAATAGGTAAGAATTAGTTTACTAATAGGGTGGTCAACGAATGGAATAGACTTAGTAACCATGTAGTGAGCGCTGAAACTATCAGTTGTTTTAAGAAACGGTTAGACAACTTTATGGATGGGGATGACAGGTGGTGATGGATATGGAGCTGCCTTGTGTAGGCCTTATGGTCTCTTGCAGTCTCCTTCATTCTTATGTTCTTATGTTACTATAGTTACAAACTGTTGTTAGGTTCTCCCTATAATCAAAAGTGTTTTAATCTATCGACCACTGTGGTCAATTTGAAGCATTCATTGACTGTCATGGCTAAAACTAAACAATTCTATTCAGCTCACAGGAATCTTGTGATCTACAAATGGTTAACAAATTACCTATTACAAATAATAGGCAACATTTATTCAGATACTCTTCTCTTTCCAGATCTTCTAGAGATGCAGAGCCCAAACAATCACACAGAAGATCTCAGACCAAGTCTCCATCAACTCCATCTCCTCTGCCTCCCCATCCCTCACCCCAATTTCCAACAAAGTCCTACCACCCGGGTGCCTCTTACACTCCTAGGAATAGTCAGCACCTGTACCCCAAACACCATCGTGTTGATGATGTCATCGACACTGAAAATCGGTATACGCAACCCCTTGGTCATCATCCCACCACCCAAGGACATCGTCAAGGACATCCTCTCGAATCTCAAGACAGGAAAATGGGGCTTCTTCCCGAGACTCGAAGTCAGAGAAGACCAAACTTCCAGGAGGAACTAGCGAAGGACATTGTCCCTGGAAACGGTGGGACATCGCACCGCACCCGTTTCAATCCCGTGGAAGGCCAGGTCGTCGAAGACAGGACCATGCCTTCTTCCAGGACCAACGTCATGAAAATAGCCAGCGGAGATATTGACAGTGGTGGTCAAATCGGTAAGCTTCTCAAGATGATGAATATATCGTACGCAAGATTCCTTGGAATTCTAAAGCAAAAAGGTATAGATACTGATCACATATTCGAATCTCTTGACAATGGTGGTACTTTAGAAGATATTCAGCTCTATCTAGAACAGCCGATGTTTCCAGAGGAGAATGAGCCACCACGATCATATCCAATCGAAGACCCGTCTTTGGTTGAAGAATCTTTGGTACCTCAGTCGCCACTCATAGATGAAGACGCCTTCGAATTTGACGACAAGGAAAGAAGAGTTGAGGATCTGCTTTTCCTCGACGACGAAGACAATATCGAATCGGTGCCAGCAGACTCATTAGAGTACATGGAGTCGCCGGAACGGCCTCAACGCAGGAGAAAACATAGAAAAGATCGGAATAGAAACAAGAAAAGGAATGGAAATAAGGGCAGGGGGCGCAACAAGAACAAGCATAGAAATCGTCATCAGAAAGAGAGACACTTTGCGGAACTGACGACCTCAACAATGACCCCGCCACCCGTCCATGTCTCAACTGCCTTTGCTTCCTCGACATCGACTACATCAGCATCATTCCAGGAGGAACTTCACAAGCACACCACAACTCCAAAACCAGAGTCTACACCCATGACCGAAGAAGTCATGACAACGACGACGACAATGGTTATAACCTCGGAACAAGACCAAAGCCATGAAACTGACAGTCCTACTCTTGCTTCCGAAGGCGAAGTTGAGGAAGATTTGGCTTCTGTCGTGGCAGTCGTGGTTGAGGAGGTTGTACCAGACGGTAAGAACCAACCCGAGTTTTACGAACCGACGCATGAGGAAGTGAGCGAGGATATCATAGTCTCTGAAACGGTCATAGAAGAACCCAAAGAAGAATACGTCTTCCCGATCCGGGGGATCCTGATCCTGAGCGGTGTCATGGGAGCCATGGCTATGTTCACACTAGTGGTACTCGTCTTCTATGCTATCGTTAAGTGTTCCAAGAGGGCGCCCGTCAATAACTACCAGGTTAGCTCTAAGAACAGAGAACCTTTGAAAGCTATCCAAGCCTACGCGTGAGTGCTGCCACCTTGCGAGTGAAAACCGAGAGACAAAGAGACTAACCTTTTTGGGTTCTAAGGCACGTTTGTGACACTGCGCACTGGAGTGACGCAGAACATTTTTTGTGGTACTTTCGTGACACCAGGTGCCCTAATGCCACAAATCACTTTAGTGTCAGATAAGAAAAACGCACGAGTCTCTGCAAGCTGATCAAAGTGATCATTTGTAAGAATGGTGACATGATAAAAGACGGTGTCAGACAGTGAAACCGAGTCTTGGACTTATCGAGTGACTACAATATCCACGTACTCTAGCTAACAAAGGAGACTAGGATAAGCAAAATGTACATAATGTGTCTAATGAAGGAGTGACTTTTATTTCCCAGATATGGGAAGGAGTATTACATGATTAATTTATATTTCTGGTATATGCAAGCCTACTAGAGCAGTGCGAAAACTAGTATTACCGATAATTAATTTATGATACATATCGTATGAATACTCATATATCATAAGTTTGTACATAGGCACAGTACAGGATACTGGAAAACAGGCCACTGTTGTCTGAATGACCCTTATCAGAATGAATATCTGATTATGGTGCGCGTAATCTGGTGCTATGTGCGCGCCTTTAAGGATCTTAATATACAAATATACTATTTGTGATGTTTTTATATACAGACATAATATCTGTAATGCTGCAACCTTTTAACTGCATGTTTGTGCACTGGAAAATTCTTTAATCAGTATTAATATATTTAGAATAAATAAAAGGAGCAGCTAACGTGCTCTGGCATTTGAATTATCCCTAATAAACCATTGATGAAATGCTTCATATATACAAAGTAGAATCAAACACATCAAGTTCCATTGTGCTTTGAGATAATTATGTCATTACTAAGGGGAAATATGAATTTCAAATAAATGATTCGAGTAAACACTGTCCAAACAGATCTAAATCTTGGAAATTAAACAACGTGAAGATGAAGATTTACATGTACAACGTGAAAAACCTCGCAGAGCACAAACTGTAGGGTTTTGTGGAAGAACGGGAGAACATTATCTGGGATATCGTGCGACTGAGTGAAGTCTGAAGGGTGGAGCTAATACTCACGTAACTACAAAACAGTAACCACGTATTCTACTACAGAAGCAAAGCGAAGGAAAGATCTAATGGAATGTAATTCTTGACAAATCGAAATCTTGCTCGCAATGTACTGAAACTGAGCCGTGTTTTAGTTAGGATAGCTTGGATTGTGATTAGGTAATGTGAAAGATCATCCTAAAAAAGAATTCCGGTTCTCTCACACTTGAAATATGCTGATTCAGTACGGCCTCCAAATCCCATTAAAGACATTGATAGATTGAGAAGAGTACACAGGGAGTACACAGATCAACACCAATAGAATTTATTTATAAGGTAGTGAATTGGTAAATCATATATTAAGGCTGAGATAAGAGAAGAGGGAGACAAACATGGATCATATACAGGAAACTTTACGGAAAGGTAAAAGTATTAAACAGGCTAAGCGCAAACTTCAGGGAAGTAGCAGACTGTAATGGCCACGTTTTTCATATTCATTTAAACTATTCAAAATTACAGACTGAGAGGCAAAATTAAGCGAAAGACCTGTAGATCAGATGTGGGAAATATTTCAAAATACGCTCACTAAGATCATTCATACTTACATTCCTTTTAAGGACAGACGTCCCCCAAATCAGGTTCGCCCAAAATGGCTCGACACAGAAACTAAAAAAATGTATTACTAAAAAGAGACCATCTTATAAAAAATATAAATGCTCGGGTGCATCTAATGACTATGAAAGTTATATATTATTACAGAGATTTAAAAAAGACAATAAAAAACGAAAACGACAGTACGAAATAAATATCACTGGTAAATCCAAAGAGAATCCCAAAAAATTCTAGTTACATTAAAGATAAAAAGGTTATTAGGAATCACATTGGTCCACTATTATCTGCTGACGGTCAACTTGAATATTCAAATGAAGGAATATGTAATATTTTAAACAATTATTTTAGCTCGGTATTCGTAAACGAAATACCTCAAAGTGAACTCCAAACTAAAACCTGTGAAAAATCTAGGGTAAACTTACTACGGTAAATATAACAAAAGAAAAAAATTAAAAGATGTATAGATAAACTCAAAGTTAATAAAACACCAGGGCCTGACGGTTGGCATCCAAGAATCTTAAAGGAAATGAAAAATGAGATTGTTGTTCCATTAGAAATTATTTTCAAGAAATCCATCATATCCGGAGATGTCCCAAGAGAATGGAAGCTAGCTAACATTACTCCCATATTAAAAAAAAAAAAAAAAAAAATGATGGAAATTATCATCGGAGATACTATCGAACATCATTTAGAAAGTAACTGTTTGATAAGTGACAGCCAGCATGTTTTCAGACGAAAACGTTCTTGCGTGACTAACTTACTCGAATTCTACAACAAAGTTATCTCGAATTATGACAAAAGAAACAATATAGATTTAATATATCTAGACTTTGCAAAAGCTTTTGATACCGTCCCACACGAAAGACTACTTACTAAATTAGCTTCGCACGGAATAAGTGGTGTAGCCTATTAAGTTGGACTAGTAATTGGTTGAATGATCGAAAATAGAGAATTATTTTAAATGGAAAAACTTCTAGATGGAAAAATGTTACAAGTGGAGTTCCTCAGGGTTCCGTTCTTGGGCCACTTCTATTCACAGTATATATAAATGATATAGACCATGGACTAAAATCTACTGTTTCCAAATTTGCTGATGATACAAAACTGTGCGGAATGGCAAATGATCACTTAAATCAATTAGATATTCATATTTACAGCAATGGTCTGAAAAGTGGCTAATGAAATTTAACACAAGTAAATGCAAGGTAATGCACATAGGTAAAAATAACAGTAAGTACGATTACAAGTTATTTGGAAATTCGTTAACAAAAGTGGATAGTGAAAAAGATCTCGGCGTAATTATCAGTAACGATCTCAAATCATCCAAGCAGTGTATTTCATCCTCTGAGAGAGCAAATAAGATTCTAGGACTGATTGCGCGATCTTTTGACTTCAAAAGTCCATCACTCATTAACAAGCTATATAAATCGTTAGTTTGTCCACATTTGGAATATGCTGTTTCCGTATGGTCACCGAATCTCATTAAAGACATTGACAGAATTGGAAAAAGTACAACGGGGAGCCACAAAACCCATTCCAAATATAAAAAATAATACGAAAATCTACTAAAACATATGAATCTGTTTTTCATAAAAAAGCGTAGACTCAGAGGTGACTTGATACAGGTCTTTAAAATTCTAAAGGGAATTGACATCAAAAGTGACAAAATTTTCACATTGAATGAGAATCAGACAAGAAACAATGGTCTCAAACTGTCCGGAAATAGATTCAAACTGGAAGTGGGTAGAAACAACTTCGCCAACCGTGTAGTTAATGAATGGAATAAACTTCCTGCAGAGGCAGTGCAATGTAGTTCAGTTCGAAGCTTTAAGAATCATTTAGATAAATACCTATTTATTTTATATTGCTTTTTTATCATTTGTCTGTTTGATTCTCATTTATTATTAGTTATATGTCAATTTATTATTATTTACTATTTACCTGTTTGTTTATTATTTGACTATACCTATGCATTTATTTATGTATTTTATTCGTTATTTACATTATTATAGTTTTTATTTATTCATTTATTATTATTATGATTTTTTTCGCATCCAACCTAGATATGGACCAAAAGGTCTCCTGTCGGCATGCTCCGCCTTTGTAATCCTTTGTATAGGATACCTCGGAGAAATTTCAACATATACAGCCAACACACAAAAAGCACATCCAACCACACGAATGTAAGGATATCCTTTTCTCTTTTTATACGTAACCCGTCTCCCACTCCCTTCGTCGCTCGTACTAACCCTCCTTCTTCCCCGATTTCCTCCCTTCCTCTATGCTGAACGCTACACCAATGCCCTCTTACAATTAAAAACAGGTCAGTTAGTTAGAGGGCAGGATAGATTAGATGGGGGAGAGGGAGGAAGGGGGGATTTGGGAGTTTAGTGTAAGGAAAGAATTAAATGGAAGGAAGTTAGAGTTATGATAGATGTGGCGCAGACCCACTTGCTCGATTAAAAAACAGGTCAGAGAGGATGTGTCCAAAAACAGGTCAGAGAGGATGTGTCCAAAAATTCCGCATGTCTCACGATGCTCAGGAACCTGTATTTCGGAGCTCTCTCCCACCTAAATGTCCAACCTTGATTATAAATTCTTATTAGCTAGACCTAGAAAAATATGTAAATAATAAGTCACAGTCACGATTTCGTAATCGGAGAATGTCAGGGTTCGCGGGTATTGGAAGACTGCTTGAAGGCGTCACTTTAAGACAGACCCTACGTTGCGACGGGTCAGTACCTTCTCTTTTCCTAGTATCACCATTCTTGAAATACCACCCCCTTTGGAAATATAGCTACATAGTGACATACCTTTAATGACCAAGAGTGATAGTTACACATATGTATAGACTTTAAGAGAGACCCTACGCTCCGACAGGGCCCACGTCACAATATACTGTAGTTGTGCCTTCAGAATGATCACACTCAAAAAAGTTACACGGCAAAGGAGATAAATACATGACGAAGTGAAATGCAGAGAGAAAAAAAAGAGATTGGCGCGGTGTGGCCATAAATTGCCCTCTGTTTCGTCAAGCCGGGATTGCATGCATATTATTATTATTATTATTTTATCTTATTTTTTTTTTTTTTTTACGGGCGGTAGTTTTTGCTTGCAAAGCCTTTCAAGCAAAGGAACGACATTATAAGATAAACCTATCCTTCTTTTGTACATCACTAAAAGGCCCTTGATTCAGCAATACAAAAGGAAAATACTAAACTCCAAACGAACACAGATTGAAGAAAAGTGCACAAATCCATACAATTCCATTAGAATTTATTTGAAAATGTAATATAAATAAACTGAAATGTAAATTGTGAAACTAAACTAAACTGTAAAACCAAACTATAAATCTCTCTGAATCTCACTAAATTCCATGCCAGCTTCAATGTGTATAATTTAAAGTCACCCCTTACAAATATTGAGTCTCTATCATACATTCAGAAAGAAAACGTGAATGCAGAGTCCAACTGCAGTAGGGATCTCATTATTAAAACTTACACTCTGACGTTTTAAATTTTATAGCTGTCGCCAGACAATTCCACTCAGCTAAGGATCCCTTCTTCTTACTGTTCAAGTTCAAAGTATTAAAGAAATCCAAAACATAGGGCAGATTGGTAAACAGAAGATGGAATAAGAAGAAACAGAATTGTATAAAAAGAAAAAGAATTGTATAAAAAGAAAACAAATGAACAAAAATGAAAAAAGCGGAAAAAAACGATATTAGTACTTTTAATGATGATAAAAATAAAAATAGTAATACAATAATAATAATTATATTATAAATTTATTAATTATAGTAATAATAATAACAACAACAATAGTAATGATAATAAAAAAATGACGATTACTATTATCCTGAAATGTTTTGCCCTTCTCGCTGCATTAATCGATTTTAGCACTTATTCTAATTGCTGTCAGATGTTTAGTTTAGCGTTTTTTATTGAACACCAACAGACACATGTTGGAGGGTCACATCCCCAACACTGGAGTGACACTCAGCCAATAGGGAATGTGAGGAAGATCTTGCTATGTTGAAGGAATAGCAGCCAGCAGCACAAGGAGTACCTCAACTACCTGAAGAACACCGCACCCTGCACAGTGGAAGCATCCAGAAGACGGCTGGATGTCTTCTTACAACAAAACATAGAAGGCTCACCTCCCACACCGTCCTATAGTTAGACGTGGCCCCACTACAACAAGCAAGCTGGTACGTCGTACATCACTTCACTGGAGGCAACAACAGGACCAGGGAGGAAGCAGCGGCAGTTTCTGTAGCTGAGGCGAAGACGCCGAGGTCTCCATAAATAACATAAGGTAAAGGTATTCACGTACGCGCTCATTCACTAAATGATACGGAGACAAGAACGAGTAATGCCGTGGGCAGACGACATAGAAGTCTTTGGGTCGATAATTAATACGTGGTCATTACCGGACGCTATTCAATTTCACGTTAGTGATGCATCATCGTAAGTTCACCGAGCCATAATGCCACTAGATTTACGTTCAATGAGTATGTATTTCGAGGGAGCGTATAGATTTATCTTAGGAAGCCATCGATAGCCAGTCTGCCACGCGCCTTACCCAGACTGGAATTTGTTTCAGGGGCATCTCTAAGAGAGCTGTCATGGATATGTGCGCTGTTAGTGTAATCGGAAGCGTACTGGTCTCGCATCCGCTTAATTGTGGCTTCGAATCCCACACTCCTCTCTTATACCGAGTGATAATGGTCACCTGACCCAACAGTCCCTGAAGCGCACAGGGGAAAGGTGACGGCTTCGGCCGCAGTTACTCCTGGCTTAGGGTCCTCAGCGATTCTGTCCTTGAAAACAATATCGCACCCTAGGTATGGTCAAGGAGAGATTGAAGGAGGGCAAGGAGGGAAATCAGTTACAAGTGATCGGCCTTCTTACTGGAATGGATACAAGTTTGCATTCATGAAATAGCGATGCGTGAGTCTGGTCCGTAGGGGGTTCACTAAAAGTTCCTCGACTTACAAACATTCGACTTACGAACTTCCAGACATCCGAACGAAGCCTCTAACCTACTTTACCAGTTTAAGGTAAGAAATCCACAAAGTATTAGTATGACAAATTATTTTTGTTTTATGTATCATTAGTAATGCGTTTTAGGATAAGAAAACATTATCGACTTCATGTCATACTTATGCATGTAGATTTGAGTACCTTTGAAACTATGTTGAATATCGACTTACGAACATTTCGAGTTACGAACGGCCGTTCGGAACGTAACTTGTCCGAAAATTGAGGAGTTGTACATAAAACTTGAGCAGTTGATGACTATATTGTGGTTATGAATGCTTACACAATGGTTCCTCATCCCCCCCCCCCAGTGATTCGGGTGCCTTAAAATGTGTTCACATCAATACGTGTGTAAGCTACCCATGTATGAAATTACGGTACATGTTTCTCATTTTTGGCAGCAACTTCGAATCAATTGCGTCTATCTCATGCCTATGCACGCGCGCACACCCGAACACAACCACTCGCGAAAGCGCGCGCACACACGCACACACACACACGGACGCACTCATACAGACAAGCACATACAAACATAAGCGCATACACGCGCGTGTGCACACGCAAACACGTGCACATATGCACAAAGGCATATGTGCACACACAAATACTTACGAATACACACTCAAGCACACGCGTACGCACACACACACACACACACACACACACACACACACACACATATATATATATATATATATATATATATATATATATATATATATATATATACACATATACACACACACTTGCACATGAACAAATACACATATAGCTCTCGTCTACGGTCTTGTGAACGACCTAATCGTGTGATAGATTTCTCTTTGGCCTCATCTTAGAGGAGAGAGTCGTTGTTATCACGGAAGATTGTAATTGATTATTTCATGTTCACCAGTTCTTCTATCCTTGTGAATGATCTTTCTTTGTCACCTAAGGTTTTGATTAATGTTTACTTGAAATGGTTGTCGGTTGACATGTTTGTTCATAACATCAGATAGTGAACAAATTATGTGTTTTGTTAGAAATAGGTTGTAAATGATAAATTTTTGTTACGAGGTTACTGTAAAATTGTTATTTTAGTTAATGGATTCGGATAACAATGCCTACCCTCACTTCACAAAAAGAAAGAAAAAAACTAATATTCCAAACAGTTTTGGAAAAAAGAAAGAAAAATTTAGAATAAGGGGAAACGCAAATGATGTAAACCCATAAGTAATGTTCTACACAAAACTGAGGTTAGCTTACCTTTCGGACCTCTTGGTGTTTCTTCTCTGAACTCGGAAACCCTAAGTTCGGCGTAAGTTCTTCTTCTTCTGTACTTCGAGCCGGATTTGGGCGGAGCCTAAAGCGCCCGGGCGTCGCGCGTTCAAAATTCTCGTCAAATGATTTATATTTGAAAAACTGTAAGACGACTTCGCTTACAGTATTCTAGACTTCCCTATGTCTACAATTCAATAATGTGTCTAATATTCGTATTCTAGGTTTAACTTCTCTTAGTTCGTCGTTCAGCTTCTCAATATATGACGCAAAGGTGATTTGCATTTTGGAGATAAAAAAAAAAAAATTGTAACCTAAGTCGTTTCCACTCAAACGAACTCACTCGAGTCGCGCAGAGGCTTAGAGTAACGACAAACCAACTGGTAGTTGAGATGGAATGGGCAGTTAGCGTTGCAACGTCGACACTTCATTCCCGGTGCGATCAATTACCGTTTTGCTCAATTACCCTACATTCAATTGCTCCGCACTCAGTTCCACTGTGTTCATCTATCTAACACTCATTCGACGAAATTCAGACCTCTGGCAATCAATCACCGTCGCTCATTTCTTTAGCGTTAGGTTATCATTTACTTAGATGTCGGTAGGCCGGCGAAGACACAACTGTTTTCTTGTCCTTCTCTCTAACAATTAAACTACTTGGCAACTTCTCCCTGCGGCTCGACCATAAGCATGAGCAACTTCACATTTCAGTACATATTCGGCGGTCATTAGTGAGTGTTTAAAGTGAAATAACGTGGGTAATTATTTGTGTGTGCATGAAGTGTAGTGTTACCAAAGATGACAAAACTCAAGAGGATCTCGATGGAGACAGAAGAGGACTAAATATCATCAGAATCTACGAAGAAAGGTAAACAAAAGCTTATCGTAACGTAGTCATGTATGTTTGTGCCCCCTCGTGTACTTTACCACGAACACTCGAAAGAGGCCCCAGAACGAGTACCATTGACGCAATGTATTACCTTGTGATGCAAAAAAAGAAAAAAAAAAAAATATAGGAGTTTTTTTTTTACGTTTTCTTACGGGTTTTTTTTACACTGCCAAAGTTGCTCAGATATTAATTTTGAGTATATAAAAACAGGTGTAAGTACTTGATTCATCCCTCCACATATATATGTGTACCTATCTTCAGACACTTTAAAAATAAGTATAAGTAATTGACTTGGCAGCTCTTTCGATGGTTAAATGATTCCTTCTCGCAGAATGTACGATGTGTCAACAGGTTCATTGTAAAAACAAAAACAAAAACAAAAACATGACACAGAAAATGGGAAATGACCTAGAAATCATAAAATACTATGTTTGAGGGGTATACTGTTTTATTTGATAATCTAGAAACAATTGTAATGTGTTTTTTTTTTCTTGCCGAGATATTTAGGACAGAATATTAAAAAAAAATACATGTTTTTTGGGTCACTATTTTTTAAAGGTTTGTATAAAAAACGGCATGGTTTTTTTTTAGGCTCACCACTAGTATTAACTAGTTACGTCTCTCTGTCAGTGTGTGTGTGTGTGTGTGCGTGCTTGCGTGCGCGCGCACATATGTATATTATATATATATATATATATATATATATATATATATACGTATATATGTGTATATGTATATGTGTGCAAGTATATATTTCTATATATATATGTATTTGTGTGATATGCGTTTATACGAATGTATGGATGTGTGTATGTATGTACCTATATTTGTATGTGGGTATGCGTGTGTATGTTTGCGTGTATGCATATATATATGTATATATATATATATATATATATATATATATGTGTGTGTGTGTGTATGTATGTATGTATTCTTGTGTGTGTATATATATATATATATATATATATATATATATATATATGTATATATACATGTATATATATATATATATATATATATATATATCACTTATATAACATGTAGTAGCACATTTGTAAACAAAAATATATATATATATATAATCACGGAGAACCCACAGTCGAAATAAAAGGAAACTTAGACGAAAGTACAGGTTACAAGAAATGACAGAGACATAAATACAATTGAGATACGAGTAGAAGGGGGAAAGGAAAAGCTAAAATCATGACAATGTTTCGCACAGGGCCAAAGGGATGGGGTATGTGGGTAGAGGTGTGAGCTCAGAAGGGAAGCGGGGTCAAGTTTAGTGGGGGGGGGGGTCAGGAGGGTGAAATTTTTTATCCAAATGGTCCCCGGACATAATCTGATGGCTAGCTGTGAGCCGTTTGGGAACGCGACACAGCTATACCAGCGATGGTACATTTTCTCGGAAATCTATCTTACGTAGACAGGATTAGCCACCTTAACTTATACTCCCTGGAAAGACGTAGAGTGCGGAGTGATCAAATAGAGATATTGAAATGGGTCAAGGGTCATAACAAGGGCAATGCAGACAAGGTCATCATCGACAACAGGGCAGAACTCGCAGTAATGGATTTAAGTTGACATTTTTTTTTATTAAAGAAAGAAATTGGCAACAACTGGTTCACCAACAACTAATGAAAGACTTAGTAACCATACACGAATAGTAAGCGCAGAAACTATAGTCTTATTTAAGAGGTAACTTTATGACACTGCTTCTGACCCAGGGCAGTGGACAGGGTGCAGGGATGACCCGTCATCCAGGAGGTGCTCAGATAAGAGGGGGGGTGGAGGGGTGTGGGGCGTGTTCAGGGATTGAGTGGGTCGAAATGATTTTGTGCCTTTCCCTTTTTGGCTACCTCCCTTGTAAGGGGGAAAAAGCCTTGGTATATGTATGTAACTTTATGAATGGGGATGATAGGTGGTAATGGATATGGAACTGCTCAGTGTAGGCCTTACGGTCTATTGCAGTCTCCTTCATTCTTATGTTCTTATGGTCAAATCAAACATAACTTTACCTAACTTAATCTAGCCTAACCTGAACTGACCTGCCCTAACCTAACCAAACCAAACCTAACCTGACCTAAGTTAACCTGACCTGAAATAACCTGACGTGACTTAACCGAGCCCAATTTAACCTAACCCTGACCTTAATTAACCTGACCTGAAATAACCTAACTTAACCTAGCTTAACTTAATCTAGCCTAACTTAACCTAACCCAACCTTAAACAACGTCGATTGTTTTCGAACCACGGTGAATGGTCTAGTACGGGTGTTATGTCTGTCGCCAGATGATTTCATTCTGTTGAGGGCTATTCCTCGCCTCTTTAGGGTTAAAAACTTAACGGAGGAGATGCGCCTGACCTTAGATGACCTCAGGGTGGTTTCAGTCACCCGAATTCCCTGCTCCACGGGTTCTCAACCTCTTATGTTCCTCTGGTTTACCGCGGGGTATTATGGTAAGTTCCTATATACCCTAAAAATTGCATAAAAAATCGATAGAATTATATTAAGTTTATACAGTCTTATAAGGAAATCTGTCCGCGTAGATTGTCTAGGAATCTCAGAGAATTTAAAGAAGTGGTTAGTGGTTTTATAGAATATCTTGATCTGAATGTAGATTGGAACATATAGTAGGATAGTTGAGGTTATTCTCTCGGACCCCTATGTACGTACACCCCCCCCCCATCCGGAACATGCAAATGTTTCTCTTGGGGGGGGGAGGTTACATTTGCACCCCAGGTTAGAAACCCATGACCCTCTCATCTACAGACTCGCCTCCCCGTTGCATAAATGTCACCCACCTCACGCCATAACAAAATCCATGAAATGTGATGATGAATCGGTTCAACGTCGCCAACTCCCTCTATCAGGAGGCTAGGACGGTGCCCCTTACAAAGGATTTTGTATCGTTGAATTTAATGAACCACGCCCTTGGTCCAACTCGCTGGTGGCAAAATCAAATTGTCGTTACCTCGACCTCCGCCGCAAGTAGCGATGCTCTAACCCGCTCGGATCCAATAAGTGGTTTATACCTGGAGACCTTTAGCTACGGTTGATCCGTCACCTTTGCCTTAAGCACCCGGACAGCCAGGAATGTGGCAATTACCGGTGACCGTTGGGATCGATCTGGAGCTTTAGTGCCAATAAGGTGAGGTCGAAGCCAACGCGCCAACGCAGCATTCTTACAACCTCTTAGATGGCGAGGTGTGTGTGTGTGATTCACCATTCACCATGGTCTTGGGTCACGTGTTGGACTCGTGATCGACAGTTATTAACCACCCGGATGAGAGCTCAAAGCTCGTATGACCGATCTATGGGTAATACTGTGACCTAACCCAACTCCCCGCCCATGAGAGTTGGAGTAACACCCCGCAGCGAAGCGACACTGAAATTATTTCAGCAACTGGGAGGGATTCGAACCCGGACCGCCGAAATTATTTCAGCACCTGGGCACGATTCGAACCCGGACCGCCGTAGTAGCAGGCGAGAACTCTAACCACAGCGCCACGAGGTGTATGTGTGTGTGTGTGTGTGTGCGTGTGCGTGCAACGAGGATGAATGAAATCTGGCTCCAACCAGATTGAGAGGACCATACCTTATGTAATTAGGTCATCGAGAATGAAACAATTCTGAATAAAATAATCTGGCGACAACAAGAGTCAAATTAAAAGTACCATACAGTACGTAAGAGCTTATTAAAGTGAGTGTAAACCATTTATATATATATATATATATATATTATATATATATATATATATATAAATGAAAACTGAAATAACTTACGAAAAAATGTATGAAGAAAAGATAAACTATAAATAGAAAATTATTTCTAAAAAATTGATTGTGAAAATATAGAAATGAAAATAAATTATGAAAAATATTTGACGTGTGACGTCACACATGCTTCTGTGGCACTATCGGTGTGGACCTCGGGTCGTGAGTACAGAGTCCGTGATTCGCTTCCCAACGGTGACCGTCCACCCACACAAGGCAAAGGTTACGGTTTTGTTCGGAGCTAAGTGTCTCGTGGTGTAAGATTCTCATCTTCACGATATATGACATCTCTTAAGTCTTTGGTCCTTTCCCCCAATTTAATAACATCGTTTGATGACAGCCAGAAGGAAGCTTACTGTACACGTTCCCGTGTCAGCTTAAAGGTCAGATATCAACAGATATACCATTCACTAAAAATCATCGAAAAAGTACTTTTTAAAAGCAATTACAGAAGAATTTATTCAGAAAATTCACTTTTAATTGCGCCTCGCATACCACTTTTCCGAAGTCTAGATATTCAGAATAACAATATTGTTTGTTTGGCAACTGTGACGTCACGAACGCGGAATTCCCCGAACCTTTCCCGAAGCGCACGGGCGGAATGTTTCGAATAGCAGACGACGCAATGAAATGAAGACAAAACTGTTTTTTGCCAAATTTGATAAGATGTAGATGGTGGAATTATATAGAATACTGTCAGTATGTTTTTTATGTACATTAAACTGTAAATACAAAAAGTTATGGAAGTCTTGATATCTAACCTATAAAGGTCAGTCCTCGCTTAGCTCGCTTCGCTCGCAGCGAGGACTGACGTCATATTTTTCTGGTGTTGGATCAAACATTTTGGTGTTTTATAATTTTTTGTTTTATTTGACCAAATGACAAGACATCTTGTCATTGGAGTTTAATGGGTTAAGCCTCTCCATCTTCTTTCTGTCTTATGTAAGTTCCATCATTCAGCTTTCTAGATTGTTATTATTTCTCTTCCCCCAACACGCACCTCCTCCTTCACGCCATCATTTCATCTCATTTGAGGTCTTCCTCTTGGTCGTCTTACTCGTGGACAGGAGCTTTTACCTGAATAGGATTGCCCGGTCTCGACTTTTTTTTTTTTTTTTTTTTTTTTTTTAACAAAGTCGATCTTTCCTCTCCAAGGTTGACCCTCAGTTGAACAAAATGAGCAGGCGACAGCCAAACTTGAAATTGTCGAGGGTTTCCTTTTCGTAAATACAATCGTTGAGCCTCGTTGACCGGGGCTAGTTTAGTAGCCGCTAGTGCTAGTTACTACAAGTTAACTTGCCCGGCAAGTAAGTGTTCACACTAGGATAGTTTGGAGGCAAGTTTATTAACTTTCCGTTGACATTGGGCAAGTAGGGGGCTAGTTTACATGTCACTAGCACTAGCAGCTACTAAACTAGCCCCTTATCAAAGAGGCTTTATGCGTACATTAAGCCCACCGTCAGATGATTTTATTCAGGTCGTGGGGGCTGGTGACTCACTTCTGAGGGTTCAGTATCCGAGCTAAATCCCCTTGCGGAATTATGGAACCCTGAAACAGCGAGAGGTCCCTTTTATCTGAATAAAATCGCCTGCCGACAGCCTGAAGAAGGCAGGTATTTGTGATCCCCGCCATTCACGGGGTAATTATAAGCCCCGATTGACCCGAGCGGGGTTATCGTTGTCTTTATTCTGGTAAAAGCCAAGTCATTATGTGGAACCCGTTGGTTACTCTGTATTTTCTTTGTGGGATTATCGAGACGTTAGGACCAGGGATTGGTGATGTGAAGAAATGTGAATTTGTTATATAATTTATATCAGATATTCTCTATATTTGTTTATTTGCTTTTTTATTAATCTATTTATCTATTTTGTTCATTTATCTATTTATTCATAACTAGACGTTAGAACCAGGGGTTGTTTATGTGAAGAAATGTTTTTTCTAATTGATACTAGATTTTTCTTTATTTGTTTACTTGTTTATTTTTGCATCTATTTATTTTATTGATTGATTTATTTATCTTTTCATTTGAATTGTTAATCTCTTGAGAAGCGAAGTCAGTTAATTGAAATTGTCTAACACTCAGATTAAAGAAATACTTGAGAAGGGCTAATTTCCGTTAGCCAGAATAAACAAGTAAAGTGACAGCATTTGAAATTGGATTTAATAATATTGGATCAGAAATCTGAAATACAGTGACTCGTGTTCTTGTGTGTGAGCCTTCAGTGACTGCAGAAAATTTGCATCCCTGTGCGAGGCTATTTGGTCGATCCTCAAACCACAAAATAAGCGACATGACGTCACTACCTGGACGGCACTTGGATTCCTAGGTGGACGTAGAGTATCCCAAAGTGAGGGGAGAGGGGGAGGGGCACAACTCGAAAGCTAATTAGTGGGTGCCCGACGATGTTAATTCGTGTCGAAGTGGTCTTCAGGAGGCCAAAGAACAGCAATCCATGAACATGGGGTACGTGACGAGGAGGCCCTCACGCAAGATTTCAATTACTGGAAAGCAAATTCCTCCCACGAAGGACGGGGCAGAACCCAGTGAACAACGAAACGGGTGTTGCCAGACGTATGGTTGTGTTTTGTTAGTTTCTAGTATACATAGTGCCCGTGCCGGGGGTTGCACCGATACTAGAAGGCACGGAACGCCAGAAATTAGTGCGGAAAAATCGCCTAAACGCCGAACGGTTTCGTGGGTTTAGTTCAAAACCAACTCGGGTTAACAGTTGGTCCAGAGCCGCGCGGTCAAAATGGTTGTGAGACCTCCGTGGACGACTTGTGTTATGTGATTTTTATGCATGCGGCGTTTCCCAGGCTGCTGGTTCTGTTCCTCATCACAGTAAGGCAACACCTCCGTTAATTGTACTGTGTTATGTAGTATTGTCTTTGATGGGGCTGAGAGCAATGGTTGAGGCTTAAGGGATTATGTGCACCACTGGGTTACACTTGGTATCACACGGACTACCTTGACTGAGTACTCCTCAACCATCTGGCAACGCGCGACGAGAGGAGGGAGGGAGGGAGGGAGGCAAGGAAGAAGGGAGGGAGGGTGGGTGGGGGGGCTCGGGCCCGGCTGGCCAACCAGCTTCAGTGTACCCGACGAGTTTGTGGCGTGAAGACTTCTTGTTTTCCGCCCTCCCCCCCCCCCTACCAAGGATTGAGTGTCGCATCAAGTGCTGGGTAGCAGGTGGTATTCGCCGCTGCTACTTGCTGTGTCTCAAAGAGTCTGGGCGAGCCGAGGCTTAACTTGGCCTCCACGTATTCCTCCGTGTCCGTATCCCACTTCAGCGAGCAAGACTTCCCTTCGTTCCCCCTGACCGTTTCCAGGAAGAGAGCCCTTAACTGCTGATTCCCCCCCCGGAAGCTCTCTCGATCCCGATCTTGGTTCCCCGCCGTTCTACCGAGGTTCTTGGCGCGTGCGTGCACTGTGTCCGTGTGTAGTGTCGTTTCTAGAGAGGGGCTTAGGCCGTTCGTCATGGTCCTAGATCAACCCCTACTCTGCAGGTGCGCGGGAGACTGAGTACTGGATACAAGAGAACATCAGAAACAGACCCTTCTGTCACAAGAATCAAACAACAAAAACAAGAAGGAGAAGAAGAAAAAGGACCACAAAAGGTTCCGGCTGCTTCCTCTTCTGGCCGCGTGACTTCCGAAGTTGAGGCCATGAAGTTGGGCGACGTGACGGCGGGGGAAGGGAAAGGGGCGCTGCGCCCCTTGCTCGGGTCGTGGGTCGCGCATCCGGAGACGGGGATGCTCGCCCCCAACGAGACAGCCCTGGCACAGCTCATTAACCCGGACCCCATGGAGCGGTGGTACGTTTTAGACCCGGAACCCATTGCAAGGTAAGTCTGGAAGACCCAACCCCCACCCCCGGACCACGGCGTAAATGAAGCGCACTTAAAAACGGACGCAGTTAATACAAACGGTTAATTTGAGTACAATTACAAACGGACGCATTTAATACAAACGGTTAATTTGAGTACAATTGAAAACGGACGCAGCTTGGGTAAGGTTAGGTTATATTATGGTTTGGTTTGGGTAGGTAAGGTTAGGATTGGTTAGGTTTGTTAAGGTTAAGTTAGTTTACGTTAAGTTACGTTGCGCTCTTTCGTCAGATTAACATATTTCCGGAGGTAAGGAATAAAGAATTATATGTCACGGTTAGATTAAAATAGGATAGTTTAAGTTAACACACAAAAATCGGAGACTACAATTTTCACGATTTATGTTATGCAGATACATGGCAGACAGAAGAACAGAAGATCGGCTGATCTTGGATGGGAACGATTAGCCATACGGCTTGGTAATGGGTTGAAGAAGTTTCAGAAAATTTTATCATCTCTTGATTAGGAATTATTCCCACGGATTTGAATGAAATGGTGTGGTAGTAGTCCGAAGAAAATTGGAACTGTAGCGTTCACTGTATATTCAACCTTTTGGCAACAAAGTGTTTCTCTACACTGAACGAAATAATTTGGCGCCAGACAGAGCAAAGCATTTGAAGTGTGACGTATTTGTCACTGGCAATGGCGTGACGGAGTGGAGAGCCCCAAGGCTCTTCCGTCGTCTCAGTTCGATATTTTTCACTCAAGATATACGTCATTAAGAGCATGAGCAGGGAAAACGGGGGTCTGGGTCGATTGAAACCCCTTTCAACCGAGGGTCTGCTCTTCATCGACAGAAATTTGTGTGTCCTTAGAGCGCAGTCGAACTTGTGAATGGGTCTCATCTGATGTCATGATTGAGCGAGATCGTTTACTCGTCGTCTTTGCAAAGATAAGAACGACCGATACCCGACCTCTTCGAATATTTGTACTCGGATACGTTTTTAAATTATTTATTGATCGCCTCCCGTATAAAGGGAAAGAAGACTTTGGTATATAGATATAAATCTAATTGATTACGCTTTGAAATAATATTTCATCAATCTGTAGCCGCCATTTCCTTTACGTGGAAGTTTTAAAGGTACATCTACTCCGTATTTTCTATTTTCTATTATGTGTTTTAGTTAATTGAATGACGCAGAAAGGATGCTAAACAGATCAACTTCCCAAACAGAACAAAAGATAAAAAGAATACCCTGTCGGCTGAGATAGAATCCCCAATTACACAAAAAATATAAGAAAAAGAGATATATGGTTGGAAACATTTAGATTTTAAAGAGGTACATACTGTACACACACCAGGAATAAACACAAACATACACAGTTAAACGCAAGCATATACTTGTGGGTTTCCTGAGGAAACATAATGAAATTATAAACAGATTTTATGTAGGCATCTGTACCGCCACACACACAGGCTCTAAGCTCTCATCCGGGAGGATAATAGCTGTTAATCACGACTTCAGCACGTGATCCAGAACAATGATGAATAACACCATACATACATCAGCACTGGATATACGCTGTTACGTACATTGTAGGATAAAACTAGCAAATACGCTCACAGCACGTGCATGCATATACACAACAACAAACATAGACATCCTCGAATACACACAACCTCACTAAAATATACAGCGACAGGTTTCGTTCTTTTTATATTTTTGGTTGTCATCATCAGACGATTCTGTTCCTCCGAAAGAAGTCCCTCCAACGTTTAAATGTTAAACAAGAAAATTCGGAGAAGGGAAAGTCCACAGAGATAAATTTACAAAACTCAAACAGATGTAGTCCTAAGCAAACTAAGTTTTGTTTGGGACCAACCGAGCTAAGACAGAGGGAGGGAGGGAAGGAGAGGAAGGAAGGGGAAGGGGAAGGGAATATTTCATGAGACCAGGCACTTCTTTCCATGGGAATCGAAGGAATTAAAGCTACGGTTACACTAGTCAACGGAAAGGTTGGATTCCACCGATTGAGTTAGATTTTGTCTAATGTTGGAGTGCAACCGTAGCTCTAAACCACATTTACACTCCAACCTTCGACGAAATCAAACCGAACCGTTGGAATCCAACCATTCTGCTGACTAGTGTAACCGTCGCTTTAGTCGTAGTGGTGATAAAAAAAAAAGATTTAAGGAGGATGAGAGAAAGAAATGGTAAAAGAAGTCAGGTGTTCATTTTTTTTTTTTTTTAAGGAGTTTTCAGTCATAAAATATATACTGTACGTTGGAATATCAATAAAATCCTTGAAATATGGACTGCGTATAACATGCATTCAGTACTCCATTCGGGGTCAGTGAGAGGGAGGAAAACAGAGTGAAAGGGAAGATGGAGGAAGAGAAACAAGGAGGGAGAGGAGAGGGAGGAAGCGAGGGAGGGAATAAGGGAGAGGCAGAGATAAAGGAAAGAGGGAGGGAGGGAGAGGAAAACAAGAGAGGGAGGAAGGAAAGGGGGGAGAGAAGGAGAAAGAGAAATGAGGGCGAGGGGGAAGAGAAGGAGTGAGGGGGAAAGGGAGACTGAGGAGGAGGAGGAAGGGAGACGGGGAGGGTGGGAGGGAGAAGAGAAGGGTGAGTAGAGATAGAGGAAACGAAGAAGGGAGGAACCAATAAAGAGGAGAGGGGTAAAAGGAAATAGAGAGAGAGAGAGAGAAAGGCTTGGCTAATGTAGCCTTCCGAATTGAAGAACTTGAAGAACTCGATGGAAAAACATAAACTAAAGAAAACGATAGACTTAGCTAATAAAGCTACTTTGTATAAGTATGGCGTTCGACCTTGAGAAGTCTTTGCAAGACCACCGGTCTATCCCCTGGGGGGCGCAACAGCCTCTGCACTTTGCCGCTGTGGCTTAAACCGGCTTGTAACTGCTCCTAAACCAGTGAATGACAGCATCACAAATTACCAGTATCATCTCTGTTTTGTAATCCCAGATGATATTTCTTATATAAAGTAGATGTTAGAGGGCTTATAAAAATAAGATAAAATAAATCAATCAAATAAAAATTACTCTGCAAGACACTGTTTCGGGAAGAGTAGAGAGAAAAGAATATGCTAATTAAGATGTACTAATTACATAAATTTACATATAGATAATAATAGAATTATATTTTATGAATATATTAGTTAAAAAAGAATAAAGCCAAATGGCGTAAATTTCTTTGAAAGAAACCAACTCACAGTAAGGAAGGAAGGAAGGAAAGAAATAAACAGATAAAGAAAGGGAGAAAGAAAAGAAGGAAGAAAGAATGAACGAAAGATGGAAGGAAGGAAATAAACAGATAAATAAAGGGAGAAAGAAAGGAAGTAAGAAAGAATAAAAAGAGGAAGGTAGGAAGGAAAGTGTCTGGAAGAGGAGAGTTCCGGAGCCTCGCCGTGAATGGTGTCCTGATCCTTTACACTTGCATCCCGGAACGCCAAGTCAGTAGCTTTCCCTTCAGTGAGGTTGCATACAACACGCAACATTATAAGGCAGCTCGCACACCCATGTAACCAGTTGCATGAAACTGGTCGCAGGGCTTAACATTATGCGTGTGTGTGTGTGTGTGTGTGTGTGTTTGTGCGCCTATGCATGTACTTTTGTTTGTGTATGTGTGTGCATGCGTATGTGTGGGTGCTGGGAGGTGTTTGTGTATGTGCACATGCGATCGGTTTCATGCAACTGGTTGCGTCGGTGTACGAGCTACCTCTCCCTTCAAATAAAATCGTTTGGTACTCGAAGGGCCAGTATGCAACTTTCGCCCCTCCCCTTCTTCAGTCGACGGACTTTATATATTTTATTCTGGCCCTAAGGTCAGTCGCTTCTGCCACGCAGGTTGGGAACAGAGAGGTCCGCCCCCCCCCACCCTGAACGACGTTTCGACTGAGCGAGACCCCGAGCTGTAGAAGGAAGAAAATCGATGTAATTATATTGTGTGCGGAGAGTTATAACAAGCTGCGTACGTTGTATCAGCGCAAAGAGAGTAATCTGTCCTCTCGTACATAAGAACATAAGAAGAATGGAGACTGTAAGAGACCATAAGGCCTACACCAGGTAGTTCCATGCCCCTTACCATTTATCATTCCCGTCTATAAAGTTAACCTTCTCTTAAACAATAGTTTCAGCGCTCGCTACGTCATTTGTTACAAAGTCTATTCTATTCGTTAACCACTATGTTGGTAAAGCTGTTCTTTCCTATTTCCTTCTTCGATGTGAACATTTCCTTTCATCTAGACTGCCGCCAGGCGATTTTATTCGTCCTCTTGGCCCAGTCTCGATGAGTGAGGGTAATGTGGCGGATATTGGCTGGTGAAAATTGTGTTGAAGTCTCTCTCTCCCCACCCCACCCCCAAAAAAAAAAAAAAAAAAATAAATAGATAAATAAGAAATAAAAAATAAAAAACGAAAAATTATCGAATGAACTCTGGTCGGTATTGATGATTGATTGGGTTGACGGAATGTGCCCGAATCAATTTTCCCCTGAGATTATTCAAACTGTAACGAGTCCATCCGTTAGGTACGCCTACTTGAGGCCACCCCGATGCCACAGTCACGATACTTACCCTCCGTCCCGTCTCCCACGCCCGCCCTTAACGTAATAAAATCGCCTGGCGCCAGAATAAAGACTGAGAAGTGTGACATCGTGACGTAAGCACCATTGCGGACAGTTCAACCTGACCTATGAGGCATAAAAATCATGCAAATTTGTCTTTTGCTGTTACTGTTGAATTACTACATTTAATTAACAAATGACCATTATAAAGGAAGTTGTGTATATAAAAATACATCCAATACTCAGCATCGATGGAACAGTTCCAAAATTTCATGAGTCATTAAAGGTGCGCAGAATGACCAAATTATGTGTTTTCTTCACTGGGGATGTATAAGTATATATAATGTGCGTGTGTGTGTGTACTTAAAAGCATAATGTTTACTATCGAGTAGACTAAGCGCCAAAGTTAATTCAAACTTTATTGGTGCCAACCGGTAGGATATCAAATTCTCGAAACGTGTAAAATAAATAAATAAATAAATGAATAAATAAATAAAGTGATGTTAACATCTTTACTCTTTTATGCATGGTACATAATCAAGTACCCATGTGCATATGTATATACATTGTGTATGTACGTATATATTTATGTATGTATGTATGTATGAGTGATTGTATGTGTTTATGTATGTATATATGTATGCATGTATGAGATATCGTATGTATGCATGGGTGCTTGTATATATGTATGTATGTGAGTATGTATATACCTATATATGTATGACGACAAAGTTATATATCATATATATATATATATATATATATATATATATGTATGTATGTATCTACTGTATATATATGATATATAAATAATGTGTGTGTGTACATATGTATGTCAGTATTGTATATATATATATATATGTATATATATATATATATATATATATATATATGTGTGTGTGTGTGTGTGTGTGTGTATACATATATATATATATATGTGTGTGTGTGTGTGTGTGTGTGTGTGTGTGTATTATATATATATATATATATATAAATATATATATATATATATATGTATAATTTATAGATAATTTGTGTATGTACTTGTGTATGTATGTAGGTATGTCAGCAATGTATATATATATATATATATATATATATATATATGTATATATGTATATATGCATATGTATATATATATGTATATATGCATGTGTATATATGCATATGTATATATGTTTATGCATAAGTATATATAAGTTTGCGTGTGTATGTACTTGAAAGCATAATGTTTACTATCGAGTAGACAAAGTACCAAAGTTAATTAAATCTTTATTGGTACCAACCTGTAGGATACCAAATTATCGTTAGATACTCAACAGTAGCGTTACGTTTTATCCGTACTTGGAACTAACAGCACCTCGCCTTTACTGTGCGTAAAGAACTATTGGTCCCTTTTGGGCCTCAAGTCTTGTGGTTGTGTGGGTGGAAGAGCAACAGAAAAGGCAACGTAGAAATTAGTAGCAATTAGTGAAGATTATTGTAATTAATGACAACTGTTAATCTTAGTGGTGATAAATGAATATGGTTGGATCAGCTGTTTTAGGAATTTTTGAAAAGTTATTTTTAATAAAAGTATGATTTTGTTTTTGTGTTTTTGGGTCGTCGGGGCGGGTGACCTCTGTGACGTCATGTCGCTTGACAGTGAGATGGAATTTATTTCGTCTATAGGATTTGGCATGAATGTCTTTAAAAATGGCATAATTATAACTTGTTCTCTTTCAAGTCAGTATTTGCTTTATTTGTTTTCACACACACACACACACACACACACACACACACACACACACACACACGAATACTTGTCGTTAAGAAATATATAATAGATGAACGATATATCCCACCTCAGCGTTCTTTATCCGTGTTGAATATTGATAACATATTTTTGTAAATATCGTGAAGTGTTAGACAAAATAATGGTTTTAGACTACATCACCGAGCCGCAGCAAATGGATTCATCATCATTATTCTCACGACAAATTGTTCCTATCATCTTTGAGCAAAGAGAATGGTTTATGTAAGGTCACAGTCTTATCCAAAGATAGACAAGTACGTAAATGTAAATTTGTGTAAATTCTCAAGTGTAGAATAAAGAGATGGATGGGTGGTCTTGTTAGAAACGAATATTGTGCCAACTGGTTCCTTCCCCACACCCTCACCCCCTCCCTCCCTCACGGAAACACTGAAGTCAACACGGTGACAAGAATTCATATTGGTTAAAAAGTGTATAATCGCCTACGCGCTTGCTCTGAAGCACACACTGTGACTATACACACATATCCTCTTCCATGCATACCCATAACTCAAAATAGTTAAAAAATCCTCTATGCCAACAGGTCTCATTTCCTCAAGGGATGTACATCAAGTGACGTTAGATATTACAAAACGGCTTAACTATGCGACTTTGCTGAAGGGATCATGGTATGGTAATATTTATAATCACAGACAAGCAAATCCATAAATAAATGAATAGATAATCATATAAATGTACAAGTTGGACATGGACGTAGTAAAGATAGAAAAAAAAAAAAAACGAGTACCCATTGTGTAAGAATAAGCTACCGTAAGCCCCGGTCACGCTATCACGATTCAAGTGAATTCGTTTCAGTAGAAACGACTTCGTTTACAAAAAAAAAAAAAAAAAAAAAAAAAAAAAAAAAAAAAAAAAGAATCTTCAAATGTAATTTTACCTTTGCGTCATGTGTTGAGGAGACAAACCTATACACATTATTGAACTGTGATAGTGTGACTGGGGCTTTACATATTAACTTGAAAAGAGTAGATACCCCAGAAATGAGCTTGTGAATATAAATTACCTCAACCTAACTTGACCTAACCTCACCTAACCTAACCTAGGTTAGGTTAGATAAAGAGAAGATTTGTTAATTCTTTAAACAAACTTGTAAAGAATGTCCATCTTCAGAATAAGCTTGTTAAGATCAGCCGCCCCAAATATTGGCTTATAAGCAACGCTCAGGTATTCTGGGATTGTGGATCTTAACAACGTCCGAAGAATTTGAGTAAGCGCTGATATCAAATTGACTCGGCCAAGCAACGGAGAAGGCAAGCAGCCAAGTCTCCTCACCGAGATAGCCAGGAGCGAGGGAGTTGGCTTCTGCGACACGCGTAAGTGATTAAGGACCCCGTTAGAGGGGATCTTGTGATTTCTATCGCGACCTCGAAACCCGTAAACGTTCAAGATGGTTCTCAACGTTGAAAGCCCCTTCTGTCACACACAAGCGACTCGAGTGACGAGTTTGAGTAGAAACGACCTTGTTTACAATTTTTTTTTTTTTTTTTTTTCGAATGTCCAAAATCAGATCGCCTTTGCGTCACGTATTTAGAGGGGGAATGACGAACTAAGAGAAGTTAAACCTAGAATACGAATATTGGAGACATTGGTGAATTGTTGACTTAGGGAAGTCTAGAATAATGTAGGCGAAGTCGTTTTCCAGGTTCTCAGATTCATAACATTTGACCATAATCTTGAATGGGTGACTCCTGGGGGCTTAAGATGACGTCCGCGCTGGATAGAGGATATTGGCTCTGATGGACAGACTTCGGAGAAGAACGTCTCCCCCATTGCCTGTCTTTCAAACACATCAGCATCCTTACCTTCATATTTAAAGGTGCGGCCCTTGAGGGCTGGCACTCGGTTCTTAGACCCCACCAAAGGCCACCATAAACTCTGTTTCACTTCACTTTTCGCATAAGGAAGACTGTTAACGAGTGAGTGTTGTCCTTCCCATCTGGAGTCATAATCCGGTGACATAGAACCAGACATGCACAAATGCAGCAGAACCTGTCCAACTGCTCTTTCAGAGCGATCTATATCTACATAGCCTGTCTTCTCTGCTTCGTGTATCAAGGTCGACTTTCAGTCCCGATGAAGCTCCCTCCTTTTCTGTAATAAAATCGTCTGCCACTTCCCACTCACAACAAAATCTGCAAAGTGCTAAACAATGTTTCGGGGGTTGAAGGTGATTGATATGTGTGTGTGCGTGTTTGTGTGGTTGTGTAAGTGCGTGCGTGTGTTTGAGTGTGTGTGCATATATGCATATATACATATGGATATATGTATATACATATATGCACGTATATACACAAACACATTATATATATATATATATATATATAATGATATATATATATATAATATATACATATACATATATGTATATAGACATACATGTATATATATATATATATATATATATATACACACACACACACACACACACACACACACACACACACACACACACATGTATTTACATGTCCATATACTTATACGTACACATATACATAAGATATTCATGGTACGAGATATAGGAGTAAATGGAAGAAGCATTATGAATGAATGAAAAGAAGACGCAGGCCGATGATCTCTTCTTATCTGCCTTCAAGAAATTTTCAGTGGATGATGATGATGGGGTTGCCCAGTAGCAGCACGAGTAAAGGAGCCATGGCATTGGGGCATTCATGTGGAGGCGCTGTGTCTCGCTGCGTTGCATCTGACTGACTAGTATGACGGCAGGGGTAGAGGTGACTATGCATAGGGTGCTGAGATGGGGGGGGGGGGTTTAATTGTGGTTTAAGTTTCAATATGTAATTATGTTGTGTGCATGTGTTTTTCCATTCAGCCGGCCCACCTTATAAAGGTGAAAACGCGTTGGTGTGTGTGTACAGTATATGCCTACACACACACACACACACACACACACACACACACACACACACACACACATATATATATATACATATATATATGTATATATATATGTATATATATATATGTATGTATGTATTTATTCTGGGCGTGCATGTATTATTATTTTAACTCGCCCGATAAAGTTGCCGCCTGGTAGCCTGCCTTTGCTGTGAGTTGGAAAAAGAAACGCAACGCAGTCAGTTTAAGTTATGTCTCTTATGGCCATAAGGTCTGAAGAGAAAGGGACTGCGCTTAAGCGACGCCCACTCCACCCCCTCAGTGATGGAGCTCTTCGATTGGCCAGCTGTCAACCCGCGCCTCCGCGTGACGTCATGCGCGAAGGAGGGCAAGTTTTCGGTTGCGCGCAGATGCATGTCTTTGGACCTTGTCCAGATCCTCATTTATTTTAATGATCTCTACCTTCACCTTTTATATATGCAGGTGCCTTCCTTCGTCCGCTACCTGCATCGACACTTGCGATTACCCTGTGACCCTCTCCCCCTCCTCCTCCCCTCCTTCCCCTTTCCCTCCTTCTCTTCCCCTCCTCTTCCTTACTCCTCCTCCTCCTCCCTTCACTATTTGTCTCTCATCGTTAATGACGCTAACATATCTGTCATTCCAAACGCCCTGATTACCATGCTCACATGAAATACTGTATAGATTGATATCCTGTTATTGTCTTGTAGGTAGCCCTTTCAACCCGTCGAAGCACTTTTTAGATTTTCGTTCTGACCAGTTCCCAGATGATTCTATTCATCGGAACGCGGACGTCTGGCGTGAACGGATTCTTGATCGACCGATACCCCGTCTTGGGCTAAATTAGCTTCCCAAGGGATTAGAATTGTTTGGTGTTAGAAAACGGAAAGACGCAGAGTGCGGGGTGATCTAATAGAGGTGTTCAAGTGGATCAAAGGCTTTAACAAGGGTAACGCAAACAAGGTCATCATATTAAGACAACAGGCAGGACTTGCAGTAGTGGATTTGAATTGGACAAATTTAGGTTTAAGAAGGAAATAGGCAAGAATTAGTTTACTAATAGGGTGGTCAACGAATGGAATAGACTTAGTAACCAAGTAGTGAGTGAGCGCTGAAGCTATCGGTTGTTTTAAGAAGCGGTTAGACAGCTTTATGAATGGGGATGAGAGGTGGTCATGGACATGGAACTGTCTAGTGTAGGCCTTATGGTCTCTTGCAGTCTCCTTCATTCTTATGTGTTTATGTTCTTAACATAAAACTAAGAACTATGTTCCCGCTGGGAGGGGCAATCCCCTCGGCTTCCCGGGAGACTCAAGGAGTCGGTGAGACACCAAAGGCCCGGGGGCAACTAAAAAGGATGAAGCCCCTTCGCTACCAGTGTACACTAGTTCCTGTATGCATTCTTCTCATTGTAGTCACCTTGTTATCAAATGCACGTATAGAACTACATTCGTGGGATACCGCTTCTGTATATGGGCCTCGTGGCACGTTGAGCTTTGTACTGACTCTGTATTCACGCAAACCTGGGTTCGAATCCCCACTGCTGGTCGTCCTGGCGTGGACTAACAAGCACACAAGGTAATGACGATGGCTTCGGCCGCGGCGAGGCGTCTCCTGACGTAAGTTCAACTTGTTAACTGCGGTT
>NC_134815.1:31444236-31451736 GCF_046742065.1 Oratosquilla oratoria
TTTTTTTTTTTTTTCGGAAATTTTCAGACACTGGACTCAGAGTAACAGAATTTACTACCGACGTTTCGAACCCTGTCCGGAATTCACCTTCCTTTGGCAGGAAGGACCGTAGGAGTGATGGCAAGCGGCTTAGGATAGGGGATTTTGCCTGGTGTGAGATTCTGTCATCATTAGCTTTTTGGATTTTGATACGAGCATATTTTTGCCTCTTATATTTATTTTTGTAATCCTTTCTCCATGTCGGGGAGTTTTACTCGTGTGAAATTCTATTAACCTGCACCTCTGTACAGTCTGGGACCTGTCCCAGGGAACACCGATACACTATTTAATTGATTTCTTTAGCTGACATTGTATAACACTGAAGACGAACCCCGGACAGGGTTCGAAACATCGGTAGTAAATTCTGTTACTCTTGAGTCCAGTGTTTGAAATTTTCCGACAACATGGCTCCTGGACTTCAGCTCTTTACGAATATATATATATATATATATATATATATGTATGTATGTATGTATGTATATATGCATTTCTTATTAAATAACACAGCAAATAGGGCACTAGTTATCTTCTTATTGAGACTTTCTATTCTTCTAATCATCCTTCTCTCTGAAGAAGGGAGAGGGTATACAGTACTTCCAAACGAGTCCATGGTTGGGTATGAAAACTAACACTGTACGACGTTTCGCCTGTGCATTAGGCATCTTCTGGTATTTTGTTCAGAGAAGCTACATACTAATTACTACAAAGATTGATACACTGGGGGAGATCTAGGGACTATGACACGTCATCCGTGCCAGCCTGCTACTCGTGACCCATACAACTCTAGGGTCCCGAACATATTTTGTCGTATGTGCGGGACCCTAGAGTTGTATGTATATGTGTTTGTATATATATATATATATGTATATATGTATATATATATATATATATATATATATATATATATATATATATTCAACAAGAACCCAATGTGTTGGATAAGAAGAAATGAAATAAATGATATCCATATATTTCGATCACGGACTGTGATCCTCTTCAGTGGAATACAGAGTAGTGGAGCAAAAGGCATGTCTTATGTACAGTAAAAGAAGGAACATGGATAGGACTCAGGTAGCGTCTAATTTATTTCATTTCTTCTTATCCAACACAGTGGGTTCTTGTTGAATTTTACGAATGTGTTACGACATTACTTTGTAGTTATATATATATATATATATGAATACATATACATATATATTATGTATATATGTATATATATACATATTGTATAAAGGGCGTGGAAGGGAAATTTTGGGAACCCTAATCTTGTGGTTAGAAATTATGTGTATATCCAAGATTACCCTTATTGTCTGTCAGAATTGTTGACATGGTTTTCTGTATTTGGTGCCCAGATGAAAGTAGTTCCTCTCAAAATATTCGTAAAATTCCCGTAGATTAATTTATTGCGCGGGTGGGGGGGCTCTGCATTGCTGGTTGCACTGTGTCCAGCTGTATCGCTTTGGTTTTCACTTTGGCATTGTAATCATGAAGGCCTTGGTTTGATATCTAACGGCTCCCGGAGACTTTTACCCGCAACGGCTGTCTGAGTTCAGGAGGCAAAGGTGACTTCTTAAAGTAACAATTATGTTATTTTGATATAGATGGTCAAAGGTCTTTGGATACGTATATTACTGGCATTGAAGTTTCTCTCTCTCTCTCTCTCTCTTAACCTTTTATCTATTTATTCGTTGATTACCATTATTATTCTTGTAATGTGAGTACAACTGCACCGCGGCTGTTCACAGACCTAACAACACGATATACAGATTCATTGTAAACGTAATTGAGTTTGTATTCATGTTTCACTCAACCAACATGGAAATTAGATTTGTTTTTTAATGAAGGGCCTGCCTCCTTCCATTTCATATTTGAACAGAGTCCAAAAGATTAGATGCCTGGCGAGATCAGAGTAGTAAAGGCCACAAATCACCTGTGAAAAAAAAGAAAAATCTATTACAGCTTTGGCAGCAAAGGGATTAAAGGGTTAATCGAGGTGAACGAAACTAATTAACCGTATTGGTTCTAGGTTAACCCCACCCGAGAGGAAATGTCTAACACACACAAAAAAAAATAGCTTCGTTGGTAGGACTAATTAAGAATCTTGAGCTCAGAATGAAACCATTCTCCTTAATGAGAGGCTAATTAACGCCTTATGAAGCAGCCCAGGTACTTTTTTTTTTCCCGAGCTTGCTTACCCGTCACATGACTTGGCTAATCAAGGCGCCTTCCCCGTTTTCTGTGGGTCGGGAAATCTAGACTGGTTAGAAAACGCCATGCGCACCATCTAGGTTCATTTTGGAGGGTCTACCCCTAAGCTGAATGAAATTGTTTGGCGTCAAAATAAAAAATTTGATCATGTCTGGCGTCTGACGGTTTTATTAAGCCCCTGGGAAACCTCTGAGAGGCAAAGGATTGAATGAGGAGAGTTTAAGATCTATTCAGTCCGTGGGTTGGTGTGTTTTAATAAAATCGCCTAGTGGTATCTATATTAAAATATTTAGAATAATTAGAATACTTAGGTGGAAGACTTGAACTAAGATGAATTAAGAAAGACTATGTGTATCGAAATTAATTGAATGAAATAGTTTGTTAAACGCTAAGAACATCCATGATAAAGTATTTTGACGGGAGATTGGAACTAAGATGAATTACCAGAGAGCAAGTGCATTGAATTAAAGAACATATGAATGAAGGAGACTGCAAGCGACCATAGGGCATACACTAGGCAGTACTATGTCCCTTGGCGCCTTTCGTCCTGTCCAGATCGGCCATGGCAACGAACGTTACCTTCATCAACACTTTCATTTCAATAAGAAAATACTTGTGCTTGTAAAGACGTCTATGTGTCAATGTCTCGCTTAACCTTAGATAGTAATTCCTTAGGTATTCTACAATCAGGATTGACACTGATAATATTTTGAACAGGAATATTGGGAAAATGATAAGTCCACAAATCCTTGGTGACCCATTCAAGTGGCTTTGCTTGGGTCGAGACCTCTAGTGGCTAAGAACCAGTGAATAAAAGAAAAAAAAAATGATTCAGCGCCCACTGCATTGTTTCTAAATCAAACGTTTTGTTGAAGGCTGAGGCTAAGTAGCCCCCGTCCATTCCTTGTACTTCGGGCAAAAGTGACGAGCTCGTTCACAGCTAAACGCCTCATGGCGTGGTCTTCTTGCTTTTAATCACACAATGGACGTTCTTTCGCAGGCATTCATTTTGTATTAGCCAGAATAGAATCCATCAAGTTTGCCGTTGCACCCGCTTGAATGGGAGTTGGATCAGGGAGAATATATCATGGGGAGACACAAGTCGATCTTTGTATGCAAACCAAAATATAAAGCAGTTACGAAATTATTTCCCACGAAACTGCATTATTACGTATTTAAAAAAATGAACTTATTTGAAATTTATGGACACTATCGAAGATATCTGAAGGTGTGTCTCATTACTTTGATATAGATTTTAGGTCCGTTTCAGTCCGATTCGGACTTTCACTTCTTCATTTTGGACTTTATTACTTCGTTTTGGCTCGTTTTGGACGTCATCACTACCCGTAGTATCGTCGTGGTCTTGTGAGTTCACGGATTAAGGTTCGAATCCAGCCAGAGATGGTCATTTATTCTCAAGATCTCTCACAGTCTCGTTCACTTAGTACTAACAGTCGTGTGCGTGTAATTTCTGTATTATGTGAATTTCATGATCTATTCATGAATCTATTTTTTCTTTTGTCTGTACATTTACTCCTTATATATTCGTTTTTTCGTTTATTTTGTTTTGTTTCATATGCCAGCCGTTTATTTGCTGATTTGTTGATCAGTTGTACTTATAAGTGTATGCATTATTTATTTGTGCGTGCGGCAGGTTTGTCGTTTATTGACTATTTACTTATCTATTTATCAAATTATTTATTTATTAATTTATATATCTATATATGCATTTATTTTTTAATTATTTATTTATCAAGTTTATTTATCGAGTTATTTATCTATTTCTCTGTCTACCTACCTACCTACTTATATATCTATTAGGTTTATTTGCAGATATATTCGTTGAAAGTGTATATTTTCACATCTTCGTTTCTTTTCCCTTTTTCTGTTTAGTCACTATCCGGGCGTTCATTGAGCTGTTTGCTCGTACAAGGGTTATCCATTATCGCAAGTAAACAGACAAACAAACTTGTCCCCTTTGTTTTAACCAGAACAAGGCTTCCATCACCGAAGCTACTGTTGACACCAAATACCAGAATGGCTCGAATGAATACCACCATCAAATCTTAAGAATCTTTGCACAGAAAAGTAGGAGGTGGAGGGGGGGGGGTAGATGAGAGGAGGGGAGGGAAACATGCAAGAGCTATTATGAGGTTAAGAGTATTATACTAGGCGACCGGATTTGACGTGTGTGTTTTTTGAGAATTGGTCTGTAAGTTGCCCTGATAAAGCCGCTTCCTTAATTCTTAGTTTCCGTCTCTCACCATCACATTTATTTTAAGGGACTTTAGCGATACCCATATGGACCAGAGTCACACAGCATACTTTTATGAATGGACGCAATTCTCTACTAAAAAAAATGGAAAGAGAATGATGATAATTTTTAACTTTTTACTTTCTCCGTTCTGATGCCCTCCTTAAATCTCTCCCTCACTATCTACAAGACCCCCACTTCTCGGGTGCGATATTCTCCCTAAGGAAACAAACGCTGGTTATCACCGATAAAGTGCCAGATATTAGAGAAAAAAATAAGAACAAAAAGCGTCAAGGCGAGCTTGCCTGTTGAGATCAGCGCTGACCGCCCTCGCGCCAAAGGGCCATAGAATATTCAGATGAAGTGAACCTTGAAAACAGACCCATACATGTCCGTGTCGACAGGTAGTCAGTCGCCCCGGACGAAACCTGAATGGCCACATCGACTGACGCGAAAAAAGTTGCAGCAGCACCGTTTACAAACGCGCGAATGTGAGTAGACATGTGCTTGAGGATACCTTCACTCACCCGCATACACACACACACACACACACACACACACACACACACACACACACACACACACACACACACACACACACACACACACACACACACACACACACACACAACAACAAAATCTATTTTTTTTCTTCAAGTGTACTTATGCATTGAAACACATGGTATGTGTAATGAAAATTCTAGTTTTTTATACAGTTGTAGTACCAATATTCGAGGATAAAGATGAGGAAGACTTGCTAAACCATGGGCCAGTGCTACTTTCAAGCATGGTAGATTAGTTAATAGAGAAAATGGGATGGGCCATTTGTAAATGATAAAAACAAAGGGTTGGGCAGTGTACTTCATAGAAAACTACTGTGAAGTTAAGAAATTATGTTTGCAAAATACTGAGTTTGATGAGTAATCTAGACCGAATACCAATGGAAACGAATCCTTTAGGTAACGAGCGGAGTACCCTAAGGATCAGTACTGGCGCCCGTAATATTCTAGATGAATATTCGCAGGACTGGTATTTTACACTCCTCTTTTATTGGTTCTTGGAAAAAGAGAGACCTGTATGGCAAGAGTTCCAGCCGAGATGTTGCCATATAAGTGAGTTTCATTTTTCTCAGACCTGCCGACAATTATTCTTTCATTTGACATTATGGCTGTCTTTCGATAATTTCATTCAGTTGTTGGATGTCCTATGCCAGGTAAAGTGTTCAGTGTTACAAGATTATTTTGCGTTTACATAATCTGTATTGTTTCAATTTGCCTCGTATGATTCTGTTCAGCTAAGCGACAATCCTCATGCTGATTTTCGATAATCCGATTTAGATTTCCGGTGAATTCTTATTATTTATTTATTAATTTTTATTTATCTATTTGTTTTATTTTTTATTTTTTGGGGTAAAAAAGCGATGGTGAGTGAAGTATGGCCGCTTTGTTGAATATGTGCCAAATAACGTCATTCGTTCAAATGTTCTAGTTTTTCATTCGCGTTTTTGTCAGTGCTCTCGGGGTTTTGATTTGCAGTTTTGAATATTTGTTATTTTCATTACAAAATCCTGTCAAACCACAAACAAAATATTCCGATTTTGTTCCCCTTTTTTTCCGTGGAGTTTTCATTTGCGATTTTGAATATTTGCGATTTTCATTACAAAATCCTGTCAAACCAGAAACAAAACATTCCGATTTCCCCCCTAATGAAAGACGAATCTATTTTTTCGCTTTACAGATTATAAGTTTGATGCTTGGCAACTTTTCAATTTGTTGCAGTAGTGGGAGGGGGAGTAGGGAGTGGTAGTACCCTGGTTTGGTAAAATATGCTAAACTCCTCGATCACGTCTTATTCTGTTCAAAGCTGAAGGATTTTGTTGAACTATTGAAGTGCATCTACCCTGGGAAGGAAAAATAAAAGGCGATCACTAATTACTTTAGATGCAAGTCCAGATCGAATGATGCAGGGGTTTGCAAGTCCTCTTATAAATTGTAAACGGTAACATAATGGATTAAGATACATCACATAGGAGAATAAAGATGCCCACTGGAGACATTTTGGTCCGGATGCAAAAATAAACAAAACAAATACATGAATAACTGTGCAAATAAACAAGAAGACGCAACGTCACTAAACTGTAGTACAGTCACATGAAGACATTATCAATTACGATAAAGCAATAAACTTTCTGTCAGTGTCCCAAAGCGCTTTATGAGTTGCAAAGAGTTCTGTGAGTTCCAAAGAGTTTTGTGAGTCGCAAAGAGCTTTTTGAGTCGCAATGAGCTTTTTGAGTCACAAAGAGATTTTTAAATCGTAAATGGTTTTGTGAGTCGCAAAGAGCTTTGTGAGTCTCAAAGAGTTTTGTGAGTCGTAAAAAGTTTTGTGAATCTGAAATATTTTTGAGTTACAAAGAGTTTTGCGAGTCGCAAAAAAATTGTGAGTTGCAAAGAGCTTTGTGTGTTGCATTCTTCAAAATTTGTCACTCGGACAAATTTTGTGAAAGGAGAGGTTAATTTGATCAAACATTCGATTTCCTCGCACGGAAGAAGCGTAATACCAAAACAAGTTCAGTTTAGGAACCCAGGGACCAGATGCGTCCTCTTGATTGGGCGGAATGCCCCTCGGGAGGCTCATCTCGGAGTACCTCTCTATCAACAGAATCAAACACCTTCCTCAGGTCGACATAAGTTGTATCTCCCGAAATATAAGTCGGCATCCGACGAAAACACGGCGGGGCAGGAGGAACCGGTCTGTTGTTATGGATTTCTTGGGCGTGAAACCTGACTGTTCTCTTTGTGTTTTTTTTATTACAGTGTGTGTGTGTGTGTGTGTGTGTGTGTGTGTGTGTGTGTGTGTGTGTTAGTCACCGTGGTCTTAGGTCATGTGCTGGGCTTATGATAGACAACGAGTATTACCTGGATGAGATCTCAGAGTTCATATGTAGTCCGACCTATGAGTAATGCACGAACTTGCTCCATCTCTTGCAGAGGGGGGACAGC
>NC_134815.1:31456736-31466736 GCF_046742065.1 Oratosquilla oratoria
TGGATTAAGCTTTTAAACTCAACGCCATCCGATCATGAGTTTAAAGAAAATCTATTATTTGCTCACCACCACCACCACCACAACCACCACAGTCGCCACCACAGCCACCACCACCACTTTGAGCGTAAAAGGAATATATATAAATTTACAGCCTATTATTACATTAATTTCGAGATGGATTTTTATATATAGATGGGATGGGAAAAAAAAAGTAATCAATTTATTCGAAGACGAAAGTGGTTTGTCTGGATCTCCCAAAACCAGTCCAAATAATCGAACCTCTTCAATACGGTAACTCACAATAGGTTTCTTATTTTTATTTTTATTTTTCATTTGTGTGCGTGTGTGTGTGTATGTGTGTGTGTGTGTGTGTGTGTGTACGCCAGACGGTTTTATTCGGATAAGGGTTAGAACACCCGGACCTGAACGTGGATGACAGTGATTGAGACCCTCACACATCTGAATAGACTCGTTTGTTTTATATATATATATATATATATATATAATGTATATATATATATATATATGTACATATATATACATATATATATATATATATGTAGATATATACACATATACATATATATATGTACATATATACACATATATACATATATGTATATATATGTACATATATACACATATATACATATATGTATATATACACACACATATACACGTATATGTATATATATATATATATATATATATATATATATAATATGTGTGTGTATGTGTGTGAGTGTGTGCGTATGTGTGTGTGTGTGAGTGAGTGTGTGTGTGTGTGTGTGTGTGTGTGTGTGTGTGTGTGTGTGTGTGTGTGTGTGTATAATAGAAGCTACTGTGTCGAAGTGATACTAGTTTCAATTTGGTGAGGTGTCATTGCAGACAATAAAACCTGACCCCATCATATATCAAAACTGTGCGAGTACATCTGTTGATACATTGATTCCATTTTGTATTAAAACACTTTATTCATGAAAAAAGCTACTGTGTACAGAAACATATAAAATTATCAATTACAAAGGATCAATGCTTCCTATATATACCATGGGTCAGTTTGGGATGTCCTCAGCATTGTGTCGAAGACCTACTCTCGATAGATGATTATAGTCACTGGAGCCAGACCATGAGGTGACGTCACCAATGTGAAAAAAGGGCAAATGATATGGTAAGGATTATATACTAAAAAGGCACTTGGCTGTCATAATTGTAACCTTTGTTCTCTGTGTTCAGACAGCCAAAGGGAAGGAGTGACAGGTAGTTGTTTGGAATTGATCCGTGGTTTTCTTCTTTGCTAAAAACGAACATACGAAAAGTAATTTGTCAGGCTGTGTAATACCAACAGCGTAGTGGCTAACGGTGATATTCTTAGAAAAATATTTCCTTGTATAAATCTTATATAAATCCTTGGAAGGGAAAGACTTTTATAAGGATTTTTTTAAGAATACCAGCGTAAGATTCTTACGATGATAGTCTTAAAAAAATCTTTCCTTATATAAATCTTTCCCTTCCAAGGATTTATATAAGATTCATATAAAGAAAAAAAAAAAAAAAAAGAATACCACCGTAAATCTCCTTGAAAGTGTTTAAATTGCCATCGTGGTTTTGAACTCGAAACGCATGTAGTACTATTACAAATGTGCTATCTGTAGAGAGACAAATATATATATATATAATATATATATATATATATATATATATATATATATAAATATATATATATATATATATATATATATATAAGTAGATAGATTGATGATGATATGGTTTAACGTCACAAACTCCCCCCATTATCAGGCTAGGACGGTGCCCCTTATAGGGGACTTTGTAGCGTGGAATAAAATAAAACATGTCCTTGGTTCAACTTCGCCGGTGTCAGTGTTCGAACCACCATCCCCTAGATCTCCGCAAATAACAACGTCCTAACCCGCTCGGGCAGAGATAGAGATCGAAATAAAGTGGTACAGATGATGTATAGAGATAGCTAGATAAGGATTGATATAGGAATAAAAATAGATAAATGGCAAAAGAAGGGGAGAGAGAGTAAGAAAGAGAAGGAATGAGAGAGAAAGAGAGAGAGAGACAGACAGACAGAGACAGAGTGAGAGAGACAGATAGACAGAGAGAGGGACAGACTGACAGAGAGAGAGGGGGACAGACAGGAAGCCCCACAGAGAGAGAGACAGTTCAAGAGCCCGTGTCGGCTGTTTTAGGGCCCCTTGTTAAGGACTACCCCTGGTGACCTCCCGCCAGTTCAGGGAAAAGAGATACCATATAAGGTCATGAGCCCGAAGAGGTCTTCACGTATGTTGAGACTCTTTGGATAAGGTTTCTGAAGAAACGGCCCATCATTTCTGGAGAGACCTAATTCGGTCAGCGCCCGGGTCTCGTTTGGCCTTAAGGTCATTTCACCCCCACTCCACCCCGCCACTCCCACTTCCTCCCTCACTCCACACCTCCTACAAGCCCTTCCACTCCTACATCCCCATTCCATATGTCACCCGAATCCACTTCGTTCTCAACCCGTCCAACCTTGTCGCAGTTTGCACAACCACAACCCTGTCGAACCTCATCCCCACCCTATCACAACCCACGTTCACCCATCACCGTCCCATACAACCCACATGCAGATCCCTATTCCACCTCTCGTTCTAACTCTACCTTGCCCAACCTTTCATATTAAACGTCTCGCCGTCCTCCTCGTCTCAGTTTCCCCCAATTTCGCACTCCCTGACTATCCCTGTCTCGATCTCCCGTCTCGACTCGAATCCTCCTCTCACCTCTCCTGTCTAGCCCCCCCTACCCCCCGTCTCGTCCCCTCGTCTCCCTCATCCGTTTTGTCCCCGTCTCGCCTCCCCCCGTCTTACTCCTCCTGTCTCGTCCCATCGTCTCGGTCCACCGTCTTGCCCCGTCTCTACCTCGTTTCGCTCCCCCTTCTCGCCCCCATCTTGCACCCCGTCTCGCCCCATCTTAAGCCCCCCACGTTAATTCTTCCCCCACCTTTTCACCTCCCCGTCTCGCTCCCCATCATGCTACCCCGTCCTCCTCGCCCTCCCCGTCTTGTCCCCTATTTCATCTCCCTCTCGCCGTCTCGCCTCCTCCCGTCTCGCCTCCCATCTTACTCTCCCGTCTCATCCATCTGTCATTTTCACTGTCTCAACCCCGCCATCCCCCCCGCCCTCACTCCCGTCTCACCCCCGTCGTCTTGAATCCGAGTCTTGCCCCACCCACTGTCTCATCCCTCGTCTGACACCCCGTCTCACCCTCCCTGCCTTGCTACTGTCTCGTCACCCCCTCCCCGTCACGCCCTCTGTCTCCGCCCTACCCCAGTCCTGTCTTGCTACCTCCGTCGGTCGCGTCACCCCCGACCCGACTTGGCCCGTCCCCAGCCTCTCTCTGCCTCACCACGCGTCTCGTCCCTCCGCGTCTCGCCCAGTCTTGTCTCCCGACGTCCACAGAGCACTTGCCTCTTATCACTCTTCATCATCAAGCACCTGGACAGATGCACAGGTGCAAGACGTTCAGGGTTGAGAGCTACTCGAAAAGCAAATTAACATAATCGTGATTCGGTGAGCCTTGTGAGGTCCTCCTTACCACAGGTCTTTCTCCTCCTCCTCCTCCTCCTCCTCCTCCTCCTCCTTCTCCTCCTCCTCCTCCTCCTCCTCCTCGTACCTTATCCTTATACCTCATTCTCTTCCTTGTCTCTCCTCCTCGTCTCTCCTTCTCTTTCTCTTCCTCCCGCCCTCTTCGTTCGCCCTCCTTGTGTCTCCTCCTCTTGCTCCTCCTCCTCCTCGATGCTTCTACTTGTATGACTTCCTTGTCTTTCCCCCATGTCCCTCCTTCTCCTTCTTCTCCCCTCCTCCCCCTCCTTCTCCTTCTCCTTCTCCTCCTTCTTCTCCTTCTCCTCCTTCTTCTCCTCCTTCTCCTTCTCTTCCATCTTCTTCTTCTTCTACACCTCTTTCCTGATCCTCCCTCCTACTCCATCCTCCTCCTCCTCCCTCTCTTCCTCCTCCCTCTCTTCCTCCCTCCCCCTCTACCTTCCTTTTCCGCCCCTCTCCCCTCCCCTTTTAGACCTTGTTCTCTTCATCGTAATGACGCACGTCTTGCCCTATCGTCCAGTTTGAACTTCTTCCCACCTTGCGCTTTTTATTATTTATTTATCTTTATTATCTTTATTTATTTATTCTTTGGATTCCTTTGCCCTTCACTTCGTGGTTTCTCTGGCGTCACACCTTACCCTCCTCGTCTTCTTCGTTTCTTTGGTTTACATCCACACTAGTGATAGCTCGGGTGTCTGCCTGTGAGTTGTCCAAAAATATATTTCTAGTAGATGGATGAAGGTCGATATAAGTTTCCGAGGGATTTGCTAAACCAATAACCATTTGTCAAAATTTCATGAGTTGTCTCGTCGATAACCACATGATAACTCTGTCATGTACTTGTTTAAAGTCCAGCAATTGTTTTCTCCTTCGGTACTCATATACATTTATTAAAAGCCTATGGATTGTCTCAATGATAGCCATATGGTCACATACTTGTTTGAGGTCCATATCACACATTTGCTGAAAGTCTATGAATTATGTATTTCCCCGTCGATAACTATGTCATACATTTATCTAAAGTCCATGAATTTCTTCGTCGATAACCTTATCATAATCATGTCCTGTATTTGTTAAAAATCCATGGATTATCTCGGTGATAGCCCTATGGTTACATACTTGTTTGAGGTCCATATCATGCATTTGCTGAAAGTTTATATATTATGTATTCCCCCCGTCGATAGCTATGTCATACATTTATCAAAAGTCCATGAATTCCCCCGTCAGTAACCTTATCATAATCATGTCCTGTATTTGTTAAAAGTCCATGAATTGTTTGTGTTTTAACGCCAGGCTCACATTCCCTTAACAAAGTAAATGATGGTCTTCGTATGTTTTCGGCCGTCACTGATTCACTCTTTCTGGGCGACGAGTTTACATAAAGCCTCTGGAAACCTCAATCCCGTTGCTAAGGTCACATCCTCAAGATCCTTCGTTTTGCCCAATTTTTATATTATTTTTTTTAGTTGAGGGGACATGATCGATAGAGATCCCATTTTTGTACCAAGTTTACTTCCTTGGCTGAATAAAATTGCCCATATCTAGCTAGAATAAACACCATAAATGACGTTACTATGGAGTCATTGTAGCAAGGGGATTACTTCGTAGGACAAAACTCGTCACCCAGAAAGGGTGAAACTTCGAATAATGAGGATACACAAAGATTACGGCAGCTTGCACAACGACGCAACCGGTTGCATGAAACCGGTCGCGTGGCGTAACGGTGTGTGTGTGTGTTTGTGTGTGTGTGTGTGTGTGTGTGTGCGTGTGTGTGTGTGTGCGTGTGTATGTATGTGACTCACCATGGTCTTGGATCACGTGTTGGACTCGTGATCGACAGCTATTTCCCTCAGAGCTCATATATGACCGATCTATGGGTAATGCTGTGACCTTACACGCACACAAACCCCCAACTCCCCGCCCACGAAAGTTGGAGTAACAACTCGCAGCGCAGCGATATTGAAATTATTGCAGCCCTGGGAGGGATTCGAACCTGGATCGCCGTAGTGGTAGCCGGGAACTCTACCACTGCACTATCGATTCGCGTGTATGTGTGTGTGTGCATGTATTTGTGTGTGTGTGTTTGTGTATGTGTGCGCATGTATATAGGGGTGCAGCGAGGTATTTGTGTGTGTATGTGTGTGTGTGTTAGCGCGATCGGTTTCATGCAACTGGTTTCGTCCGTGTGCGAGCGACCTGCTTGTCCCTACCCCCGACCGAGCGGACATTTTTACAAGAGCAGCTATAGATCCGAACTTTTACGAGCGACTGTACACGAGCGTCGGACCCAAGTGTGCCTTCGCCTCCCCTCAAGCGTCGCTTGATTTTTGATCCCTCTTTCCTTATTGTAGTGCATACGGTCCTCCTGTTCAGCCTTGTTAATCGTACAAGCTTCCCCGTGACGGTCTTTCAACAGTGTACTTCTTTAGCACAAGTATTGGTCACTGCTGCAGTTACTTCGTTTGGTTTGGGGGGAAGATTGTTTGATAAAATAGTATATTGCGCTAGATTAATACTAGAATAATTTGAATTGTGTGATTAGGTAAGGTGACTTCGGCTTCATTGTTCCATGACTGAGAGAAATAGAAAGGCGATGTTGTTTACAGTAGCCTTCTGCCGTGCTATCCTTTCCTCGAGCTAGGTAGCACAGTTTTCATTTATGAGAAAATAAGAACGGAGGAGATTGCAAGAGACCATAAGGCCTATGCTAGCCAGTTACATGTCCCTTACTGTCCTCCCTATCCATAAAGTTATCTAACCTTCTCTCAAAACAACCCATAGCTTCAGCGCTCGCTACATTGATACTAAGCCTATTTCATTCGTTAACCATTCTGATGGTAAAGGTAAACCAGTTCTTGATGAGGTAACCCCTTCAGGAAAGGAAATACATACACAGTACAAAGTCTCTAGGCAAGATGGTATAACGAGAAATGGTAATTCCCACACTGTAGAATGAAGGCTCTATGGTAGCGTCTGGGTGCCTGGTCGATCTTGGTTCGATTCCCCTTCCCAAGGCATATTCTCGGCAAACTTTTTCAGTGCAATGGCCACAGACAACTTTATGGATGGGGATGACAGGTGGTAATAGACCTGGAACTGCCTAGTGTTGGCCTTATGGTCTCCTGAAGTTTCCTTCATTCTTATGTTATGTTTATGTTCTTAAAGAGATCTTCTGAGCTGGGTGGTTATTTATTCCGCAGTTGTGAAAGATCGTTTTCAATAAAGACAATCATTGAAGTGGAGAAAAAAATTAAATTTGCTCTCAGTAATGGTAGACAATAAAGACCTATAAAGTATATTTTGTCCTGGAGATTTGTGTTTATCTCGTAGATTCAGAATTCGAGTGTGTGTGTGTGTGTGTGTGTGTGTGTGTGTGTGTGTGTGTGTGTGTGTACTGAAAACCACTCTGGTTTATTGGTCATTTGAACTCCCGCAAAGTCATTGCATAACTGATGTATAACTTGAGATATATACTGTAGTTGTAGTATAGCTTAAGGTAAAGAGCTTTACACAATTACTATATGCACTATCCTGTTTGATTCCTTTTTGAGGTGAAACGAAACATGCTCTTTCATTGAATGTATTATGTAAACAAGTCTTAGATTACATATATTTTAAAATCTACAGTTCTAGAATGTTACCATACATTTTATCTTCCAGGTTATTAACTTCAGTTTCAACTAAAATGAAACATAATTCTATTGAAACAAAAATGAAACGCACACCAAGTAAAATGGCAAAATAACACATGGATCGAAATCTGATTTTTCTTCCTGACTAATTTCACACTAATACACTTAACTGCGAAACCAATCAGGGATAGAACTTAGTCTCCGACTTGCGTCTTCTTCAGCTACCTTGGCCTCAACTTGCCACCTTGTCTTAACAGAACTAATGATCTATATCCGCGTCTTATTAGGAATGCGAGAAAAAACTTTTTTGGAAACCTCCAAAAGGGCGAGGCCGCTGAAAAAGGCGAAGAACATTGAGACTAGGGTGTGGCCTCCTTTCTCCACCCATAAGTGGGGTAGCCTACATTGCGAGTACACTTGGAGCAAAAAGAAACGGAGCCTTCTTTTTCTTTTCGACTCTGCTTGCAAGCAAAATGTTTTCAAATTGATTTCGAGCTGCAAAATGTACTCGGGCTGTTCTTGAGCTGCCCTGTACCCATTTTGGAAACTGCTTGCAATTTGAAAACAGTTTGCAAGAAATGTTTTCCATTAAAAGTTTCTAGGGTGGACTGAGTGAATAGAAACGAAATTATTTTGAGAAAGGAAAACACACACGCACACAGACAGACAAACACACACACACACACACACACACACACACACACACACACACACACACACGACTCGGTGGCGCGGTTGGTAGAGACCCGGACTGTCACTACGGCGACCCGGGTTCGAATCCTGCCCAGGACTGAAATAATTTCAGTATCGCTGCGCTTCGAGTCGTTACTCCAACTCTCGTGGGCGGGGAGTTGGGTGTGTATGTGCGTGTAAGGTCACAACATTACCCATAGATCGGTCACACGAGCTCTGAGCTCTCTTCCGGGAGGGAAATAGCTGTCGATCACGAGTCCAACACGTGATACAAAGGCCAAGGTGAATCACACATACACACACACACACACACACACACACACACACACACACACACACACACATATATATATATATATATATATATATATAGAGAGAGAGAGAGAGAGAGAGAGAGAGAGAGAGAGAGAGAGAGATACAAAAGGAGACATAATGAACAGGAAGGAATATAAAGTAAGATAGTGAGATATAGAATAAAGAGAAGATTAGGGAAATTTGTTAGAAAGCTAAAGAAAAAGGGGAAATATAGAGTGAAGGAAAGAAAGGAAAAGGAGAGAATGTAGGATAGAAGTAAAAGGAGAAAAAATTTAAATAGGAAAATACAAAGAAGGACAGAGTGATAAAAATGAAAGCAAAAACGAGTAAGAGAGCAATAAAGAGGGAAAATGATAAAGAGAGAAACAGATGAACACCAGAAAGACGGATGGAGAGGTAGATAGATAAAAAATCAAGAAAAGAGAGAAACGGGGGGGGGGAAAGAAAAAAGAAAAATGAAGATAAAGAATGAGAGAGAGAGAGAGAGAGAGAGAGAGAGAGGAAGAAAGAAAATAACGGAAAGAAGGAATGAGAATAAAGAGGAGGAGAAAGAGCAAGAAGGAAAGAATAAATAAAGAAAAAAGAGAGAAAGAAAGAAGGAAAAAGGTATTGAGAAAAAGAAAGAGGAAGGAAGAGAGAGACAGAAACAGAGATAGAGCGACAGAGAAAGAATCAGATAAAGAGACAGAAAGATATTCCGTCTCTCTGTCTCTCTTTTGGTCTTCCCGAATTGATAGGAGGAGATCCTGGAGCCTCGGCTGTCGCCTCCGCCTTCCTTCCCTCGAACTTCTCTCCTGCCCTGCGCGGCCGAAGACCTCTCTTTCATCTCGCCGCGGATTCCGTCGTGTCATTCCATCTGGAAACTCGCGGACGGAGACAAGACGACATTCTACCCAGAGCACACAAGGGTCGGCCTGGTTTCCTCTCCCCAGCCCCCATAAGTATCTGGAATGAAGGACCCAAGATCAGTAAACATTTATTAACGAATAAATGTTTGTTGACGACAAATGCTTATTGAAAACAGACATCTGTTGGTAGTGTATATCAATTGACAATATTGCACTGAATTTGTTCATCAAGATCGTGTTAGGATGATACCAATTTATCCCAGAAAGAAAGCTTCAGTAAAGAATTGTTGCTTGGTAATGCAAACACAGGAGATTTCATGATTGTCAGTAAAAACGTGCATTGGCAAAATCGTAATTGTTGTTGATAGAGACTGATCACCTGATGACACGTTAATCATGAATCGAAAGACTTACGTTCGTAGTGTTATCTCACGTGTTCTTATAAGTGAGGAACCGTAAAATGTGCGTTTTACTCACACATGCGGACGCACACACACGCACATGTGCACGCACGAATAGACATGAACATGCATACACACGTACACAGACACACACACACACACACACACACACACACACACACACACACACACACACACACACACACACACACACACACACACACACACACACACACACACACATACGTGTATCCACATACTAACCCGTCTACCTGTCTACTTGCTTACCTAGCTACTTTCATACAAATTTCCTTACCTGCTTACTTGACTACCTGTCAGTGTATGTATGTGCCTATGTTTGTGCGCGCGCGTGTGTGTGTTTGTGTGTGTGTGTGTGTGTGTGTGTGTGTGTGTGTGTGTATATACACCATCTATACCAACTATTCTAACTCACGAGAGCCATGCACTCTCAGAAAAATTACTCTAATTTTGAGGTAATCACTTTATAT
>NC_134815.1:31471736-31474236 GCF_046742065.1 Oratosquilla oratoria
CTGAGCACCTCCTGGATGACGGGTCATCCCTGCACCCTGCCCACCGCCCTGGGTCAGAAGCAGTGTTGCAAGACACAGCACATCCACAGCAAGGCCGCTTCATTTAATCCGTAAGGCGAATATTAGCATAGAAAAAAAAAATAAGAAAAGAAAATGTAACTCTTTAACAGCTGAGAATTATAGACCACCTATATGGCGACATTGGTGAAGGAAATCGTCAATTTAAGATAAAGGGCGCAAAGACGCCATCTGGTGACACCAAGAGCTTTCATTTCTCTTCGACTTCTTCTTCTTCTTCTTCTTCTTCTTCTTCTTCTTCTTGAAGGTTCATCACTTTCGAGGAGGACAAAGGTCAGGGAAGACTCGCCCCCGCTCTCCTCCTCCTCCTCCTGCTCCCTATCTCACCCCTCCTACTCCCCCTTTTCTTCCTCCTCCTCCCAGTCTCACTCATCCTCCTTCTCCTCTTCCTCCTCCTTCTCCCCCTCCCTATCTACTTCCTCTTCTCCTCTTCCTCCTCCTCACAGTCTCACTCCTCCTCATTCTCTTCCTCCTCCTTCTCTTCCTTCTCCTTTTCATCGTCCTCCTTATCCTCTTCCTTCTCCTTTTCTTCCTCCTCCTCCTCCCTCTCCTCCTCCCTCTCCTCCTCCTCCTCCTTCTCCTCTTCCTTTTCCTCCTCCTTTTCCTCCTCCTTTTATCTCACCTCTCCTCCATTTCCCCCTCTTCCTTTTCCTCCTACTTCTTATTTTTTCCTCCCTCTTGCTCTCCTCCTCCCCATCTCACTCTTCTTACTCCTCTACCTCCTCCTCCTCCCCATCTCACTCTTCTTACTCCTCTACCTCCTCCTCCTCCCAGTCTCACTCATCCTCCTTCTCTTCCTCCTCCTCCTCCTCCTCTTCCTTTTCCTCCTGCTTTCGTCTCACCCCTCCTTCTCCCTTTCCTCCGCCTTTTCATTTTCCCCCTTCTTCTCTTCCTCTTTATTATTCCTCTTCCTTCTCCTTGTCCTACCCCTCCTTCTCCTCTTTTTCCTCCTCTTCTCCTTCTCAACCTCCTCCTCCGTCACCTCTTCTTCCTTCTCCTGTTTCTCTTTTTCCTCCCCTTCCTCTTTCTCTTTTCCCTCCCCCTCCTCCTCTTCCTCCTCCCTTTATATTGTTCTGGAGGCAGAGTAATCGCGTCCCCTTCTGTTATCTTATCGTGAGAAACATTTTCATCAGGAGCCTGAAGAAGTTGATGTTACGTGGTAACCATGATGTAGTGAGTGTTGAAACAATGGGTCGTTTGAAGAGAAGATTAGATCAATTTATGGATAAGGATGAACGGTGGTAAGGGAGGTGAAACTACCTAGTGTAGGCCTTATGGTCTCTTGCAGTCTCCTCCAGTCTTATTTTCTTATGTTCTTATGTGAGCGCAAAAAAAAAAAACGGGAGACCTTTTGGTTCATAGGGAGGCCCCGGTTGGATGTAAACATGAGTTCCATGCAAAGAAATATTAGAAAGATAAAAATATATGTATATATACAATTGCAAGTAGGCACTCACAAATCTCGCAGGAACAAAATAAGGAGTCACATGTTTATATTTAGATGTCCGGCCTCGCTCGCAGCCGCCCACCACGCCCACGCTGTGAGGGTGGACGGTGACTGACCACACGCCGTGCCTGATGTCAATGAATTGGTGTGGGCGTCGGCGCCCAGTCTGGGAAAGGGCAATCTTATCGTGTGGAACGTGGAGTGTGGGCGTGAGGTGGAGTCCTAATACAGGAGAATTATGTTGGGAGTCTTCTCTGTGATATATATATATATATATATAATGTATATATATATGTATGTATATATATGTGTATATACATATATGTATGTATATATATATATGTGTATATATATATGTGTATGTATATATGTATGTATATATATATATGTATATATATATGTATATATATATATATATATATATGTATATATGTATATATATATGTATATATATATATGCATGTATATATATATGTATATATATATGTATATATATATGTATGTATATATATGTATATATATATATGTATATTGTATATATATATATTATATATATATATATATATATACGCCCATGTACATATCTAGGTGTATGTGTTAACGTATGTCCGTGAGTAATCCGTGTGCATGTGTTTGTGTGAGTATGCGCGTACTTGCAATCATTACGTGAGAATCGTGAGCCGCATCTACAGTTGATGAAACCAAGACTCTATCTCTCTCTCTCTCTCTCTCTCTCTCTCTCTCTCTCTCTCTGTGTGTGTGTGTGTGTGTGTGTGTGTGTGTGTGTGTGTGTGTGTGTGTGTGTGTGTGTGTGTGTGTGTGTGTGTGTGTGTGTGTGTGTGTTTTCTTGCGACCCTTGGAGGTGATATGCGTCCTCTGTGGTAAAGGCGGGGAGTGGAGGGAGAGAGCTCAACCGATTGTGGTCCTCGACGAGTCGCCTCCATCCACCGCGGTCCGGTCGTCGGCTGTCCACTA
>NC_134815.1:31479236-31489236 GCF_046742065.1 Oratosquilla oratoria
TGTTTATATGTTAATTTACTTTATGTACTCATTTATTTGTTTATTTATTTATTTGTTAACCTATTTGTTTATTTAATTGTCATTTATTTGTTTAACTACATATTCATTAATTCATTTATTTATTCATTTATTTATTTATCTATTTATCTACTTATTTGTTCATTTATCTACATATTGATTTATCTATTCATTCATAAATTTATATATTTCTTTATCTCTACTTGTTTAAATATTAATTTATCTATTTTATCTATTTTATATTTTTTAGTATTTTAACTCCTGGTCTTCGCAAAGACTTGTTTATACACACACACACACACACACACACATATATATATATATATATATATATATATATATATATATATATGTATGTATATATATATATATGTATATATATATATAATATTTATATATATATATATATATATATATATATAATATTTATTTATATGACTTGAGGGTTTGCTACAGGATCACCGGGCTATCCCCTTGAAACGAAAACATCTTTGTTTAGATTCGTTAGAAGGGACGGGGAGGGGGGGGGTCGCCGATGAAGTAAAGCGGCTTTGCGTTTGACCCAGGGCAGTTGGCGGATGCAGGGACGACCCGTCATCCATGAGGAGCTGAGATGGGAGTGGTGTAGGGGGGTGGTGGTGTTGGAGTGAAATGAGTGGGAGTAGGTACGTGCCTTTGATTTGGCTACCTCCTTTTTAAGGGGAAAAAAGTATATAGATAGATTCGTTAAGGTCATTTCAGATATACTATTGAAAGTCATATTTCTAAATCATCCATCGTTTCTTTACGGTTTTGCTCGGTGCATTAATCGCTCAACGATGATCGTTCATGGCTCAACGATAATCGTCAAACGATTATCTAGAGCACTAATTCTTTGTCTTTGAATGGAGCTGTTGCTAGAGTTGCTAAAATTCAAAGAATTAGTGCTGTAGACAATCGTTTGACGATCATCGTTGAACCTTGAACGATTATCGTTGAGCGATGATCGCACCGATCAAAACATACAATCATGAAACCACAGCTTGAGAACCATAGTCGGCACAGGCAAAGTGACCAAAGCGAGGCCAGGGTGAAAGCTTCGTCGACTTTTTGAGGTCAGTTGTCAGCTCAAAATTGAGTCCCCGTGTCAGTCGTCAGCTCAAAATTGTGTCCCCGTGGTCAGTCGTCAGCTCAAAATTGTGTCCCCGTGGTCAGTCGTCAGCTCAAAATTGAGTCCCCGTGGTCAGTTGTCAACTCAAAATTGAGTCCCCGTAGTCAGTCGTCAGCTCAAAATTGAGTCCCCGTGGTCAGTCGTCAGCTCAAAATTGAGTCCCCGTGGTCAGTCGTCAGCTCAAAATTGTGTCCACGTGGGAAAAGGTTACAACTCAGAAAGCTTAGACCTGTGACGTCAAGAGGGGAAGGTGCTTTCAATGAGTTATACTAAGTTGTAGTGATCTAGCTGGAAGGCTGACACAGAAATAGTTTGCTCCATAACGAGATTGGATAAAAAGAAAATAATAACATGATAAAGAGGTCGGGTTAAGGAAAGGAATAAAAAAGAAGAAGAAGAAGAAGAGGGGGAGGAAGAAGAAGAGGAAGAAAAGGAAGAAAGGCAAGAAAAATAAGAAGAGGAAGAAGAAAAAAGAAAAGAAGAAGAAGAAGAAGAAGAAGAAGAAGAAGGGAATAAGAAGAAGAAGAAGAAGAGGAGGAAGAAAAAGAGAAAAAGGCGCTCACCTGATGTCTATACTGACCAGAATAAAAGCATGTGGGCGCCTGGGGGGGAGAGAGGCCGAAACCATTGCTCTTTGTTAGGAGGCTTTCCTCAGCTGAATAAAATCACAGGTCGGCAATCGGAATAAACATAAGAATCAAATGTAGACATCAAATTGATCCATTGTGGTTTTGCAGTCATTGCCCAGCCTTTGAAATCGACCCGGAGGAAGAGAGAGAGAGAGAGATACGTAGAGAGAGATAAATAGTGAGAGAGAGATAGAGAGGTAGAGAAAGAGAGATAAAAAGTGAGAAAGAGAGAGGGGGGAGGGGTTACTAGCGTAACTCTTATCATTCTCATATCAATACATAAGAATAGAAAATTCGTCCCAGAGCGTTTCCCCAAACTGAATGGCAGAAAAAAGAAGCCAACAAACAAACAGCCGAAATTAATCAGTTTATTAATTTGATCCATCTATTTTACTTTTTGTTTATGTATTTATTTATTTGTTTATTATTATTATTATTTTTTTTTTGTAAATTTTATTTCTTTCCTAAGAGGAACCTCATTTTTTTTGCCCCAAAACCCTTTTGCGGATGTTGACCAGTTCTCTTACTTGTTCTTTCTTTCCATTGCTGGGAGGCTCCTGACCTCCTCTTCTCTCTCTCTCTCTCTCTTCGACATATTTCATCCTCAAACTCTTTCTCTCGGGAAAGGAATTCCAAGACAATTTTCCTGGACCGATATATGTTCATTTGTTCTTCTGCTGTTTTTTCTTTTTGTTTTTCGAAGTATATATACACACATATATATATATATATATGTATATATATATATATGTATATATATATATATGTATATATATATATATATGTATATGTATATATATGTATATATATATATATGTATATATATATGTATATATATATATGTATATATATATATATGTATATATATGTATATATATATACAGGTATATATATATATATATATATATATATATATATATATATGTGTGTGTGTGTGTGTGTGTGTGTGTGTGTGTGTGTGTGTATGTGTGTGTGTGTTTCTGTGTGTGTGTGAGAGAGAGAATATGAAATATAGTATACCATCATGTTGGATGAACGTTATTTCTGACAAAAAAAAAATAGAGTGGGATTCGATACGGTTCATATATAAGTTGGGATAATGAAAGACTCATAACTCTCTCAAGGCCTTTCATTCGAACATCATCATGTCGAAGACTTGTCTGATTTACCGCTCGAAAGTGGATGTCCAACAGTACACACTAGCGCGAGCGGACACACACACACACACACACACACACACACACACACACACACACACACACACACACACACACAGGAGTGTGAGTGGTCTCAGACCTACCCAGAGATATGCTAATAATGAGCTCTGAGCTCACTGCCGTAGGGTGGTGTCTGGCTGTCTCGAAAAGAGGCTGCAGCAGATCCGAGGTGAGGTGAACACACACACACACAAGAGGAGAGTAAAGGACGAGAATGATTACAGGTTGTTATAGATGGATCTAGATAAGATATTATGTGAATGGATCCAGGAATGGAAAATGAATTTGAGTGGAAAGGAATGCAAAATATTTGAAATGGGCAAAAGCATGAAAAGACGATCACTACTCTGTAAGATGGAAATGAAATATTTAGAAATACGAAGAACGAAAACAATCTTTGAGTGTGGTTTTATTGAGACTTGGTCACCAGAAAAGGATATTAAGTGGTTTTCAGATGAACTTCGTGTATTGTTAAGAAAGCTAAGACTGGCCCTCCATTACATGAGTGAGGATATGATGAAAGTATATATATTAAGAATCTGATTTCTTTAGCTGAATTATATTGCCTGGCGGCCTGCAAATTGATCTCCGGGTTGGAATGATTAAATTGGGTGGAGGGGAAAGGAGGGGTGTAACTTTGGAATTGTGCTTAATACCTATGAAAAAAAAAGAGTCGGCCATTTTGAAATTTACAAAATGGAGGACACTGAGTCGCCGTTCCGTACGAAAAGTATAATCATCATCTATATTACTCAAGAGTCTTTTCTGTATTTTTCCATAACAATGAATGGTATATTTAGATTCAAAGAAAGTCTTTTATGGTTTTGCGAAAAATCTTTGATACAGTTAGAAATAAACGAAAAATTTTGTTTGATAAATTTTAACGAGTTACTATTGATTTACTATTACTATTTTCCAAATACTATATCACAATTACTTTTTTACAAATACTACTTAATTGCTATTTCAAGGTTACTGTTTTATAACAACTATTTACAATTACTATTCCTACAATACTAAATCTATTTACATAAAGGTGATCCTGAGCTAAATGAGATAATTGAGCGTCGACCAGAATAAAGCCAGAATCTTATTGGCTACTGTTGGGATAACACAAATATTTTCAGCGATTCCCATATGGCTCTAAAATTTCGATTCCGATAAATGATGAATAAGTGAATTGTGTTCATAAACGAGGTGTTTCCCAAAAGAATTACAGGGCCTGAAAATAACCACATGAATGATAATAATTTCAGGTATCGGAAACGTAATTTCAGGTATCGGAATCGGATACGTATCGGTAACGAATTTATAGAAAAGTATCGGGACTCGTATCGTTAAAGATTTTGGTTTCGGTCAATCACAAATATTGGCTCAGTTGAGGCTACAACACTCCATAATTGGTGTTTACCAGAGGCGTCGGACGATGCAATCAGGCAACAGGAAGACCCTTGATACAATTCAAGGGCAGATAACCCCCTTCTTTACTGGGGATGGGTTATTATTGAGCTGAATAAAATCGCCCAGTAGCAATAAACGCCTAAAATCGCGATTAACTTTTCGAGTGAGAAAATTCGACTTATCAGAGGGACCGCTTTGCGGACTGCCCGCTGATCGCTTTTGCGCGCGCAAGGGGTGGGTGGGTTGCGTTCCGCGAGCCGAGGAGGCCCGCCCACGCTCAGAGGCGGTCCCCGCGGAGCATTAATATGCAAGATCGCATGCATTAGCCGTTCAATTCCGGCCAACTCTGCATAATGGTCCGAGACGGGCGCTACGCACCGGGGATTTTATTTATGGCGTATTTAACTTGGCGGTCCGTCTCTCCTGGGACCAAAGCAACAGGCGCCGCGGCTTCTTCTTCTTCTTGGGTGGGGGAGAAAGAGTAGGGCTCCAGTGATGTCAGCGCTTCTATACTTCGGGATGATATAGCGACGGAGTGGTGGGGCTTGGCGTGGGTCAGTGGTAACGCGTGTGCCTGGTAACCGCGTGGGGATTTCGGGCGTCTGTTCGAATCCTGGCGCAGAGGTTAGGAAGGGCATCTACTTTGAGTCATGGTCCCACAATCGCCGGTCAACACTGACCCGAGGTGACCTGGATATCACTACGTTGGCTTCCTCCGCGTATCGTTATTTCAATTGCATATGTACGTGTGTTTGTATGTGTGTGTGTGTGAACGTGTGTGTGTAAGTGTGCGTATATGTATATCAACATAACTGTTCCGGACAGTCTGCAAAACTGAGGTCCGGGTGGATACCAGATCCACAAACCAGGGAAAAAGAAAAAAAAAGAAAGAAAAAAAGTGCAGAATTGTCTGCGTCACACGGAAGGCAAGGAAGAGATGTAAGAATGGCAGCTGAACGAAAGGGTATTAAAAGTTAGAACTGATCTTTTTTGTATCTATATATTTTGGGTGATCACTACCCAGTCATAAAAGAATGCCGTTTGAGTCTGATCCGCAGGGGTGTCATTAAAATCTCTTAAAATATTGACTGTATGAAACATTTGTAGTCAATACGCCACACTGGGAGAGGGATAGGAAAAAGAAGAGGAGGAAATGGAATAAGAAAAGTGGTTGTGGTGGTGGTGGTGACAGAGGAAGAGGAAGAAGGAAAATGGTTGTAGAGATGGTGATGGTGGTGGTGATGTTGAGGGAAGATGGTGTTGGTGATGGTAGTGATGGTGGGGGAAGATAGTGGGGATGATGGGATGTTGGTGGTGATGGTAAGGGTGTAGAAGTTGGTAATCAAGTTGGGAACAGACAGAGATGTCTGGATGAACCCTCCATATCTCGGGGGAGGAAGGATGTTTCACTCCACATGCAGCGAAAAAATCTCTGGTTTGTGCTCTTGAAGCCATTCGCTAAACTTTTCCTAACTTCATTTTTGATACTCAAACATACAAAAATTACTGATAGATTTTACAGATGAGCCTATAAGCCAGATAAACTTAACCAGTAAATCCAGCGAAATTCTATTTTCCAATGGTACTGAATGCGTATTGTGCTCAAGTGTTTGTGTGATTCATTATGGTCTTGGATCACATGTTAGACTCGTGATCGACAACTATTACCCTCCCGGATGAGAACTCAGGGCTCATACAGTATATGCCCGAACTATAGGTATTGCTGTGACCTTGCATACACACACATACATCCTCAACTCCTTGCCCACCAGAGTTGGAGTGCCGCCTCGTAGCGGACTGATGCTGAAATTATTTCAGCTCTGGGCTGTGTGTGTGTGTGTGTGTGTGGTGTGTGTGTGTGTGTGTGTGTGTGTGTGTGTGTGTGTGTGTGACAGAGAGAGAGCGAGAGAGAGAGAAATAGAAAGAAAGATTATGTATGTGTGTGTTTGTGTACTTGAGAGAGAGAGAGAGAGATTATGTATGTGTGTGTTTGTGTACTTGAGAGAGAGAGAGATTATGTATGTGTGCGTTTGTGTACTTGAGAGAGAGAGAGAGAGAGAGAGAGAGAGAGAGAGAGAGAGAGAGAGAGAGAGAATGGACAGGAAAGAGTTTGCATGCTAGTCAGCCTAAAATCTGAGCCTACATGGAGCTAACTAGGGCAAAATGCCAGTTTGGAATTGTGAGCTGCTTTGTAATCAGGAATTGAAGGGTCAAGGCTAGAAAAGGCTTTCTTGTTCGAGTAGAAAGAGGAAAAACAGTTACCTTGTTCAACCAAATTTACTGTCCACATACCTAGTAATTAATTATATATATATTCGGCTCACCTCTTCCTTGATTCAGTAACTAATTTGTTTGTTCAATGATCCTCTTAGTTCGGTGTTGATTGATATAACTATTTCTGTTTCTACCTATTTATCTGTTTGTTGGGTAATGACATTATTTATCAAATTATTATTTCTTCGCGCAATGATCAATTCTTTCAGTGTTCTGGGTTGTTGTGCCTCCAGCCACGCCGTTTCATTCGGACTCAGCTGGCCCCTCCGGTGGCCAAGTGGTCTCCTTCCCTCTCGCAATTCGTGCGAATCCTGGAGCGTCATTGGAACGGTGATTCATGACTCCTCGCCAATCGCTCGATGCTGATAAATCACCCTATCCGTGGTGGTCGCTTTCCCTCCCCTCACTCCCTCTCCCTCTCCCTCCCCACTCCCTCTCCCTCCCTCGCACTCCCACTCCAACTCCCTCCCTCCCTCCCTCTCCCTCCCTCTTCCTTCCTCTCCCTCCCTCCCTCCCCATCTTTCTTTCCCACTTCCCCTCCCTCCCCTCCCCCACCATCTCCCTCGTCCCTCCCTCTCCCTCCCCTTCCCTCCCTCCCTCTGTCTTTCATTCTCTCCCCCTCCCTGCCCCCTCCCCCTCCCTCCCTCTTCCTCCCATATCCTCCCCTTACCTCCCCTTCCCTACTGCCCCTACCCTCCCTCCCTCTTCCTCCCGTATTCTGTCCCTCCTCTAACCTCTCCCTCACCTCCCCCTCCCCCTCCTCTCACCCCAACCCTCCCCCTCCATCCTTTCCCTCTTTCACTCTCTCTTCCCCCTCCTTCTCCCTCCCTTCCCTCCCCTCCTTCCCTCTCCCTCCCTCCCTCCCTTCCACACCCTCCCTTTCCCCCTCCCTCCTCATCCCTCTCATCTTAATTAAATCGTCTGCGGATAGACGGAATGAAATATATGATCAGTGGCCGCCGCCACCGCCAGTCCTTAATGGCTACGCAGGGTCAAAAAGTCACTGTACATTGCGGAGAGATACGAGTGGTCAAATTCCTATGATGAAACTTTACTTTCAGACTTGTGCGTGCGTGCGTGTGTGCATGTAAATATGTGTGTGTGTGTATGTGATTGTGTGTGAGTGTGTGTGTGCGTGCGTGTGTGCGTGTGTATATATGTCTGTGTGTGTGCGTGCGTGTATGTGTGTGTGTGTGTGTCTGTGTGTGAGTGTATGTGTTAGTGAGTGTGTATGTGTGTGTGTGTGTGTGTGTGTGTGTGTGTGTGTGTGTGTGTGTAACTCTCTCTCTCTCTCTCTCTCTCCCTCCCTCCCTCCCTCCCTGTGTGCGTGTATATATGTGTGTGTGTGTGGGCGCGCGCGTGTGCGTGTGTGTGTGTGTATATTCTCTCTCTCTCTCTCTCTCTCTCTCTCTCTCTCTCCCTCCCTCCCTGTGTGCGTGTATATATGTGTGTGTGTGTGGGCGCGCGCGTGTGCGTGTGTGTGTGTGTATATTCTCTCTCTCTCTCTCTCTCTCTCTCTCTCTCTCTCTCTGTACGTGTATGTATGTATGTCTGTGTGCGTGTGTGTGTATGTATGTATGTGCGTTCATAACCTTTTACAATTCTTCCATTTATAAGGGTGACGTCCATCCATTAAAGGCAAAATCTTGGCCCCTAAATACTATTTTTATACTACAAATTCAGCACAAGGAAATTGAGCAGGCTATTTCGTTTCCTCTTATAGCGAACACCTTCGCTTAAGGACACCTTCCTTCCCACACACGATATTAATCTCCATTTAAAAGAAAATGCTGATTAACTTTCAACTGGTACAATCCCCTGCGTTCTGCCACTCACCTCAAACCTTCGCTTGGCCACCTTCACCAAAATATTTCCTCTGTTTGCTTCTCTCCTCAAGGAGAAAAGTGCTGATGATTGCTGATAGAATCATCACCGTCATCGTCATCATCGTCATCATCATCATTATCACCATCATCATCATCATCATCATCATCATCATCATCATCATCATCAACGTCGTCGTCGTCGTCATCATCATTATCATCGTCATCATCATCGCCATCATCATCATCATCATCATCATCATCATCATCATCATCATCATCATCGCCGTCATCATCACCATCATCGTCATCATCATCATCATCATCATCATCATCATCATCACCATCACTACCATCATCATCATCGTTATCATCGTCATCGTCATCGTCATCACCATCATCGGTTTCGATGTTGACTGCGGTGTGATGATTTTTTCTCCATTGACAAGCTCTACTGTGGACCATTAGTCCTGCCTTTGATCGGCACAAATGTCCGCCTAGGGTGCACTGAAACTGTGTCATTGTTGGTAGTGTGTGAAGAGTTTGACATTTCTTAAGGAGAAGATTATAGGATTCGAACCCACGCTTCCGATGACTCCAAATGTATAGATTAGAATAGATGTCCTACTCTTTCTCACACGCTGTTTTCTCTTGTCATGCCGTCTCTCCTGATCCATTCTAGCATACCACAATATTTATACCACCCCCGTGATTACATCCATCCGATCCACGCTCGACCCGACACAAGCCCTACAGTTTTTGTTCTTGTTCTCTTCGCGGTCTTCCCCCATTCTTCTTGCTAGTGTATCCCTTTCTCCTTCTACAAGTGTTCAAATAATCTTAACAAGGCCCTATTTATCTTTTCGTACACAAGCCCCTCCCTCTCGCTACAAATAAATGTTCTCTTTTTTTTTTTACATTAACTCCTATCCACTCAATTTCAAACGGATGCCTTCCTGAAGTAGTTTGTCTCAAGTACTTTCACTTTTTTTTATTAATCTATTTTTCAAAGCCATATACATTATTCAAGGTTTACTCTCATGTAACAAATTTGGTTCCTATGTGCTCTCCACCAACTCAACCATTACTACACTTAATCTTTTCCTTTACAAAATTTCCTGAGTATTCCAAGAGCCAAGTTTGCTGATATCAGTGAATATACCAATACTCACTTCATTCAACCATTCACCTGCAAATCCACTCCCAAATATCTGGAAAACTGTTACCTCATCTAGTCTCCTCCTCCTCGTTCCCGTCTTCATTATTCTGCCACTGTTAGGCTCAGTCTAAACTTTCTCCTCACACGTAACCGTCTCTCCAAAGTAGGACTATGTTGGCAAAGGAAATGAATACTAACTAATAGTGATCATCTCCTCAAAGTTTATTATGAGTTCCTAAAAAGAAGTATAATACCTAACTTTTACCTCTCATAGGGAGGGAAAGTATGTGGATATTGAATGGGTGTACGATGGATGAAGAGTAGGGGCA
>NC_134815.1:31499236-31504236 GCF_046742065.1 Oratosquilla oratoria
CAGTGGTAATGTTGATGTGATGATTATGGTGCTGTTAGTAGTGGTGGAAACGGCAGTTGTCGTGGTGGTGATGATGGTGATGACTTGTCGTGTTTTTTGATGTTCGCAACGGAGTTGTCGCTGATGACGATTCTGATGACTTGCTAAGACTTTCTGGTGCCATTCGTCTCTCCTCTGTGGGCGATAAGACAAAATTTCCTGACAAATATCTGCCAACAGGACGTGAAGCCCCGCAAAAAGACACACACACACACACACACACACACACACACACACACACACACACACACACACACACACACACACACACACACACACACAGAGAGAGAGAGAGAGAGAGAGAGAGAGAAAGAGAGAGAGAGAGAGATAGAATCATGCTGGACAAATGGCACCAAATGAAGCCTGGGTGACAAAGCGCTTCGGATTTCTCGGACCTGAGCATTCCGAAGCGTCTGGGCATTCCCCCCAAGGTTCATGGCACCTGTTCAAACCTAGATTGAAATCTAAAAACAAAAACTTAAACCAGATCCTCACCAGAATCCTGGCCAAAGTCCTAACCCATATGTAACTACTAAACCAAAGCTCATTAACTTAAGCCCTAAACTAACTGGATGGCAAAACAACGCAACACCCATCTCCCTAAAAAAAATAAAAAAATAAATAAATAAATAGATAAATAAATAAATAAATAAATAAAAATAATCTCCCCTTCCCGCTCTCCTCTTCTCTCTCTCTCTCTCTATCTCTCTCTCTCTCCCTCTCTCTCTCTCTCTCTCTCTCTCTCTCTCTCTCTCTCTCTCTCTCTCTCTCTCTCTCTCTCTCTCTTTCGTCCCGTTCTCCATCCTCTTCCCATCCTCCTCCATCACCCTCTTCCCTTCCATCCCACTCTCTTCCCACCTTCTAAGGTAGTTTCAGTTCTCCTAGTTTATGCTTCTCCTCCTACTCCAACTCCTTTTCCTCCTCCTCTGTCCTCCTCCACGTCCTTTCCCGTCGCCTCCTCCACTTATTTTTGCCCCCTCCTCTTCCTCCTCCTCCTCCTCCTCCTCCTCCTGGTCCTCCTCCTCCTCCTCCTGTTCCTCCGTCCTCCAACAGGACTTGACCTCTCTGACGGGGCATCTCCTCCACCAAACAAATAAACACTTCAAGTCGAGCCTCTATTGGCAGTATTCGAGCCATGTCTCCTTGCATCTCTCTCTCTCTCTCTCTCTCTCTCTCTCTCTCTCTCTCTCTCTCTCTCTCTCTCTCTCTCTCTCTCTCCTTCTCTCCCTCTGTATCTCTTTGCACTTGTTTTTCATATGAACTAGTTTATAAGTTCCAAACCAGGTCATACGACGATAAACATAACAAATTATACAAAGTAACTACCGAACATTAAGAGGTCAGAATGGCGGACCTTCCCTACACACTTCCAAGAGCATCCTCACTGTCCGAAGACAAACGGTCTGCCTTTTTCTCACCTCTGCTTACGTCAAGTGAAGGTCGAAGGCTCTCATTGGACGTTGCTGGCGCCGACGCTGTCCCCGGCAACGCTGATTAGCTATGACGTCATGCGCAAAGTGGGACGAATTTTAATCCCAGAGTGCGCATACTTTGAGCCTATCGAGGCTGTTCTTCATGCCCCTGGGGACGTAACATGGAGGCTTAACTGACCCTTCTTCTTGCAAGTTTGGAGCCCACTGATTGGGTCGGCGTCTGTACATGACGTCATACGTAAACTGGGACAAGTGTTAGAGCCATGGTGAGCAGACCCTTTCTCTCTCTCTCTCTATCTCTATCTCTATCTCTCTCTCAACCTTGAGCTTACTTTCACTCGAAGGTTATTGAGGTCGCCCTTCAAGACCCTTTAAGGTTCTTTAAGCACCTCCTGCAAGGCTTCCGACTCGTCATTGGCAGGATATCAAGAACACGAGGGATCGATTGTACGCGAAGACGTGACCTCGTCCTTATCGCCCTCCTTCACCTCGTTGACCTGACCTGAGACGAGGGGAGAAATACGATTTCTCTTCTTGAAAGACCTCCCCCCCTTTCCTGTATGGGATATTGAATGGATAAGTTTATTGTGGTTATAATCTTAGGACTCCAATGACAAATCTTCGGACCATGAACGCATCATTCTTTTATAACTGGTGACTCATCTTTACAAAAAAAAAAAAATAATAATAATAATAAAATAAATAAATAAATAAATAAGATGAAAATAAAAATAAACATAAAAAAGTAAATAATAAAATAAATCACTATCTCTCCGTTCTGCTACCCTTGTTAAATCTCTCCTTTGATCTATAACTTCTGGGTGAGATACTGCATCTGAGGATAGAAGCACCGGCTATTATTGTTAGGTAATCCTGAGCGTTAGTGTCTCTTGATGATGTCCGAGCTACGAAGGAGACCCATCGTTCTCTCGGGCTCCTGCCAGAGATCCTCCGCCCCAGATATGTTGTGGTCGTGGTTGTGTGTGCGCTGATGGGGCTCAAGTCTGTAATGGGGGTAAAAACGAAGAGACCTTCTTTATTTGTTTCTTTATCCATTCATTTATCTACTTGTATCTTTATTTATCTACTTATTTATCTTTATTTACTTATCTATTTATTCATCTATTTATCGTTTACCTATTTACACATCTATCTATTCATATCATTCCCTTATTTATCTATTCATCTATTTATTTACTTGTTCGTTTATCTATTCATCTATTTTTTATTTATTTATTTATGTATTTATTTGACCAAGAAACAAAATGCTGAATCGAGACACTGAACCCTCTAGCACTCTGGGATCACCTTCCGGTTGAATCAAATCGTAATGCTTTAGCCAGAATAAAATAACTAAAGGACACACTAAGGCTTGAAGGTTTAATGGAATCCAAGGGAGTCCAGTTCACGGGAGGGCAGGTGATAAGAGGTCCTGGTTTTAACCATTTCCTTCCCTCCCCTCCCCCCCAAAAAAAAAAGAATAAGGTGAATCAATTAAAATATAATGCATTGAAATAAAACAAAATAAAAATAAAATAGAATAATAAAAATAAAATTAAATAGATTAAAACAACAAAATAAAACTAAATAGAATAAGATAAAAACGAGACAAATAAATGAGACTAAGCCAAAAGAAATAAACGAAAATATTAATAATAATTTGATAGTAAAAAAAAAAAAAAAAAAAAACATGTGGGGGTATTACATCATCTTGCTTAAGTGCTTTGTCAAACTGGATCTTGAAACCTGGAACTGTGTTACCGGCGATCCCCTCAGCAGGAAGTCCGTTCCATTCACTGACTCCGCAACAAGCGAGGTTGTTGTATGCACCTAAATACATCATGATAAAACCCACCGCCGCTCGACAGTTTGAGGCCAATCGCTCTTGTCTGCTTTGCCTTCGAGCTTCCACGTTTCCAAACAACTAAATAAAAATTTTCTTGGATTTAGTGAGAATAGAATTCGCGTGTGTAAAACGACGCCGGGGCGTCACCGCCATGAGAGTGGTGATGCCTTATTGGACACGTAAGCCAAATGACGGATTCAATACGGTGGTTCCCTGTATGGATTGTTTTAAGACGAACCCCAAGGACCTTTTATTTATTTATTTATTTTTTTTTTTTCCCAGCTGAGGATTCCATTCTCACTCAAGTGAGAATTCATTTGTTTGAACAGAACTCGTAAAGTGAGGAATCAAATAAAGAGGTTAAGTCGTTTGTGTTTAGTTACGTTATTTGTTGGTTGAATAGGTAATTTAGGGTTAATTATAACATTTAGGAGGATAATTAGGTTGTTTTGGATTAACTAGGAACGCAAACGCGCGCGCGCACACACACACACACACACACACACACACACACACACACACACACACACACACATAGCGCAGTGGTAGAGTTCTCGGCTGCCACTACGGCAGTCCGGGTTCGAATCCCGCCCAGGGCTGAAATTTTTTCAGTATCGCTGGGCTGCGAGTCTTTATTCCAACTCTCGTGGACGGGGAGTTAGGTGTGTGTGTGTATGCGTGTAAGGTCACAGCATTGCCCATGAATAAGTCATATATGAGCTCTGATCTCTCATCCGGGAGGGAAATAGCTGTCGATCACGAGTCCAACACGTGATCCAAGACCAAGGGGAATCACACATACAAAACATACATGCACACACACATACACTTGTACAAACAACAAAAACGCACACATACACGTGTAAGCATGCATGGACGTGGGTATTTCTGTATATACTTATTAATAAAGGAGGTAAAAGTGAGGAAGTAAAATTATGCAAGTAAAAGCCGAAGGACATCAGTGTTTTAAGAACACAAATGTGCCAGTGGCCTTAATTCAAAATCCGATTTTCACTCTGAAGCGTTAAAGAATTGTATATTTTCAACGTGGGTGTAGGCTGTGCATGACTTACAAGAATTGAATTCTTTTTCTGGGGAGATATGCCTATAAGGTAAATATATACAAGGTTCCAGTCACCATTTCCCCCGAATTTTCCTGGACAAGGTTCGAGAGCTGTTTGAAAAAAAAAAAAAAAAAATTGAAAGCGGTCTTCCGCCTTTTCTTGATTTGGTGTTTGTTTATATATGTCCTTAATGCAGAGGTCATCAATAAGAGTGATTATAGATTCATTGTTTTTATGAAATTCTGTTCCTTATAATCCTGAAGACCTGTTCAACTTATTAGGAATGGCCCCATTGTCTGTTTACATTGGCTTGACATTTAAGAACCGCCCCTTCCATAATCATTGCGTCCTGATTGGTGATGACACGGTTGCCACGCCCCCACGATAATCATTGTGTCCTGATTGGTTAAGATAACTTTCATCCACACAATATGTAACTCCACTTCATGCTTGCCATGAATATCACTCTTCATCTAAGAATTTGTGACAAGTTAAAAATTGTTATTAAAATAATTTTAATTAAAATTGGGCGGGACTTCACTGTCAGATTGCTTTGAAGAAGTTCTTGATATTTTAAAATAATAAAGTGCATTGATTGGCTACAGCTCAGTGGCAGTA
>NC_134815.1:31523050-31535550 GCF_046742065.1 Oratosquilla oratoria
GGCCTAGAGCAGGCGAGAGGCGAGAGTGGGTGAGGGAGAGTGGGGGAGAGGGAGAGGGGGAGACTCTGGTCTTGACACCTGACGTAGTTTAGATTAGACGAGTTTTTAACTTGGTCGTCGTCGTCTTCGTTCGCCAACCAAAGGAGCCCGGGGACGCGCTCCTCGTCGAGCAATTAGCGGCCTCTCTCTCTCTTTTTTTTTTTTTTTTTTTTATGTCCCGCGCGCACGTGGGAGGGTCTTTCGCACCCACCCTAACCATTCTGCGCTGGTGGTGTCATCGGAAACGTGTTGGTCTCGCATTCGCTTAGTTGTGGGTTCGAATCCCGTGCTCCTCTCTGATTCCAAATAGAGGATGTTCTCTACTTATTTATCTAGTTAATTATTCATTTGGCTATTTATCTATTCATATTATATTTCTTTATTTATTCATATGCATTTTTATCAGTTTATCAGTTCATCTGTTAATCTATTTATCTGTCTCCTTATTTTATTTATCTATTTCTATTTATGTATATATTTATTCATTTACCTATTTATTACTCTATATATCTATTTATCTGTTTACTTTCCTACTTGATTATCTGTTTGTTTATTCATTTATCTATTTATCTGTTTATTTTTGCTTTCGGTGCTGTTATGGACCAACAACGGGTGATGCTTCTGCTGTAGGGGCAGTTTCCCCCCGTTCTCAAAGGCCCTCGTCCTTCTCATCTCCCTCTCTCCCTCCTCATCTCCGTCATCGTCTCCCTTCCTCCTTCCTCATCTCCCTCCTCATCTCTCTCCTCATCTTCCTCCCTCCCTCCTCATCTCCTTCCTCATCTCCCTCCTTCCTTCCTCATCTCCCTCCTCATCTCTCTCCCTCCTTCTTCATCTCCCTCCTCATCTCCCTCTTCATCCCCCCCCAAGGAAGTGCAGCCCTAAGGGGCAGCCTGGACGGAGTCCAAACTCTGTCTCTATCAACTTTAACTGTATTTCTTACATTTTTTTCACACATGGAGAACTGACAACTGGTGAGTGTTCTCCTCCTCCCACCTGAAACAGTCCCACACTGTTCTCCTCCTCCCACCTGAAACAGTCCCACACTAATACAACTCGGACAACTGTCAGAAGTTTCTTTTCGTTGGGACCTGTGGGAAGACCCAAGGGCCGTTCCCAGAGGCGGTATGACGTCGGGTTTACGGCTCTGTGGAACTCGCGGTTGCAATTGCCATCGTGAGCTAAAAGGTCAATTGACATTATCTTTTTCATTGCAAACCATTGCCTGTATCTCTCGAATGATCCAGATTAAGAGGCATGTCTGAAGTGTATGTCTCCTTTTATGTTATATATATATATATATATATATATAATATATATATATATACATATACATAATATATATAAATATGTATATATATATGTATATCCTATATGTATACATATATATATATATATATATGTATATATATATATATATATATATATATATATATATATATATATACACGATACCAATACCTTTTCCAGGCCATTGGAATGCGTAGGTGTACACGTCTCTCCTAGCAAGAGGAGGAGGCATACACAATTTTATTTTTTGTCTACTTATCTATTTATTTATAGATCTAATTATTTGTTTATTTGTTTATTCATTTATTCATTTATTCTTTGTATTACTATTGTTATCATTGTTTATTATTTATTTATTTATCTATTTATTCTATTTATCTTTAATTTTTTTTTTTTTTTTTTTTTTTGGTTGGTTGGATGGTTTGTTGGTTGGCTCAAGAGGTCGTGGGTGGTTGTGAGTCTCAGGCTTGTCCGGATAGGAGGCGACGAATGGCGCCCACGTCTTTACTGATATCCCCTCTCCTTCTCTCCCTCCCCTCGCCCTTCCCATACCCGATCCCAAACTCCCTTTGGTATGTTGCACTTGTATACTTTAGATATTTTCGAATTGCAGTTTGAATTTGGAAGTCCTTTCTCCCCCTTTACGAGTATCAATTGTATTTATGGAGACGTGTGTACACACACACACACACACACACACACACACACACACACACACACACACACACACACACACACACACACACACACACACACACACACACACACACACACGCATACACACACACACTCACACACACACACACACACACACACGCATACACACACACACACACACACACACACACACACACACACACACACACACACACACACACACACACACACACACACACACACACACACACACACACACACACACACACACACACACACACACACACACACACACACACACACACACACACACACACACACACACACACACACACACACACACACACACACACACACATACACACACACACACATATATATATAGGAGATAGGGTTGATGAAAGAATATTAGGATGGTTTGGACACATGGAAAGAATGAGTGAAGAAAGACTAGTAAAAGAGGTATGGAAGGCAGATGTGGAGGGAGTGAACATGAGGGGACGTCCTAGGATGAGGTGGATGGATGGGGTAAAGGGGGCTTTGGGGAAGAGGGGAATGTCTGTTGAGGAAGGAAGGGAGAGGACGGAAGACAGAGGTGAGTGGAGAATGGTTGTATATGGATGATGTTGTGATTGCATGAGGAGGAATGGGCGGGGTGGGGGGTGGGGGGGTAGTATGTGTGAATAAATTTTGACGCAGCCCGAAGGGATTTCTCCCCGTCCTCTCCTTATATGCAAGGGGGGACGGAGAGGGGGGGTCGCCGATTAAATGAAGCGGCCTTGCTGTGGATGTGCTGTGTCTTGCGACACTGCTTCTGACCCAGGGCGGTGGGCAAGATGCAGGGATGACCCGTCATCCAGGAGGTGCTCAGATGAGAGGGAGGGTGGGAGGGGTGTGGAGTGTATTTAGGGATGAAATGGGTGGGAGTGTTTTTATGTCTTTCCCTTTTTGGCTACCTCCCTTGAAAGGGGGAAAAAGCCTTGGTATATGTATGTATGTATATATATATATATATATATATATATATATATATATATATATATATATATATATATATATACATATGTATACACACACTTTTAAAGAGAGTGGACAGAACTCTCCAGAAGCTCTCTGGAAGATGAAGAGCGACCTTAGAACAAAGAGACAAAGACGGCGGCGGTCACCGAGACCCCAATTCGGTCGTGGTGAGGGTCGAGCGGCCATTGTTCCGGTCTCCCAAACGGTCAGGGAGGAAAAGAAGTCAACAGGAGACCGGTCTGTAACAAAGCCACCTCCCTTCCTTCCCCCCCTCTCTCTTTAAAAAAAAAAGAAAAAAGAAGGAGAAGAAGAAAAAGGGCAAAATGGTCGTTCGGGTGGAATCTGATTGCCGTGGTTCGGTCAGGCAGTATCGCGATCCGTGGGATGCGGGAACGTGTTGAGGCGTGAGTCAACGCCTCCGGGGAGGAATGATGCTGTCCGAGATAGTGCCAATCAGTTGCCAAGTGGCGCGTCTAATTTTAATTGTCAAAGATTAAATTGTAGAGGGGCGGCAGCTTCCCCTCCCACCCACAAGGAACGGGTAATGAAAACTGTCCGGACACTAACAAGCTGTCTGACAGTTGACAAGCATTTCGATTGCAGGTAAACAGCTCCAACCATAGTACGCGGCTTGCCATTTACCTGACCATCTACCTGCTAGCACGCTTTGTTGGTTTTATTATGGTGAATGAGTCCCGAGACTTCAAAGTCTCCACAGTCATCCACCTCCACTCCACCCGAGTAGTTTCGCAACTTGACCGCTCAGGGTCACAAGTTTATCATTTACAAGACGAGCGGCATGTCAAGCCGAACCGCAATTATGTTCCACTTAGATTAGACTAGATACGATTTTCCTACGAACTAAATCCAAATAATCAGTCTCCAGCTCTGGAAACTTACTAAATATATGATTCGTCATAATTTCTTGATTTTCTTTAATTATGATGTGTATTTTCCCCACTAGGGAACACATTTCTATGATTTATTAAGATTAGTTATGAAATTTACTCTCTTTTTTTCTCCCATTGCATTCGGTATCTTTATGGATCGAAAGTTTTGCTGGTTTGCTTCCCATAGTGTTCCACTATGTTGGGACAGTGGTAATTTACTAGGGAAATAATGTACGTCAGTAAAGTGGCATGATATATTACTTTCTTAACGTTTTGGTTTGTTAATATGTTTACGTATCTAGTTGCGCAAACACATTAGTGACTTTAGTCATAACTATATGGGCCGTAGTCACACTTTTTTATTATCATTATTATTTTTTTAGTGTCCTCGTTCCTTTTGTTATCAGTTAAGTCTCAAATTCACCAACACTCGTAGGAAACCCCATGAGTCACATCGAGAGTGATAAATTGGGACGGATTAAAGGGGCTGGGAGTCCTTTATATTTCCTTCTTGTTAAAAGTCAAAGCTAGTTAGGGACTGAGAGGAAGATTCCAACCAGAACCATAGAACTGAGTCTTTGAATATTCATGAGTGTGGAACAATCGACAGTAATAAGGAAAAGACTGGTTATATATTTGCGAGAATAAAGATGGATGTGTTAGCACTGAGTGAAACTAAACTGAAAGGAAAAAGTGATTTTGAGATTGGGAGTGTGGTAAATAATGTTGAGAGTGTAGAGAAATAGAAGGAATAGTTTTGTTGGTAACCGATGAAATGTGTACGTGGTTGAATGAAGAACTTGTCATCAAGGCTAGTATAGTTAAAGAATGAGAATAGTTCAAGGTGGGAGGTGTGGTTATTTGTGAGGCGAGAAATTAGAAGAAGAGTGAGAAGAGTTTTGAAATGATTTAGATTAATGCGTAGAATTTTAGAAAGAAGTTGAAGGAGGTGAATATTCAGAATAGATGAGCCAGTGGATGGAGTAATTAGTATCAACGGCAAGTTTGGAAAGAAAAAATGTGGAGCAGAAGTACTGAAGTCTTGAAATGAAAGAGAATTGGCAATCGTTATAGCAGAGTTAAAGAAAATATATGGACATGAGTATACATAGGATGGGAAGATTGGCTCTAGGAGTAGGAGGAGAATTAATGGATTATATAATGATGTTCACGAGGATGATTTGAAAAGTTCTGGATATAAATATGTTTTCAGGGAGGAGAACCGTGGAATGTCTCCTCATCATCTGGTAGAAAGAAGGGAGAGAGTGGCTATAAGAAATAAGAGACCTTATTCGACTCGTCTTGGCCTCATCCCCCCCCATCCACTTTTTTTTAATGTCCATCTACCATAAAAAATATTTCCCTTCATCCCCGCCCATTCCCTTTTTATCTTTGGCGATGGTCGCGTTCCATAGCTCCTAGTCACTCCCATCGCCCATCCCCGGCCCCAACCATTGCAACAGGTATTATGTAGCGGCGGTGCTCCGGCTCTGGGCTGATCGCTGGCCGTTCGATCACGTCGCCCTTAGACAGAAACGTCAAAGGGACTCTCCTCAGCAAGTGAACGTGAAGCTCTGTTTTCACTGCTGTGGCCAGAAGGCTTTGGAGCTCTTTTCATCCTATTTTTGGCTGTGTTATTTTAGGTGTTGAAACACACAATCACACCTGTGTACAACACATACACACGCGCGTGTGACCACACACACATACATGTATGATAAGAGTACGGGACAGGACCTCATGGGCTTTACCCCTTCTCTTTACGCTACAGTATTGTAGCGTACAGACACTTATGTGCGCTCACACAAGCGGGCACAAACACACACACACACACACACACACACACACACACACACACACACACACACACACACACACACACACACACACACACACACACACACACACACACACACACACACACATGCACACACATGCACACACATACACACACACACACACACACACACACACACACACACACACACACACACACACACACACACACACACACACACACACACACACACACACACATTTACACATTTCCACGCACATACACACGCTTCCACACACAGAGACAAAATACAGAAAAACGCACACATACAGTACACGTGCGCACCCGCGCATGTGTGTGTGATAACTATTTATCTGTCTATCAATCTATCTATCTGTCTATTAATCTATCTATCTATATATCTATCTATCTATCTATCTATCTATATATATATATATATATATATATATATATGTATATGTATAATTATTGGTGCTTTGAATATCTATATGAGTTCCTGAAGACTGTTGTCAGATACTGATTGGTTTGCGCATTTTGCGCCAGTGGATATCGCCCAACAATTATCATTATCATGTATGTATGTATGCATGTACGTACATATATATTTATGTATGGAAGTATGTACATACACATGTATGTGTGTGTTCGTCTGGATATGCTTAAAAACATAAGAACATAAGAATGAAAGAGACTGCAAGAGACCATAAAGCCTACACTAGGTAGCTCCATATCCATCACCATCTGTCATCCCCATCCATAAAGTTGTCTAACCGTTTCTTAAAACAACTGATAGTTTCAGCGCTTACTACATGGCTACTAAGTCTATTCCATTCGTTGCCCACCCTATTAGTAAACCAATTCTTGCCTATTTCCTACTTAAATCTAAATTTGTCCAGTTTAAATCCATTACTGCGAGTCCTGCCCTGTTGTTTTATTATGATGACCTTGTTTGTATCACCCGTGTACGAGCATATGTAAGTGGATTCGAAATTGGACTAGAATTTGTTCTTTATGGTTTCTACTGTGATGCCGTAACAGAGAACATCGCAGACGAGTGTACTGGGGACGTCAAATCTCCGTGTCTGTTCTTCCCTTCCTTTCTTCATTAACTGGATAGATCATTGGCCACTTGGACTATGGCCAGGCACAAGAAACTCCTTTCTTTTCATTTAGCCACCTCTTCCCGAAGCATTATATCCTGCTTTTATTAGTTTTCATCAAAGCTTTCATTACCAATATCCTGTAGGAAGAAGCTCCTTATATCTGCAGCTTATATATGTGTCTGTGGCTATTGGCAGACTCTTAGAGTGAGTTCACCGTATAATACTAATCAACTTTCGCCTTTATTGGGTCTTATTGTAGCTCTCTGTCGTGGGCAGACGCTACGGGGCTTCTTCTGTGTAACGTTTTTTTTCTCGTTGCTCATTGTGGCTCCATTTAGGATAAATATGAGCAACAAAAAAGTGTCAATTGTACCGTACACGATTGACTTGCACCCACGTGTCTACCTTCATATTGCCTGTGCGTGCGCGCTCATATGTGTGTGTGTGTGTGTATATATATATATATGTATATATATATACATATATATATACATATATATACACACACACACATATATATATATACATATATATATATATATATATATATATATATATTTATATTTGTGTGTGTGTGTGTGTGTGTGTGTGTGTGTGTGTGTGTGTGTGTGTGTGTGTGTGTGTGTGTGTGTGTGTGTGTGTGTGTGTGTGTGTGTGTGTCTGTCTGTATCTGTGTGTGTGCGTGTATGTGTGGATGCATGTGAGTATGCATATATACAGTATATAGATCTATGAATGTATAACCTAATTTCAGTCATAACTGCATTTGGTCATCCGCTTCAATTAATTGATTTCATAGAATTATTCTCATTTTCCAATAATGCCCGATTTACACAATATGACAGCCATAACAACAAATACCAAACACACACACTTGGTCACGTCCTCATCGTCAAGCATAAATAACTCTGCATCGAATCTGATTCGACAAAACGCCCAGGCGTCTCCCTAACTTCTTACAAAAAACAAGAATCTTAACCAAACTACAAATATTCTTGAGTAACTGGAATAACAACTAAAATGCAACATGACGTGCAATTGTGGCGTGAGATTGTCCACCATTATAGAGGCGCTAAATAAACCATCCAGTCATGAAAATATTCAAAATGGTTTCTGACGGTTTTCGGTTTTGGGAAAAAAAAAAAAAGGAAGAGGAAGGACAGCAAGAACACGTCTCGCAAGAGAGCCGCGGATTACGAGGGAGGAGTAGAGAGAAACAATATGGTCAGTACCAATTTTTTTTTCTTTTTCTTTTTTCTTTTTTTTCTTTTTTTCTTTTCTTTCCTTTTCTATTCTTTTCTTTTATTTTATTTCATTTTATTGTCTTATTTTTCCTTTTATTTTCTTTTATTTTATTTTATTTTCTCTTCTTTTCTTTTCGTTTTCTTTAATTGATTTTTAAAAATTTCGTCGTATTGTCTGGCGGTAAAATTAATTGTTTCATTGTCTGAATAGATAGATACTCGAAATCATTTCAACCTGTTTTGAGTGGAAAAAAGCCATTTGTAATGGCCTCGTAATAATAGAGCCTTTATTTATAACGAAACAGAAAAGTGTTATAATCAGGTGCCACACTATGTCTGGACGTTAGCTAACATATAATAAAATAGAGCAAGTGTTTATGTAAGAATATAAATGTACACATACATTTCAATCGTTGACTATCAGGTCCTCTCTTAGGCAGAAAATATCAAAATTTGCATTAGCCTGTGCATTCAGAAATTTAGTTGCTGAGATTTTCAATTTTGTTTTTAACACTACCATTCCGTATATAGCTAAGCTGCCTCTTGAACTGGTTAAACAGCATTGCAGATAAAAGTAAAGACAAGGGATCTCTCTATAATAGTCTACTGCAGAACTGTCGCCTGCCATTTAGGCATATGCAGTGCAACTAAAAGTAATAAAGATAAGGGTGGGAAATCATGCATTATATGCAGATTACAGACGTCAAGGGTGCGAATATCACATACACACACACAAACACGCACACACACACACACACACACACACACACACACACACACACACACACACACACACACACACACACACACACACACACACACACACACACACACACACAAACACACACACACACACACACACAAATGTATATATATATATATATATATATATATATATATATATATATGTATGTATATATATATATATACAGTATATATATATATATATATATATATATATATATATGTGTGTGTGTGTGTGTGTGTGTGTGTGTGTGTGTGTGTGTGTGTGTGTGTGTGTGTGTGCAATGGAAGAAAAGGGGTGGGAAGATGGAAGTGCAGGGCAAGTAAGAGAGAAGTGAAGACAATTTGTGGAAGAAAGGAAAGGAGGAGAAAGGATAGGAGTTGGGAAAGAATAGGAGAAAGAGGGAGACGAGGAGAATTGGAGAGGAAGCGTGGGGGAGGAGGGAGAAGACGGGGGAGGAGGAAGAGGGGAGGAGAAAGGAAGTTCATGTATATTCTCCTCTCGCCTCGGTGTCTTTCATTCATTACATTTTCTCTCCATTCTTCACAGCCCTCTTCCCGTGTGATCCTCTTTCTCGTCCTTTCCATGACGAACAGAATTTTGCTTTTTCCTTCGCTCTCCTCCCCTGATTCCCTTCCTTCCCTTCTACGTCGCCCTCCTTCTCCCTCTGTCCTTTTCTTCCTTCTTCTCTCCTCCTCCTTTCCCTCTCTCCTTCTTCTCTGTCTTATCCCTTTCTTCCTCCTCCTCTTATTCGTTATTCTTCTATTTTATCATCTCATCCTTTTCCTTTTCTCCTTCTTCCTTGTTTTCTCTATCTTCTTTATTTCTCTCCTCTTCCTCCCTTTTTTCCCCCTTTTCCTTCCATTTCTCCTCTTAATCCCCCTCTTCCTCCTCCTCCTCCTCCTCCCCCTCCTCCTCCCCCTCCTCCTCCCCCTCCTCCTTTCCTCCTCCTCCTCCTCCTCCTACTCCAGCTACTTCTCCTTCATCACCTCCAATTCCTCTACTTCCTCCACCTTCTTCTCCTCCTCCTCTCCATCTTCTCTTTGTCTTTCCTCTCTTCCTTTTCCTCCTCTTCCTTTTCCTCCTCCTCCTCCTCGTTTTCCCTCCTCCTCCTCCTCCCTCCTCGGCTTGACCACCGATTCAGACGGAAAGGCAAGGGTCGGAAAAATCTCGACACAAAGAACCTGGACGAAACGCACCGGACGAGACTCGGCAGCCCCGGCTCGGCCGGAGAGCGCGCGGCTGAGTGGGAAGGCAAACGGCGAGTTCATAGTATTGAACTTTTTTTTTTTCCTTTATTTCTGGGATTCGGGAGCGGTGCATGGCAAATATTGACGATATTAATATTTTGCGAATATTGACAATATGGTGACCATTTTACCTCCGTGCTGACTGCAATAGATGGTCTTCTTCATTGTGCATTTTGTGGGCAAGTAACTTATCATTTTTTTCTTCGTGAGGTTTTGGGAAAAACAAAAGTATTCCTGCATTCACTTTTTCGAGAAGAGATTGTAGGGAAATGAGGGGGAGGAGGAGGGGAAGGATGGGAGGTGGAGGGGGAGGAGGAGGGGGAGCTGGAGGGGAGGAGGAGGGGGAGCTGGAGGGGGAGGAGGAGGGAATAGGGGGAGAAGGAGGGGTAAGGGGGATAAGGGGCGCATTCATTACTGAATTGTTACATTGCTTGCGCTCGGGAATGGAAAGAACCTTTTTTGTCTTCAGCAACAATGAAAACTTTCATGGCGCCATCGGCCATTTTCTACGGGGGAAGGAGGAGGACCTTTACTCTTTGCAAAGATATAAATTCCCTCCTCCAGGTCAATTCCATACGGCTCTGTGAGAGTGAAAAAGTAACGTTATTGTTCAAGTCAGCCTTTTTGCATGGGTCCTTCTTCCTTTCAGGTAAAGGTCAATGTTCAGTAATAGATAACCGCATGTATTTGTGTATCATATATTCATGTATGTGTTTGTATGCATGTCAGTTTCCGAATAGGCATCCATCGAGCTCCTTGTTAATCTCGATCGTGTCTGTAATGAATTAAGATGGAAAAAGTTAATGTGGTCGGTAAGATGAATATGCATATATACAGTATATATATATATATATATATATATATATATATATATATATATATATATATATATATATATACCTGTATATATATATATATATGTATATATATATATATATATATATATATATATATATGTGTGTGTGTGTGTGTGTGTGTGTGTGTGTGTGTGCATGTGAGATTTGAGAAAGTCAACAGCAACAGTGTCATTATTGGTCTTGTAGTGAACCTATTCCTTTTCTCTTATATACCTGTAGAGCTTTTGGGGTCAGAGCTCATGTAACGTGACCTCTTCCAGTGCACGACCAATATATTAACCCGTGTTGCCAATACCTGGTATAACTCCCTCCCTGAGAATGACCGATTCTGGCCGAAAGATGTCTCAATTAAAAAGAGATTACTAGTTCAAAGTGTCATTTGTATTTCTACTCAGCAGCCTTAGGGCTCGTCCACACTGAGCCTCATGTTGCGTCAACACGTTACTCAGCGTGTTGATTGTAGTGTTGCGGGCGGGCTTTTTTAACACGCCATGCACCTCACAACCATTCTAATTTCATGCAATGGGGCAGTGCTCACCTTGACGCAAAGGGGAGAAGGTATGTCGCGCGCAAAGCTTTCCAGGATGGTACCTGTATCCGAGTGGATAAGGAGCAAACCTCTCGCATTTATAGATTAACTACAGCGGCATCTTTGCATTTGAAACGTGAAGTACAAAGAATACAAGAGGAGGGACTTAAGAAATACAAGTTTGGAAGCAATTAAAGCAAAAATGTCTCACAATAAGAATTGTGATCTGGTCAGTGAGGATACACATCCTTCCCTCGACAATGTATGACTAACGCTCCGCAGCACTCCAGGTATTAACAAACAGAGTGGACACTGCGCTGTATTCAACACTGCCAACTGCCTCATGCAGCGCTACACGAGGCTCAGTGTGGGCAAGGGGCTAGGCTATACACCTGCCAAAAAGCGCGTCATTAGAGAAAAAGGAAAGCTTCAGCACAAGCTCAATAATGCCATTATTGCTGTTGACTTTCTCAAATCTTGCATTCAACTTAACCTCATCTCGAAATATGTACATATACACACATATATACATGTCTATATATATTCAAATGTGTATGTGTATATATGCATGTTTATATGCATACGTATGCATATACTTTTAACATTTAGTATGTTTAAAAAAGAGCCACACTAGGAGAAAATCCCAGAAAAAGTAAACAGGGTTTCTGAATAATTTGGTCTCCCTTTTGAGACCTTCTTCAATAGACTATGGACTATGAACTACCCAGGACAGGCAACCCACTCGAGCGGAATCAGATTCTGTGGGAGGGGAAGAGAAGTCTGTAGGAAAATGAAATGATACTTGTGTATGAAAGAGGGCTATTGCCACTAAGCACTGTGGTATTTATCGGGATTTGCATCGTGTCTCAGGAGGCATGGGCAGGAGACTTGAATATCGAAGCTTGCTTCTATATCAACCAAAAGCGGGAAAATGGTCGGGGAGGTAAACAGACTGACACACAGAGTAGGGAAATTGTACAAGATGAGATCATGCCTTAATGGGTGGTCAGGAAAGGACGGGGGAAGAGAGGATCAGTCTGTCTGTAATTACTCGAAGGAAAGCGTTTGAGCTAATTGGGTA
>NC_134815.1:31565550-31570550 GCF_046742065.1 Oratosquilla oratoria
CTTAGCTCTCCCTCCATCTCTCTCTCACTACCTTCCCTCTCCTCTCCTCCCTTCATTTCGCCATCAAAGGCCATTATCCCTCCCCTCTTCTCGCTGCCTCTTATCCTCGTCACCTCCTTCGCCTTTTGTGCGGTGCAATGTTCCTCCTTATGCCTCTAAATCCTCTCTGTCTACTTGCCCCCCTCCCACCCCAACCCATCTCCTTCACCTCCTCCTCCCCCTCCCCTTCTCCTTCACCTCCTCCTCCTCCTCCTCTTGATCTTCATCCTCATCTTCATCTAAATTCTCATTCTCCTGCTGGTGCTTCTGCTCCTACCTCCTCCTCCTCCTCTTCCTCCTCCTCCTCCTCCACCTCTTTCTCTTTTTTTCTCCACCTCCTCCTCCTACTCCCCTCCTCCTTCTCCTTCATCTCCCAAACTCTTCCTCCTCCTCCTTCTCTTTCACCTCCCTTTTCTCCTTTTACTCCTTCTCCTCCTCGTCCTCCTCCTCCTCCTCCTCCTCCTCCACCTACTTCTCCTTCACCTCCCTCTTCTCCTCCTCCTCCCTCTCTGCCTCCTCCTCCTCCTCTCCCTCCTCCTTTTTCTTGTCCTTCTCATCCTCCTCCTCGTCCTCGTCCTCCTTCTTCCCCTTCTTCTCCTCCCTCTTCCCCTTCGCCCACCTCTATCTCTTTCTCGCCTGCATTCCGGAAATTATTGACGTGTCCATTAACATTGTTATACGCCAGCCAGAATAAAGACTACAGAACACCAAATGAATACATAAGAACATAAGAATAAAGGAGACTGCAAGAGACCATAAGGCCTACACTACGTACCTCCGTATCCATCACCACCTGTCATCCCCATCCATAAAGTTGTCTAATCGTTTTTTTAAACAACTGATAGTTTCAGCGCTTACTACATGGTTACTAAGTTTATTCCATTCATCGGCCACCCTATTATTAAACCAATTCTTGCCTATTTCCTTCTTAAATATAAATTTGTCCAGTTTATACCCATTACTGCGAGTCCTGCCCTGTTGTTTTATTATGATGACCTTGTTTGCTTCACCCTTGTTATAGCCTTTGATCCACTTGAACACTTCTATTAGATCACCCCGCACTCTGCGTCTTTACAGAGACAATATAAGAATGAAACGTAATTTTAGTATGAATGAAAACAGATGTTCCTTTCTTGAAACTCTCATGTGCTTACCTTATGTAACGTGTGTCTTCTTATCTGGTTCTTGGCAAGTATTTCCACGTATATGTGTATGTATATATATATACACATGTATATGTATACATATATATATATATATATATATGTATATCATATATATATATATATGTATGTATGTATGTATATGTACGTGTATATGTACATGTATATGTATATGTATATGTATATGTACATGTATATGTACATGTACATGTATATATACATGTATTTGAATATGTATATGTATATGTATATGTATATGTGTATGTGTATGTATATATACATGAACATGTACACGTATACGTATATGTATATGTATATGTATATGTATATGTATATATGTATATGTATGTATATATACATGTACATGTATATGTATATGTACATGTGTATGTGTATGTACAGTATATATACATGTACATGTACATGTATATGTATATGTATATGTATATGTATATGTACTTTATATGTATATGTATATGTACATGTACATTATATGTGTATGTGTATGTCTAATGTATGCATATGTATTTACGAATATATTAGTTCTGTACAATTACTTTCTTTGTCCGGGTTACAGTCTGTTATTCGTACGGCTGGGAAAACGGCAGCCAACAGATCCTGTGAACAATCTTCCTTGCCTTATCGATATTCCCTAGTTTTCTTATATACAATGTGTGACAACCACATAAGAAAGATCAACGAGAGGCTTCATTTTATAACCAAGGTTTAAGAAAGATAAGTACGTGAATAGCTGGAAAATGTTTTCTAACATAGACTTAAATTTATAAGATAAAAAAAAATGAAAAACAGAAAATTCCTCCTAACATATTGATATGGACAAGATGAACGACGCGAAAGGAGAAGGAAAACATGCATGGTAAGGGAAAAAATCGGAGGAGATTTGAAAGTGTATGAAACACGGAGTGAAATTTAAGCAATAAAGGAAAACGATTGACAAAAAATAGATAAAGAAAACGGGAAGATGAGAAGAATCAGAGAAGGAGAAAGACCGAGAACTAGGAAGGAATTAAAAAGAATTGTCAAAGAAACGAATACAAAAGAAAAGACAAAGAACTGACTAAGAAATAAGACTGTATCTTGGGAGGAAGCAACTTGAAGAAAACGAAAGAAAAAGAAAAAAAATGAAGAAAAATAAGAAATGAAAAAGAAGGAAGATGGAGGAATAGAGGGAGACGAAAAAGGTGCCATGACACAACGAAAAAAAATATCAAGAGGAGGAGGAGGAGGAGGAGGAGGAGGAAGAGATGGAGGAGAAGAAGGAGGAGAAGACGGAGAAGGAGAGAGAGAAAAGAGAAAAAGGTAAGGAAAGGAAGGAAAGATAAGAGAAACGAGAAGTAAAGAAGTAAAGGAAAGGGAAGAGAAGAAGGGAGTGAGTGAGAGGAAGGATGAGAAAGCCTACAAGAGAATGTTCCTTCATCTCCTTCTCGCGAAAAGCCCATACAAGAAAGAGAGGGTCGAGGTGGCGGAGATCAGGATCAGGATAAGGGAGGGTCGGATTTTAGGGTGTTAGGGGGTCGGGGGAGGGGGGCAAGGGTCAAGAGCAGGTGCAGAGACTTTTGACGCCTTGCAGGGGGGGGGGAGGGAGTGAGGGAGAGAGGGAGGGAGGGTGAGTGAAGGAGGAACTGAGGGGAAGAGGAAGAGGTGTGGTTAGGTTGTGGGACAGAAACAGTACAAGTGGGGAAGGGAAAAGAGGGGAGAGGGAGCCGAAGAAAGGGATGCTCATAGAAGAAAGATGAAGATGAAGACGAAGATGAAGACGAAGATGAAGATGATGAAGGTGATGAACATAAAGATAAAGGTGAAGGTGAAGGTGAAAATGAAGGTGAAGATAAAGAAGATAAGTAGAAAAATAAATAGAAAAATTATAATACTAATAATAGTAAAGATAATGATAACAACAACAACAACAACAACAATAACAATAATAATAATAATAATAATAATAATAATAATAATAATAATAATAATAATAATAATAATATTATCATTATTATTATTATTATTATTATTATTATTATTATTATTATTATTATTATTATTATTATTATTATTATTATTATTATTATTATTATTATTATTGTTATTGTCATTGTTATTGTTATTTTTATTGTTAAGGTTTGTTTTGGGAGAGAAACGCTTTAGGCCCCTGACAAGGACAGGAGGGCGACGCCCGGAGGACGAAAAGGAAGACAAGGGCGAGGAGGAGGACGAGGGTGAAGAGGAAGACAAGGGCGAGGAGGAGGACGAGGGTGAAGAGGAAGACGTGGGCGAAGAGGAGGACGAGGGCGAGGAGGAAGACAAGGGCGAGGGAGAGCACCTCTTACCTCTCCCCTGAGTTTAGTTGTTTGGCGTTAGCCAGAATAAAATCACAAACTCTTTCTCTAGCGAGGGGCTAAATGGAACGGGGGCTGAACAAAATCGCCATTTGTCATCATCAGATCGAAGGAAAGGAAATGTTATATTCGGTGTGGAAGGGATGGAGTAGAGACGCCACGGTAAAGAGTAGAAGAATCTAGAATCAGGGGTGTCAAACTCATGGCTCGCGGGCCAAGTGTCGTAAGGCCCGCGGGCCTAATGTCTCATGGTCCGCGGGCCAAATGTCTCACGGCCCGCAGGCCAAACGTAGCCCCCGGGCCATGATGATTTTCAGTGACCCGCGCGAGGTGACAAGGGATTTTTCAGAATAATAATAATAAAAAGAATCACACGCTGGGAAAGGAATTACATAAGAACATAAAAATAAAGGAGACTGCAAGAGACCATAAGGCCTAAACTAGGCAGCTCCGTATCCATCATCACCTGTCATCCCCATCCATAAAGTTGTCTAATCGTTTTTTAAAACAACTGATAGTTTCAGCGCTTACTACATGGTTACTAAGTTTATTCCATTCATCGACCACCCTATTAGTGAACCAATTAGGCCTCGTGGTTTGAACCGCGGTGGTTCAATTGCAGTGTAAGTCAGTGGAGGCGTTCACACACAAACGCGCATTTCTTCGTTGACTACACGGTACCGTCGCTATTTACGTGCGGTTCAAACCATTAGTGTGAACAGGGCCAAAATGTGTTACAGTAACTCCCTCTGTCATTGGGCGATTTCAGTCAGTCCTTGCGGTGGAAGCGGAGATGGTGTGTGTGTGTGTGTATGATTCACCATGGTCTTGGATCGTGTGTTGTACTCGTGATCGACAGCTATTACCCTCCCAGAAGAGAGCTCTGAGCTCATACATGATCAATTTATGATTAATGCTGTGACTTTACACACACACCCAACTCCCTGCCCACGAGAGTTGGAGTAACAACTCACAGCGCAGCGTTACTGAAATTATTTCAGCCCTGGTCGGGATTCGAACCAGTACTGCCGTAGTGGCAGCCGGGAACTATGCATATATATATATATATATATATATATATATATATATATATATATATATATGTATACATATATATATATATATATATATATACATTATATGTATATATACATATATGATATGTATATATATATATACATATATTATATGTATATATATATATATACATACATATATATATATATATATATATACATAGAATATACTTGCATCCCTCCACATCCTCATACTCCCTCTCTTCTTCCTTTTTCCTCATTCCTCCTCTTCCCTTACCTTCTCTTTTCCTTCACCCATTTCCTCCTCCTTCTTCTCCTGCTCCTCTTCCTCCTCTTCCTCCTCCTCCTCCTCCTCCTCCTTCTCCTCCTCCTCTTCTTCTAGTTCCTTCTCTCTCAACCCTCCCGTT
>NC_134815.1:31575550-31583050 GCF_046742065.1 Oratosquilla oratoria
TTACCCCCTGGGGGGCGGAAGGTCATTGTCAATTAACTTATGATGGTGGGGCGACATCAGGTCACAGTCGCCAGGGTCACATAGTGTCGATGGGTTACAATTTACCTGATATCATCTTACTAATTTCTTGACAAATAAAATGATCAAGTTTGTATAAGCCTTTATGAAGGTTGGTATTTTGATTACTGGTGGTATGAATCAAACTACACTCTATTAAATTTCTTGCTATTATGTTGTTGGTATAATAGATTGGCTGAGCATTATCCCAATCAACTGGATGATTATTTAATTCAATATGTTTGAAAATACCACTCGAATTATTGCCATCCCTAACATTTTTCTTATGTTGTACAATTCTAATGTTTAAGGGTTTGGCAGTTTGACCTATGTAAAATTGATTACACATTTTGCAAGGAATTTTATAAATGCATCCTTTTTTAATTTCAATACTATTGTTGATGAGTTTATGTTTTACTGTACTATCATTTTTAAAAACTACCTTTACGTTAAATCTTTTTAATAACTCTGTGATACTTAAATTTTTTTCTTGAAATGGTAAAATTAAAACATTATGATAATTGAAAGGTGATTTGGGTTGAGGAGTTAAAAATGATTTCCTTGCAAAATTATAAGCAATATTAAGGAATTGCTTAGGGTATCTTAATTCTAGCCCAATGTTAAAAACATTTCTGATTTCTTCATCAATAAATTCAGGACTACAAATACGAAAAGCTCTTAAAAAACATAGAAGCAAAGACTGTACGTTTAATATTATTTGGATGAGAATAATAATAATGGATATATGAACTTACATTGGTTGGTTTACGATATACTTTAAATTTAAGGCTATTGTCATGACGTAGGATAGTGCAATCTAAGAAAGGTAAGGTACAATTTTTCTCAATTTCTAAAGTAAATTTAATAGAATCAACAAGGGTATTCAATTTAGTTAAAAAATCATGGATATTTTTATCTTCTGGCCAAAGACATAAAATGTCATCAATATACCTAAGCCAAGGGATGTTACGGGGGAAGATTTTGTGTAATATTTTAGTTTCGAAAAATTCCATGTATAAATTACTTAAAACTGGGGATAAAGGGTTTCCCATACTCATGCCGAATTTTTGGGAATAGAAATTACCATTAAATTGAAATTTACAATCTTTAACACATAACTTAATTAGTTCAATCAATGTAGAAGATGGCAATGGAAGAACATGTTTATTAAGTTCATCTTGAAGGTAAAATAATAGATCATTTATGGGAACTTTTGTGAATAAACTGATATAGTCAGTTTATTCACAAAAGTTCCCATAAATGATCTATTATTTTACCTTCAAGATGAACTTAATAAACATGTTCTTCCATTGCCATCTTCTACATTGATTGAACTAATTAAGTTATGTGTTAAAGATTGTAAATTTCAATTTAATGGTAATTTCTATTCCCAAAAAGTAAGCATTTATAAATAGAATAAAATTATACATATATGGGGTTAAGTCCTTTATGGTTGGTCCTTTTGTCGGGTTTAAACTTAACTGAGCTTGTTCAGGTTTAAGACGTGAAGGTGGAGTTCACCCAAATGCAGATATTGAAAGTCTCGATGCATCTACAAATATTGCTTTTTCGAACGTGAGGCGTTTGAGATTTTAAGGCTTAGGAAATCAAAGATGGAGTACACTGTAAGTCATAAGAACAAAAGAATGAAGGAGATTTCAAGAGACCATAAGGGCTACACTAGGCAGTTGCATGTCCATGACCACCTGTCATCCCCATCCATAAAGTTGTCTAACCGCTTCTTAAAACAACCGATAGTTTCAGCGCTCACTACATGGTTACTAAGTCTATTCCATTCGTTGACCCCCCTATTAGTGAACCAATTCTTTCCTATTTCCTTCTTAAATCTATATTTGTCCTATTTAAATCTATTACTACGAGTCCTACCCTGTTGTCTTAATATGATGACCTTGTTTGCCTCACCCATGTTGAAGCCTTTGATCCACTTGAATACCTCTATTAGATCATTCCGCACTGTCTCTTTCCAGAGAGTGTAAGTTAAGATGCCCAAGTCTATCCTCTTAAGGTAAATTTCTGAGCACGTGTATCATTTTGGTCATTCTTCTCTGTACTGATTCTAGTGAATTGACATTCATTCTAAAGGACGGAGACCAAAACTGTACCGCATAATCAGGGATGGATCAAACTAATGCAGATAGAGTTTGATAATGACCTCTGTACTTTTAATCGTAACCGTCCTAGCAATGAAACCTAATGCTCTGTTGGCTCTAGTCCTGGAGCTATGCACTGTTTCCTAAATTTGTTTACTGAGTTTATCCGTCTATTTGTTGACATCGAGTTTCGCGCCCACGTGAAGACCTTTTGGTCCATAACGATGTCGGTTGCAGAGAAATGATCAGTCGGTTATGTTGTTAGCTTAAGCTCTGCTGATTTGAACTCACAACGGTCCCGCGGTAGCCTGGTCGATACAGTGTCGAACTCATGAGCAGGTGGTCATGAGTTCGATTCCCAAGACCCGCTGCGATCTTCCATCTTTGGTTTCCGGCGGTCTTTGCCAGGTGGGGAGGTGACCTAACATGAGCCTTAAAAAAAAAAAAAAAAAAAAAAAAAAAAAAAAAAAACGGCTTGCCGCAACTGACAGGCTTTTCCTCTGCCAGGGGTTTCTCACTTTCCACTGCCTGGTAGTGAGATTGTGAGTGAAACTCACAGTCCACACAGTCCCGCAGCAGCTGGCAATGGTCCCCGGTCCTCCCCAGAGATCTCTTTTGATAGAAAGTTTAAAGTGTGTCTGCGTTTGATTAGTGAGGGACTTTCTATATCAATGGTTGAAAGTAGTAGGGGGAGGGAATCAGTTGCTCGCTGTCAGATCTCTTTGTATCGAAAGAAGAAGAAAAAGGAGAAGAAGAAGAAGAAGAAGAAGAAGAAGAAGAAGAAGAAGAAGAAGATGAAGAAGAAGAAGATAATGATGATGATGATGATGATGATGATGATGATGATGATGATGATGATGATGATGATGATCAATCAGATGATGATGATGAAGATGATGATGATGATGATGATGATGATGATGATGATGATGATGATGATGATGATGATGATGATGATGATGATGATGATGATCATCATCATCATCATCATCATCATCATCATCATCATCCTCATCATCATCATCATCATCATCACCACCACCACCACCACCACCACCACCACCACCACCACCACCACCACCACCACCACCACCACCACCACCACCACCACCACCACCACCACCCCCTGTCAGGAGGCTAGACGGTGCACCTTACAGAGGACTTTGTAGCGTGGAATTTAATGAACCATGTCCTTAGTCCAACTCGTTGGCGACAGAATTCGAACTGCCGTCACCTCAACCTCCGCTGTAAGTAGCTACGCTCTAACCCGCTCGGCCAGTCTCTAGTATTGAAAAGTAGAGGAAGTATAGACGAGGTAGACAAAAAATATCATCTGACATTTTGAAGATTAAGTGCCGGTTCCTCGAGGTTGCGTCTCCAGATGGGAGGGAGGAAGTTGACAAGGTATGAAGATGAACGACAGGTAGATGCTCCTTTCTGACGCCCTTCTCGCAAGAACAGTGCAGGTACCCGTTCTCGGTCCCATACAGGGCAGGACTCGTAGCCTATTAATCTAAATTGGACTAGTTTAGATTTAAGGAGGCAAGAACTGGTTTACTAATAGGATGGTCAACGAATGGAATAGACTTAGTAACCATGTAGTGAAGCTATCGGTTGCTTTGAGAAACGATTAAACAGCTTTATGGATGGGGATGACAGGTGGTAATGGACATGTAACTGCCTAGTGTAGACCTTATGGTCTCTTGCAGTGTCCTTCATTCTTATGTTCTTATAGTAAAGAAGGAAAAAATATATACAAATAGAAAATAACCAATTAACGGGCGTTAGTTTCACTTCTTTTCTTCGATTTCGGTTATGGCCGAGTAATGGACCAGAAGGGTCTTTCATTGAAAGGTAATCCATTACAGACTACATTTTTTTTTCCTTGCGGAGCTTTTCCAGCCACCTGCGCACCATTTACATATACCACTCCATCACGGGTTCAATACCATTCCCATAAAATGGATTTACATAGCCAACAAGCCAATGGCTCCGTTCCTCTCTCTGTTTCGTTCGCCCTTCTTGCAATCACGTTCTCAACTGTGGAGAACCCCAAACCCACAACAGTTTCTTAGATTGTACAGTATGTCTTTCATGCCAGACTGCATTTCTCATAATTCCAGGTAAATGAAAATATAAAGATAAATGGAATCCCCATGGAGTCCAGGAAATTCTTTCAGTGGACCCGTTGGGGTCTTAGACTCCCCGCTGGGAACCATTGCTCCCTCCCCCCCCCCCATCCCGCTTTACTCTATCACCCTCCCCTGACTCCCTAACAACAACCCCCCCACTCCCACTTCCGTCTGACCCTTCAACCCTGCTCTGCCTTCAGCGTCCCTCTTGAATCGTAATTATTTATGCACGACTTGGGTCTCGCCCTGAGAACCAGTCCTTCTCACCCATTTCTAAGAGCCTGGAAGCTCTTAGCCATAACCGTGATCATCTCCTTTGCCCTATGTGCTCAGTCTACCAGGTCGTGTGGCTGCAGACGCCTGGGGTCATGGGGATTCGAACCCGGATACACCGTGTGCAGACCAAAGTAGGATGCAACTCGTTCCTCGAACTTGTTCTATTCGTATTACTCGGACATTTAGTCTACGCCTCTTCTGGATGACGTAACACTTGCAGTCCTCGTGATTGGTTAAGAAATTTAAGATAACCAATTACGGTGGCTGTGGAATCTACGTCATCAGAATAGGTCGGTTTCCTTCCTGAGAAATGTTCGAATTCAGAATTGGGTCTGGTTCTGCCCCAATCGGTTTTTGGCAACTGCTACCGGGTTTCCTGCTTGTCGAAGCTCCTATTGGCCTTAAATCCTTCTTTTTCCTCCTTCCTTTCTTCTTTCTTTCCTTCTATTCCTCTCTCTTTCTTTCATTCTTTCTTAGATTTAAAAAGGAAATAGCCAAGAACTGGTTTACCAAGAGAGTGGTTAACAAATGGAATAAACTTAGTGAATGTGTAATGAGCACTGAAACCATTGGTTGTTTTAAGAATTTCCCTCAGTCTTATGCTATCTTATTTTCTTCCTTCGATGACGTCATTGAACCCGTGACGCCATAGCCCCCGAGCAGTGGCTATTATGAAGAAAGGTGCGTGGGGTCGACTACAATAGAAATTGTACAAAATGCCTCTGTGGCGGGGGAGTCTTTCTCTGCACCCCCACAAGGATGAAGGCCGGCTTCCTGGCTCGTCTTCTTTGATCCAACTCACTCTTTTTAACAGCTTGTGATACATCGTGCGGATTTGTAAAAGCATGTGAAGTTTTCAGCGTATTTCTTCGCAGTGCATCCTATGTATCTGTTGTATTGTGTTGTACAATGTAATACTTTGAGAACCCTCGTGCGGGATTAACCATAAATATAGAAGCGCTGGTAAGTGACAGTTTCTTTGTGAGTCAGGGCTTATGATGGACCATGATGACAAATTGCGCCCATTTTTTCCGTCCATAATGAAGTCTAGTGCAGGGGAGGAAAGTAATACAGATAATTTCTAAAAGATGAGAAAGAACCTGTTGGGAATTTATAGAGGATTATACATGCATGTGAGCATACGCATGCGCGTTTGCATACATAAAGGGGTGTGCACGCACACGTGCAATCATACACACGACTCGACGGCGTAGTGGTAGCGTTCGCGGCCGCCACTACGGCGGTCCGAGTTCTAATCCCGCCCATGGTTGAAATAATTTCAGTATCGCTGCGTTGCCCTGCGAGTCGTTACTCCAACTCTCGTGGGCGGAGAGTTGGGGGTGTGCGTGTAAGGTCACAACGTTACCCATAGATCGGTCATATATGAGCTCTGAACTCTCTTCCGGGAGGGAAATAGCTGTCAATCACGAGTACAACACGTGATCCAAGACCATGGTGAATCACACACGCGTACGCACACAAACACGCACACGCACACAAACACGCACACGCACACACACACACACACACACACACACACACACACACACACACACACACACACACACACACACACACACACACACACACACACACACACACACACACACACACACACACACATTCTACACTCCCAATATGAACCTGACTCCAGCCATTTGGCATTATATTTTGTCATGAAATAAACGACTTATCCATAATTGCTTTGGGTCCAGATAGTCCGTGATTACTTGATCAATGAGGAACTGCCTTGACTCCCGTCTTGGATTCTTGCATCAAGACTTTAATATTCATTGATGTTAGTAGCCACCAACGACGCTGTGTAACTGGATTAATTAATTAATTAATTAATTAATTAATTTATTTATTTGTTTATTTTAACTCCCCCGTTTATATATATATATATATATATATATATATATATATATATATATATATATATATGTATATATATATATATATATATATGTATATATATATATATATATATATATATATATATATATATATATATATATATATATATATATACAGTACCTGCCCACGAAGGCTATCTTTACGCTTAGTACTATTATAGTTATTATTTTGATATATCATAAATATAATTAGTTATGTGTTTTCTATCTATAATCTATTACATTATCAATTTATCATTCATTGTGAGTTTTCTATTTTCTATCATTTTAGTATTATCTAGCTAAGGCAAAGTACAGGTAGAAAGAATGTCAAAGAGAGTAAAAAAAATATTGGTGTTATTTGTGCATGTGGGGGAATGAATTAGGAAAGAAAAGCAGAGATAATGTGAAAAGCAGAAGCGGATGGAGTGAGCCTGAGAGGAAGACCGAGAGTGCGATGGTGTGAAAGACCCCTTGGAAGTTTGTGATATGCCTGTCGAGCTGGGAAGAGAGCGCCTAAAATTGAAGTGAATTGAGAGAGATTGTGAATAGAGGAAAGAATGGTGTGGCCCGAAGAGTTGTTCTCAAAGACAGTGTGGAAAGCAGAAGTGAATGGAGTGAGCTTGAGAGTAAGACCGATAATGAGATGGAGTGAAAGAGGTCTTGAATGCATGTGCTATGTCTGTCGAGCTGGGAAGAGAGAGTGCCAAAATTAGGAGTGAATTGAGGAAAATTGTGAACAGATGAAGGAATGGGGTGGCTCGAAGAGGTTTCCCATTTGTTCCGTAATTTATTTAAGAGTGGAAGAGGAAAGGATCACCATGAGGTGAAGTGGACTGTTGAATTCTGCTGTGGAAGAACTGGCCTTCGCTTCATTGTTTTTGACTCGGGAATTGTGGCGAAAAAGATGATTAGATGGGATATCAGAAGTGTTGCAACGAAAACAAGTAGGCATGGAGGAGGCAGAATATCAGTGCCAAGATGGAAGTCTCTGAAGAAGACTCGTCGATCATCTTTCAACCGGCAAGC
>NC_134815.1:31588050-31590550 GCF_046742065.1 Oratosquilla oratoria
TTGCTGATGATACAAAACTGTGCGGAATGACAAATAATCACTTAAATCGATTAGATACTCAAGAAGATTTAGGTGGTGGAATTATATAAAACAGTGGACAGTGAGAAGGATCTCGGGGTAATTATCAGTAACAATCTCAAATCATCTAAGCAATGTATTTCAGCCTCTGAGAAAGCGAATAAGATTCTAGGACCGATTGCGCGATCTTTTGATTCCAAAAGCCCATCTCTCATTAACAAGCTGTTTCCGTATAGTCATCGAATCTCATTAAAGGCAATGACCGATTAGAAAAAGTAAAACGGTGAGCCACAAATCTGATTCCAAATATAAAAAATAAATCTTACGAAAATCAATTAAAACATATGAATCTGTTTTCCCTAAAAAAGCGTAGACTCTGAGATGACTTGATACGGGTCTTTAAGATTCAAAAGAGAATTGACAACATTAAAAGTGACAAAATTTTCACACTGAATGAGAATCCGACAAGAAATAATGGTCTCAAATTGTCAGGAAAAAGATTTAATTTGGAAGTGGGTAGAAACAACTTCGCCAACCGTGTAGTTAATGAATGGAATAAACTTCCTGCAGAGACAGTGCAATGTAGTTCACTTCGAAGCATTAAGATTCGTTTAGATAAACACCTAAGCAAGATGCTGTAATGCCTGCCATTCATTTTATATTATTTGTTTATTTGCTTGTTATTATTTGTCTGTTTATTATTATTAGCTTGATTAATATTTATTATTAGTTATCTGTCAATTTATTATTATTTACTATTTACCTGTTTGTTTATCATTTAACTTAACATATTCATTTATTTTATTTATTATTATTTATGTTATTATAACTCTTTATTTATTTATCTATTTATTCATTTATTTATCATTATAATTTTTTCGCGTCCAATCTAGTTATGGACCAATAGGTCTTCTGTCGACATGCTCCTTCTTTGTAATCCTTTGTGTGTGTATACATACATATATATATATATATATATATATATATATATATATATATTTATATATATATATGTATATATGTGTGTGTGTGTGTGTGTGTGTGTGTGTGTGTGTATGTATGTGTGTGTGTATTTATGTATGTATATATAGTGTATACAGGGCAGATATTCCAAAGGTAACAGAAATTCTGGTAGCAACAATTTTGTAGACATACTCTAGAATTCAGTTGAACATCTATTCTTAAAAATCCTTCCTTAATGGGCAGAGAGCATTCTACCCCTTAGGCAAAATAAAGTGTTCTGACTGAAAAATAAATAAATAAATAAATAAAAAATATATAACAAAAGGAATGGGTCTCAGGTAGGCTCCATTGTTGAAAGAAGAGAGGGTGACCTTCGTAGCTGAATGAAATTGTCTGTTGATTGAAATGCTTTGCTGGTAATGAAAAGACTTCTGTCCACAAAAGGTCTTTTAAATGTGTGGCATTTAAGGATGATGAGGAAAATGCACTGCATGTAAGGTCACTGGAGTTTTCCTGGTGTTTGTTGTTGCATTCAGGAGCGGGGAGAGGATTTGTAAATAAAACAGGACAACCAAGAGGCGAAAACAACTGCGCCACGTGACAGAATGCAGGGCCGGGTGCCGGAAGCATTCCGTGACCTTTGACCGACGAGACGGAGAGTCTGTAGAGTCTACCACGGCAGAGTTACTCGCTCGCTGGATCGCTCCGAAACGGACGGAAAACGGACGGAAACGGACGGAAGTTGATTCAAGAACGTCTTGACTCGTAGGGAAATTGTATTAAAACGAATTTGTTGCCCCTCAGGATGAGGAACGCGAGATGAAGAAGAAGAAGAAGAAATGATTCGATTTAGGTTCGTAATGTGTGAGGTCTCAGTCTTCATTTTGCAGAAGCCTCTCATGGACACAAACACATCTCTCACTCTTTTGCACTTACATGAACTTGCAGAAATGTTTAGTACGGTATGCACACTTATATAATAGATAATCATACACATATTTATACATGGAAACGTACATGTATACAAGCTGAAAATATCATAGCATGTTTTCATAATATAATCATGTCAATCATACATGCATCCGTATCTCGTATACAAACGTATGTACATACCTATACGTGCATAAGTATATACATATCATGAATGTATATACATATATACATATATATATATATATATATATATATATATATACTGTATATATATATATATATATATATATATATATATGTATATATGTATATATATATATATATATATATATATATACATATATATACTGTATATATATATATATATATATGTATATATGTATATATATATACATATATATATATATTATATATATATATATATATATATATATATAATGTATGTGTGCTTACATGAGTACAAACGGCCACTTTTGCATACATACATACATACATACATACATACATACATACATACATACATACGCACATATATGCATACGTGCATACATACGTACATACATGCATACGTGCATACATGCATTTA
>NC_134815.1:31595550-31598050 GCF_046742065.1 Oratosquilla oratoria
CTCTCTCTCTCTCTCTCTCTCTCTCTCTCTCTCTCTCTCTCTCTGTCTCTCTCTCTCTCTCTCTCTCTTTCTCTCTCTCTCTCTCTCTCTCTCTCTCTCTGTCTCTCTCTCTCTCTCTCTCTCTCTCTCTCTCTCTCTCTCTCTCTCTCTCTCTCTCTCTCTCTCTCTCGTTTTTTTTTTTACTAGAGGCTTCTCTAAGCATTTGCAAGCACAACCCCTTTACCATGAAAAAATCAGCCCTTCACACCAAAATAAAAGTGGAAATATAAAAGCCGTAAAATTATCTAGACTTGAAACTATCTTATATGTCCAGACTTGCACGCGCCCCACCTTTATGCATATATATATGTATATATATATATATATTTATATATATATATATATATATATATATATATATATATATATATATATATATATATATATATATATATATATATATATATATATACCGACGCGCGCGCACACACACACATACACATATATATATATATATATATATATATATATATATATATATATATGTATATATATATATATATATATATATATATATATATATATATATATATATATATATATATATTTTATATCCTTTCCCTTTATATCTTGATTGAAAACGTGTTGGGATAACTGATAGAATTATACTTCGAACGTATGTAATGCAGACACTTATTCCTGGAATGATTTCATTGTTTTTATAAAACAATAAATTTTGAGCAGATGACTCCTCACACGCCTTCGTATCCTGCTGACGCCTCTTTAGGGAGGGAGGGGGCGTGTCCCGTCCCCCCTAGTATGGAGAACACTGGTCTAGAGGAACCTAGAGGAGGTCCCTAGCAACAGGCCCCCTTTCGTCCCTACCAAGGCCTCCCTTCCTCCAACTAAAGCTTGTTCCAGCATTAGCATGAATTACTGCCGCTATTACCATTCTAGTCATATACGTTATCGTTACCAGAATCAATACTCAAGTCGTTTCACATTGGTACTATCGTAATGGTGATTGCTGCTGCGATGGAGTGGTCTCCCACACATTGTTTCTGGGCTTTGTGGATCCGGGAGTAGAGGGTGAAGAGGAAATCCGGGGCTAGTGACAATCACTGGTCACATGAAAAGCACCCAGAACGGTGATTGTTGCTGCGAAAAAGTGGTCTCCCAGATGTTGTTTCTGGGATTTGTGGATCTGGGAGTAGATTGGGTAGAGGAAATGCGGGGCTGGTGACAATCACTGGTCACATGAAAAGCACACACAACGCTACAGTACATAAAACAACCCTGTGGCTTTTATCAAAGAGAGATATGGGAAGGGGGGAGGGGAGACTAGTGGCGGTTATAGGGCCTCTGCGATCTTCCTTGGAGCGAAAAAGGGAACAACATTTAGCAGAGTGTTGCGTATTTTATCCTCCCCCCTTCCTTGCTAAAGATTTGAAATTATTGCATGTTTCCCTTTATTGCGATATTCGCGAGAAGTAGGATTTTTTTCCAACGATGCTGGACTTATATTTCTGTCAGTATGTTGTAAATTAATTTCTCAGACGAAGTATTCATTGTTCAAACTTTAATCAAGAGGCAATTTTCAAGGGGAATTCTGTACTGTGAATATGGGTTTTCATAATTTGAGTTTCATTTTTTCATGCATGGGATATATATATATATATATATATATATATACATATATATATATATATATATATACATATATATTTACATATATATATATATATATATATACATATATATATATATACATATATATATATATATATATATATATATATAATTTTTATGACAGTTGCATGCGGGGCTCGAACCCGCTGTACTCGGCTATGCGTAAATTACCTGTACGGCTCCCTAGACCACTACACCACAGAGACTATAAAATCCTTGAAACCTGGAATCGAACTGATTCCCGAGGGAAGGAAGATCACTTATTACGGCGATCCGAATTCCTGTATTACTCAAGGACCAGCCCACCAGTGGTGTGAGGTAAGGACCGGGACGAACCCCTTTCACGCTTATCGCCATTGTAACTATGAGAGAAATACGCTAATGGCAGCGACATCAAACCGATAATTTTTTATGACAGTTGCATGCGGGGCTCGAACCCGCTGTACTCGGCTATCCGTAAATTACCTGTACGGCGCCCTAGACCACTACACCACAGAGACTATAAAATCCTTGAAACCTGGAATCGAACTGATTCCCGAGGGAAGGAAGATCACTTATTACGGCGATCCGAATTCCTGTATTACTCAAGGACCAGCCCACCAGTGGTGTGGGGTAAGGACCGGGACGAACTCCTTTCTCGCTTATCGCCATTGTAACTATGAGAGAAATACGCTAATGGCAGCGACATCAAACCGATAAAAAACATTATGACAGTTGCATGCGGGGCTCGAACCCGCTGTACTCGGCTATCCGTAAATTACCTGTACGGCGCCCTAGACCACTACACCACAGAGACGATAAGCGTGAAAGGGGTTCGTCCTGGTCCTTACCC
>NC_134815.1:31613050-31615550 GCF_046742065.1 Oratosquilla oratoria
TCTTCCTCCTCCTCTTCCTCCTCCTCTTCCTCCTCTTCCTCCTCTTCTCTTCCTCCTCTCCTTTTTCTTTGCCCCCTTCCCCCTCCCTTCCCAACCCCTCCACATCCTCCTCCTCCTCCTCTTCCTCCTCTTTCTCCTCTTCTTCTTCTTTGCCCCCCTCCCCCTCCCTCCCCAACCCCTCCACATCCTCCTCTTTCTCTCTCCTCTTCCTCCTCTTCCTCCTCTCCTCTTCCTGCTCTTCTTTTTCTTTGCCCCTTTCCCCCTGCAACCACAACCCCTTCACATCCTCCTCCTCCTCTTTCTCCTCCTCTTCCTCCTCTCCCCCTTCCACCATTCCCCCTCGTCTTCTTCGCCATCTTCATCAGTCTTATCACATCATCATGTGATCACCCTCGGCCCATTTGTCCACATCATCACATTTTAATGAAATAAAAATTGCAGTTAATGAAAGATAAAAAAGTCTGAGTTTTCAGTGAATATATATTTTTTCTTTTAATCTTTTCACTAACTGACAGCCCGTGGAATAGTGACTTTCCTTGATGAATCAGGGACATGTATTATGACTGTAATAGTAGTACCAGCAGCAGCAGCAACAGTAGTAGTAGTAGTAGTAGTAACAGTAGTAGTAGTAGCAGTAGTAGTAGTAGTAGTAGTAGTAGTAGTAGTAGTAGTAGTAGTAGTAGTAGTAGTAGTAGTAGTAGTATTTATAGTGGTGATAGTAGGATTCGTTATAGTAGTAACGGTGGTAGTAGTAATAGTAGTAGTGGTAGTAGTAGTACTAATAATAGTAATAATAGTACTTATAGTGGTGGTAGTAGGACCCGTTATAGTAGTAACGGTGGTAGTAGTAATAGTAGTAGTAATAGTAGAAGTAATAGTAGTAATAATAGTATTCATAGTGGTGGTGGCAGTTATGGTATAAAAGACGAGAAAGACGTCCATAGAAAATCAAAGGAAGAGAGAGGAAGGAAGGAGGAGGAAGAGTAGAGAGGAAGGAAGAGGAGGAGGAGGAGGAGGAGGAGGAGGAGGAGGATGGAGGAAGGAGACTTAGGAGATTACCTTGATACCACGTCGCTTTCTGTCTCCCTTTTCCCCTCCCACTCCCCCTCTCTCTCCCTCCTCCTCCTCCTCCTCCTCCTCCTCCTCCTCCTCCCTCTCCCCTCCCCCCTCCTCCCTCTCCCCCTCCTCCATCTCCCCCTCCTCCCTCTCCTCCTCGTCCTCCCTCTCCCCTTCCTCTCTCTCCTCCTTCTCTTACTCCTCAATCTCCTTTTCCTCCTCCTCCTCCTCCCCCTCCTCCCTCTCACCTCCTCCCTCTCACCTCCTCCCTCTCACCTCTTCCCTCTCCACTCTTCCCTCTCCCCCTCCTCCCTCTCTCCCTCCTCCCTCTCACCTCCTCCCTCTCACCTCCTCCCTCTCACCTCCTCCCTCTCACCTCTTCCCTCTCCAGTCTTCCCTCTCCAGTCTTCCCTCTCCCCCTCCTCCCTATCCCCCTCCTCCCTCTCCTTTACCTCCTCCTACCCCTACCTCTCGTTCTCCTATTCCTCCTTCTCATTTTCCTCCTTCACTTCTCCACTTCTCCTCCCCCTCCCCCTCCTCCCTCTCCCCTCCTTCCTCTCCCTTACCTCCTCCTCCTTCTCTTCCTCTTCCTCCTTCTCATTTTCCTCTTCCTCCTTCTCATTTTCCTCTTCCTCCTCCTCCTCCTCCTCCTCCTCCTCCTTCCCTCCCCTCCCCTCCCGCCTTCCTCCGGATTGTTTCCGGCCGTCGGATCGCCGGCGCCAGCCGGCCATCCATCCGGTCCCGTGATTCGTCGATGGAGGAGATGGCCTCTGACATAATGGCATCTCTCCAACTGTGATTTTATGACGTCATGTCGTCTCTAACTAGGGCTCTCGTGACGTCATGTCGTCTCTAACTAGGGGTCTCGTGACGTCATGTCGCCTCTCTAACTATGGTCTTATGACGTTATTTCTCCTCAACAGTGATCTTATGACGTCATGTCGCCTCTGCAACTGTGGCCTTATGACGTCATGTCGCCTCTGCAATTGTAGTCTTGTGACGTTATGTCGTCTCTCCAACTGTGATCTTATGACATCATGTCTCTCCAACTGTAGCCTTATGACGTCATGTCGCCTCTGCAACTGTGATATTATGACGTCGTGTCGTCTTTCCAACTGTGGTCTAGTTACGTCATGTCTTTCCAACTGTGGTCTTATGACGTCATGTCGTCTCTCCAACTGTGGTCTTGTTACGTCATGTCGCCTCTGCAACTGTGGCCTTATGACGTCATGTCGTCTCCCCTGACAATCAAACAATTGGATTTCGGGTCGGCCGAGCAAGAGGGAATGTTCCTTTATTTATTGTTCTTTATATATTGTCTTCCCAGCTGCTCTTTGGGAAAAAAAACCTCGGGATACTCTTTAAGAAAAAATCTTTGAGATACTATATCAAAGACAAAATAATCCTTCTAGATGATATACGAAGAAATATATAGACTTTTTCT
>NC_134815.1:31628050-31633050 GCF_046742065.1 Oratosquilla oratoria
GGGCAGTGGGCGGTATACAGGGATGACTCGTCATCCACGAGGAGCTAATATGCGAGGGAGGAAAGGGTGGTGGATGGGAGTGGAGTGGGTGGGAGTAGGTACGTGCCTTTGAATTTGCTACCTCCCTTATAAGGGAGAAAACGCTTTTGGTGTATAGATAGATACAAATATAATAATTAAGATTATTCTTTATGCTGCCAATAAATCGATAATGAATTACAGGGGTGCAATAAGTCACGCCAGACTTATTGAATACAAAATTACCCACAGTGAGGTGATTAATTAACCCTATTTGGGAACATCAACCTAAAAACCATGCTACACATACTCCTTCGAATATTAAAAGCAAAATTTTGAGTTGAATATTTTTCGAAAAGTCTTCAAGAGAAAACGGGCTCTCAGTCTACGGGCCTCAGAGTCACGTTGCGCTGGGGTCCCTCGAGTATTAAAACCTCAATTTTGACTCCAAAATTATTCGAGGAGATTCGTTAAGAAAAAAAAAAAAGGGGGTGGGGAGACTTCAAGCCGCGAGCCTCAGTTTCAAGGAAACGACCAAGAAGTTGTTCGGGGTAAGTTTCCTCGACTTCAGTTTACATATTTCAGATCGGCAACAACAAACCAGAAGAGGCATAAGAAAAAACATTACTTAACCTGGTACAAAGCGTTTACCTGTGTGTGTGTGTGTGTGTATGTGTGTGTGTGTGTGTGTGTGTGTGTGTGTGTGTGTGTGTGTGTGTGTGTGTGTGTGTGTGTGTGTGTGTGTGTGTGTGTGTGTGTGTGTGTGTGTGTGTGTGTGTGTGTGTGTGTGTGTGTGTGTGTGTGTGTAATGTTCGACTAATTACCTGACCTAAATCCAATTTAATGTCTTTCTGATTAAGGAGAGCTACGTGAGGGCGCACACACACACACACACACACACACACACACACACACACACACACACACACACACACACACACACACACACACACACACACACACACACACACACACACACACACACACACACTGTCTGCCATGGCTGTTTCATTTACTTTCGCCTTTATTCTCAAGCACTTTTTCTTTTACTCTCTCTCTTTCTCTCTCTCTCTCTCTCTCTCTCTCTCTCTCTCTCTCTCTCTCTCTCTCTCTCTCTCTCTCTCTCTCTCTTATTCTCGTCGCATCTCATTGGCTTGCAACTTCTTTTCGCATTTCCCATGGCTACTAATTTCTTACCTCTCCCTTCTCTCTACTCTCCTAATACTCTTTACATCACCCCTCTTTTTCTCTCTCCATCTTCCCCCCTTCCTCCTCCTCCCCCATCCTCCTGCAACTCTAAATCCGACGTAACCCGAGCCAGTCTACACATTCAAACGCGTTCAAACACATCGGGGAGGAGGGAGAACGGGGGAGTGGGGAGGGGAGGGGGGGCAGTAGGGGAGTCGCGATCCACGCTCGCTCTAAATTATCTGAGAGTAAACAGAGCCAAGGGTATGTGGCAGCGAGGCGGCACGTTCAGCCCGGGAGAGCCACCAACCAGCACGTCATTCCCAGTAATTGAAGCACCAATCAGCGAGGGCCTACATGGCTCGGCGAGGAGGGCCGGGGGGAGGGTGGGGGAGTGTCCACGCATGCGTACTGGCGCTGTGATTGGTTGATATATTTTTCTTTTATTAGTTTATTCTTTTTTATTATCTGTTGTTTTATATTTTCTCATCCTATGTTATGTATTTAGTTTCATCATGTTACATTGTATACATTTTATATATTTCATTTTTTTTTTTTTTATGATTAGCATATTTTATGTAGGAAACGCCACTGTGCCACTGCTCGTTTCTTAGTCGCCTCTTCTGTTTTTTTTATGCGGTTTCTGAGTAAAAAGGATCCGTTCATCTTTGGTTTAGTTTTAAAGAACGTGAATGCGCAAACAAACTGCAGCATGGGCACATCGCATGGACAGAGCCCACGAGGCCTCTTTCAGATAAAATCGTCGGGTAATCATTTAGCTTCAGTTCTGACATAAACGAGTTTCCTGATTTTGTTCTGAATGACCTCAGATGACTGAACAAGTTCGTGTAACGTTTCTATTACGATAAGGAGCTGGGACGACCTTGGGAACTCCAAGAACACGACCAGTTATTAGGGTTGACATTATAATGATTTTTTTTTATATCATTATTTTCTTTTTAATCTAAAAAAAAAAAAGTTTCTGGCAAGTGGTTGTTCAATATTTAATCAATCTCAAGGGTCGGGATACTGTTTGATTTGATTTGATTTGATTTGATTTGATTTTAATCTAATTGATTCTATTTCATTTTATTTATTTCATTTGAATGGGTGGGGAAATTGTAAACACTTTTCTTTCGGCAACAAGTTCGATTCGGTTGTTGATATACAGATATGTAAATAATTCTGTATTGGCCTTTTTCCTCGCCCAAATAAAATTATCCAGCGTCAGTCAGAATATAATTAATCAAATAGACACAAGGTAACAATAGGATAAGTCTGAATGCAGCTATGAAGACGAACATGGAACGTAACACAAAACGTACTTTTACTGTGAAGTAATGGTACTGGAGACATGGAGGGTGGGTTGATGACGTCATCCATAATGTTTTAGTGACCACATAACCGAAGCTATATGAAACTCATTAAAGTCTCGTTCACGTTCTTTCATCATCGTAAACCAACACTTAGTGAGTCCGATCACTGTGGCTCCGGTACTCCGCTCAAGAAAGCGGATCTTGTGATAGCACCTAGACCGAAATATCTAAACTTTTCTGAGGCATATGCTCCCATAAGTTGAAAATAATCGCCTGAAATTAGCTAAAATAAAACAATAAGTGTTTGGCCTGGAAAGGACAACGCAGAGTGCTTGGCCTTGAAGGGACAACGCTGAATGTTAAGCCTGGATGGGACAACGCTGAGTGCTTGGCCAGAAAGGGACAACTCTGAGTGCTTGGCCAGAAAGGGACAACGCTAAGTGCTTGGCCTGGAAGGGACAACGCTAAGTGCTTGGCCTGGAAGGGACAACGCTAAGTGCTTGGCCTGGAAAGGACAACGCTGAGTGCTTGGCCTGGAAGGGACAATACTGAGTGATTGGCTTTGAAGGGACAACGCTGAGTGCTTGGCCAGAAAGGGACAACGCTGAATATTTGGCCTGGAAGGGACAACGCTGAGTGCTTGGCCTGGAAAGGACAACGCTGAGTGCTTGGCCTGGAAGGGACAACGCTGAGTGCTTGGCCTGGAAGGGACAACACTGGGTGCTTGGCCTGGAAAGGACAACGCTGAGTGCTTGGTCTAGAAGGGACAAGGCAGAGTGCTTGACCTGGAAAGGACAAAGCTGAGTGCTTGGCCAGAAAGGGACAATACTAAGTGATTGGTCTATAAGGGACAAGGCAGAGTGCTTGGCCTGGAAGGGACAAAGCTGAGTGCTTGGCCTGGAAGGGACAACGCTGAGTGCTTGGCCTGGAAGGGACAACACTGAGTGCTTGGCCTGGAAGGGACAACGCTGAGTGCTTGGTCTGGAAGGGGCAACGCTGAGTGCTTGGTCTGGGAGGGACAAAGCTGAGTGGTTGGCCTGGAAAACACAACACTGAGAGGTTAGCCCGGAAAGAACAACACTGAGTGGTTGATCTGGAAAAGACAACACTGAGTGGTTGGTCTGAAAGGGACAACGCTGAATGTTTGGCCTGGAAAAGACAACGCTGAGTGTATGGCCTGGAAGGGCCAACGTAGATTCCTCCCGAAGTGGAACACAGTCACGTGTGGGTCACCTCAATGATTTAAACCTACGCGTAACCTAGATAGTGAGTTTGAAATAAGAGGAGGGATGCGAAGGGAGGGAAGGAGTTAGGGAGGGAAAGGGGGCAATGGGGAGAAGGAGGGGTGGGGAAGCCCATGATGGTATTAGAAATAATGGAATGCTGGAACAAAAGTTAAGTCATTTTGTAGTTATATAGTTTTGTAGTTTTTTGGTCGTCTTCGGAGTCCTGTTTCTTCACTGTTGGGGGAATAGGTCGGGTTAGGGTCTAAAAGGTGAAGGAGATGGATGGGGGCTAGACCCCATCAATTTTGTAACTTCTTTTCTGTTTTGTTTTTCTTCCGAATTCATAAAATTTTATTCTGTTAAGTAACTTTGGTTTCCCAGTGTCATTTCTTTTTTCCTCAAAAGGAAATCCAGGGACTTCTGGGGAAACTCGATTAGTTTTCTTTCCCTCCAGCTTTTGTGTTGATTTTCTACGGCTTATTATAATCGCTCAGTAACAACCAGAATAGATGCAAAGGGCGTTACTTGAAGTAAAAGCATAAACTTGAATAAAGAGCCAATAAAACAATAAATAAATAAACAAATAAATTGATAATTAGAGATATCAATGGATGACCGGATATCGTTGTTGAGTATTTGATGTATTTCTGCATATGCAGTAGCTCTGATATAATTGAGTTGAATTTTTGTAAATTAATTTTGATGAATACAATATCAATGAGAGCACGTTGCTGTTGTTTTATTAATCTCTCATAAGTCAGATTTAGGTGTTAGGATAATTGTGATAATTTCATTTTGTGCCTGCGGTTTTTTCAGATCGTCCGCCATTAGACAGACAAAATTTTGTAAAGTGTGCCACACATTGGCTAAGAGACTGGATTTGGCGAGAAATCAGTCAAGGAAAAAGGCGAAATGGGGCATAAAGGAAAATAGGATGAGCCAATAAAGAAAGGGGAAATAAACAAACAGAGCAATAAAGAAGGAAACTAATCAAGGGAGAGAGCGAGAGAGAGAGAGAGATAGATAGAGAGAGGGATAGATAGAGAGAGAGAGAGAGAGAAAGAGATAGAAGAAGAAAGAGATAGATAGAGATAGAGATAGAGGGAGAGATGGAGATAGAGGGAGAGGTGGAGAGAGAAAGGGAGAGAGAGAGAGAGAGAGAGAGAGAGAGAGAGAGAGAGAGAGAGAGAGAGAGAGAGAGAGAGAGAGAGATGGAGGAAGAAAAATAGATGGAGATTGAAAAAGAGAGATA
>NC_134815.1:31643050-31645550 GCF_046742065.1 Oratosquilla oratoria
CTGTGACCTTATTCGACCTTTTTTGTCGTTGACGCCACTTGGTTTTATTCATGTCCAAGTGCGAAAAGTTAATGAAGTTGTCCCATTTACCTTTTCTTTCTTCACTGCTCCCAACCCACCTGCTTTCCCCTCTCTCTCTCTCTCTCTCTCTCTCTCTCTCTCTCTCTCTCTCTCTCTCTCTCTCTCTCTCACTCTCTCTCTCTCTCTCTCTCTCTCTCTCTCTCTCCTTCTCTCTCTCTCTCTCTCTCTCTCTCTCTCTCTCTCTCTCTCTCTCTCTCTCTCTCTCTCTCTCTCTCTCTCTCTCTCTCTCTCTCTTTCCCCTCATATGTGACACTCCCCCGTGCTCTTTAGTTCCTTCCCTCTTTCGCTAAACGTTGCTCTTTAGTCTCCTCCTCTTTGACGCTTCGTACTTTCTTTGTTGACCTCATTCCCTGACCTCCATCGTCATCGCCCCTTCCTCCCTCCCTCCCCTCCCTCCCCTCCTCCCTTCCTCTTTTGTCGCCAGATCTTCCTACACCTCCTCCTCCTCCTCCTCCTCCTCCTCTTATTCCTCCTCTCGTTTGCATCTCTTTGTTCGCCTCCTTTATCACTTCCTGCCCAAGCTTTCTTCCGCTTCAGCCTCTACCTCAGCCTCCTCTTCCTCCTACTCCTCCTCCTCTTCTTCCTCTTCCTTCTTCTTCTCCTCCTCCTCCTTCTTCTCCTCCTCTTCCTCCTCCTCCTCTTCCTCCTTGTCCCTCTTTTATCTCTTCTCCATCTCCTCTTGCCTTTCCTCCTCATCTTCTTCCTCCTCCTCTGTCTCCCCTTCTCCACCTTCTCTTACCCACCTCTTCCCCCTCGTCCCTCTCTTCCCTCTGCTCCTTATCTTCTTGCTTTTCCTCCCCCTCCTCTTTCCCCTCTCCCTCCCCCTCATCCTCTCCCTCCCCCTCCCTTCCTGTTCCACCTCATCTTTCCTTTCCTCTTTCTTCTCGTCCTCCTTCTTCTTCTTCGCCTTCTATTTCTTCTCCTTCTCCTTCTCCTCCCCTTCTCCTCCTCCTTCTCTTTCTCCTCCTTCTCCTCCTCCTTCTCCTCCTCCTTCTCTTTCTCCTCCTTCTCCTTCTTCTCCTTTTTCTTCTTCTTCTCCTTCTCCTTCTCCTCCTCCTTCTCTTTCTCCTCCTTCTCCTTCTTTTTATTTTTCTTCTTCTCCTTTTCCTCCTTCTCCTCTTTTTCCTTTTTCTTCTCCTTCTCCTCCTTCCTCTCCTTCTTTTCCTTCTCCTTCACCTTCTCCTACTTCTTCTTCTCCTTTTCTTTCTCCTCTTCCTACTACTGTTTCTCTCCTCTTCCTCCTTTTACTCTCTTTCCCCGTGGTCCTCCTTATTCTTTGTATCCTATCCATCTTCATCTAAGTCTTCCTCTATTTCCATCCTTCTCCCTTTTTCAACTCGTCTTCACATCCTCCTTCCACTTCCTGTACATCATCTTATCTCCTCGCTCTTCTCATCAAATTCCTTTTCATCTTCTTCTATTTCCTTTCCTTCCCCATTTTCTTCCTTCCTCCATCTCCAAATTCTTTGGTTCCCTCCCTCTCCTTCCCTCTCCCTCCACTTCCCCTCCTACTCTGACCCCACCTATAGCTCCTCCTCCTCTTCTCCCTCTTCTCCCTCCTCTCCCTCCTCTCCATCCTCTCCTTCATCTCCCTCCTCTCCCTCCTCACCCTCTTCTTCCTCCTCTCCCTCCTGTCCGTCCTCTCCCTCCTCTCCCTCTTCTCCTTCCTCTGCCTCCTCTCCCTCCTCTCCTTCCTCTCCCTCCTCTCTCTCTCCTCTCCCTCCTCTCCGTCCTCTCCTTCATCTCCTTCATCTCCCTCCTCTCCCTCCTCTCTCTCCTCTCCCTCCTCTCCCTCCCCTCCCGAAGCATTGGCTCTGCCCCTATCGACTTTGTATTTCTACCCACGACTTCTCCCCCTCCCCCTCCCCCTCCCCCTCCCCCCTTCCACTCCCACTCCACTCCCCCTCCCCCTCTCCCATTCTTTCTCTCTTGTTTTTCAGTCTTCTTTTTTCCCTTTTATTTGTTGTTGTTTTTTTTGTTTCTTTTTCAATCTCTTGTTTCTTATTTGTCTTCATGTTCCCCTTTCTTCCTCTCCCCTTCCTTCCTTTTCTTAAGCACTCTTTATCTTTTTTCTTCTATTTTTCTTTCTTTTTTTCGCACTTTCTCGTCTCCCCTTCTACTTTGATGCATGATCTTCGCGTGCAAATTTCTTGTGTGAGTAGGTAGATAGGTACATAGGTAGATAGGGAGTAGGTAGGTATATCAGTATATTAAAATGGACTTAATTAAGTAGGTAAGTAGGAATATAGATAAATAGAAAGTAAACAGGTAAATAGTGCAGTTGATAGATTAATAGGTAGGTAAGTAGGTAAGCCGAGTGGGTTAGAGCGTCACTACATGCAGCGGAGATCGAGGTGTCGGCGGTTCGAACCTTGCCGCCAGCGAGTTGGACCAAGGGCATGGTTCATTAGATTCCACG
>NC_134815.1:31650550-31663050 GCF_046742065.1 Oratosquilla oratoria
TTTTCTTTCTACTCATCCACCTACTCTTCGTCCACCACCTCTTCCTCCACTACCACCTCCTCACCTCCTCCTCCTCCTCCTTCTTCTCCACCTCCTCACCTCCTCCTCCTCCTCCTTCTTCTCCACCTCCTCCTCCTCCTCCTCCACCTCTTCCTCCTCCTCCTCCTTTTCCTGCTCATCCTCTACCTCCTTTTCGCTCCTCCTCCTCTTCCTGCTCCTCCTCCTCCTCCTCCTCCACATCATCCGCCAATGTTTCCACCCACGCGCGGCTCCGCCATGGCTGCAATCCTGTTCCGCAGTGGAGACGCTATGAGCCCAGACTTTGTGCTCACTCTCTCCACCCACACCCGTCCTGATAAATGAAATCCTCTGGCGCCAAGAAGAAGAAGAAAGGGGTTTCACGTAGTCGAAGAGATCCTGTGGAAGAAGTCTCCCTCGTCTGAATGAAATCGCCTGGCGCCAAGATGAAGAATAAGAAAGGGGTTTCATGTGGCTGAAGAGAACCTGTGAAAGGAGTCTCCCTCGTCTGAATAAAATCGCCTGGCGTCAAGAAGAAGAAAGGGGCTCTCCGTGGCTGAAGAGATCCTTTGGAAGAAGTCTCCATCGTCTGAATGAAATCGTCTGGCGCCAAGGAGAATAAAGGGGCTTTACGTGGCCGAAGAGCTCCTGCGGAAGAAGTTTCCATCGTCTGAATGAAATTGCCTGGTGCCAAGAAGAAGAAAGGGATTTCACGTAGTCGAAGAGATCATGTGTAAGGAGTTTCCTTCGTCTGAATGAAATTTCCTGGCGCCAAGAAGAAGAAGAAAGGGGTTTTACGTAGTCAAAGAGATCCTGCGGAAGAAGTCTCCCTCGTCTGAATGAAGTCGCCTGGCGCCAAGAAGAAGAGAGGGCCTTTACGTGGCCGAAAAGATCCTGCGGAAGAAGTCTCCCTGCTGTGAATGGAATCGCCGGGCGCCAAGAAGAATAAAGGGGTTTTCCGTGGCCAAAGAGATCCTGTGGAAGAAGTCTCTCTCGTCTGAATGGAATCGCCTGGCGCCAAGAAGAAGAAAAAAGGGGTTTCACGTAGTCGAAGAGATCCTGTGAAAGAAGTCTCCCTTGTCTGAATGGAATCGCCTGGCGGCAAGAAGAAGAAAGGGGCTCTCCGTGACCGAAGAGTTCCTGTGGAAGAAGTCTCCTACGTCTGAATGGAATCGCCTGGCGACAAGAAGAAGAAAGGGCCTTTACGTGGCCGAAGAGATCCTGTGGAAGAAGTCTCCCTCGCATGAATAAAATCGCCTGACGCCAAGAAGAAGAAAGGGGCTCTCCGTCGCCAAAGAGATCCTGTGGAAGGAGTCTCCACGGTCTGAATAAAATCACGTGGCGCCAGGCAGAATGATTTTACAAGTCGTTAACTCTGGCTGGCTCAATTATCATTCGGGAGGCTGTTTCCCTTACCTGAATAAAATCGTCTAGCGACAGCCGAAAGTTGTCTACAAAAGGTAACAATAGCAGAGTCGAGTTAAGTTTGATCCTGTTACTGTGCAGAGGTTTCGCTCCCTATGCCCTAACACCCTCTTGGCTGAATATAATCGTCTACCGACAGTCAAAAGAAACAGATAGCGAAGTGTTCACTGATGGACCTCTTTTCTCGTGTAAGAGGTTCCTTCGACTGAAAAAAAATCTTTCCTTATATCAATTTTATATAAGTCCTTGGAAGGGAAATGTTTATATAAGGGAAGATTTTTTTAAGAATACAACCGTAAGGTTCTTACGATGGTATTCTTAAAAAAATCTTTCCTTATATAAATCTTTCCTTATATAAATCTTATATAGATATAAGGAAAGATCTTTTTTAAGAATACCACCGTAGGAATCTTACGGTGTTCTTAAAAAAATCTTTCCTTATATTGACTTTATATAAATCCTTGGAAGGGAAAGATTTATATAAGGAAATATTTTCCTTTAAGAATACTTACGGTGGTATTTAAAAAAAATATTCTTTATATAAAGCTTATATAGATTCTTGGAAAGGAAATAAGGAAAGAATATAAGGAAAGAATAAGTAATAAGGAAAGAATCTTTTTTAAGAATACCACCATCGTAAGATTCTTACGGTGGTATTCTTAAAAAAGATTCTTTCCTTATATAAATATTTCCCTTCCAAGGATTTATATAACATTTATATAAGGATTTTTTTTTTTTTTTTTTTTTTTTTTTTTCACGTCATGAGCAAAAAGGGATGTTCTTTCTTAAGGGTAAGATATGAAGGGAAAGATTTGGCTATTTTGTCCCTTTACTGAAGTCAAGATTCATTCGCAACTCTAACATGATTAATTCAAATTTCATTTAACTTTGGGAGTTTAGTATACATTAACCACGAGAGAATAACTTTGGAGGTAAAAAGAAACTACATGAATGCGACTCGCATGCAAGACGGAGCCCAGAAACGACGGAATCTCTCCACAGAGGAATTTGTTCAACTCGGCAAGATGGCGACAACTTTTAATTCCCCGGTCGTCGTCACATAACCTCTGGTCAGGTCGGACACAAAGTCGTGACGGACAGATTTCGTCGCGACATGCGTCAGATGGTTTTATTACTGAGGTGAAGGGCCTTACATGGACCCCACCTTGAACGAGATATCGATGGACCGAGGTCTAGCGGTTTGTAGTGACATGGGCAAACGAACAGTAACAGACCTATTGGTCCTTACAAAGGCTGTTCTGGTACTTAACCTATAAATACTTTTTTTTTTTCAACCTGTCTTGAAGTAAATCATTCTAGTCGGGGATTTGTAGCTAAGGTAAATTTCGAGACCTTTTTTGAATACCTCTATAGTGGAACAACCAATGACGTTGGATTGCAAACCATTCCATTCATCAACTCAATTGAAGAAAGAGTATTTCGCCACGTCTGTTTGAATTCGTTTTCCTCCTCCTTCTCCTCCTGCTCCTACTCCTCCTCGACCTCCTCCACCTCCTCTTCCTAGTAGTCGTCCTCCTCCTCTTCCTAGTAGTCGTCCTCCTCCTCCTCCTCCTCCTCCTCCTCCTCCTCCTCCTCCTCCTCTTCCTGGTCGCCGTCCTCCCCCTCCTCGTCCTCCTTCACCACCACCACCTCCTCCTCCTCCTCCTCCTCCTCCTCCTCCACCTCCTCTTCCTCATCTTCCTTTACCACCTCCTCCTCCTCCACCTCCTCTTCCTCATCCTCCTTCACCACCACCGCCTCCTCCTCCTCCTCCACCACCTCCTCCTCCTCCTCTTCCACCTCCTCCTCCTCCTCCTCCTCCTCCTCTTTCACCTCCTCCTCCTCCTCCACAGTTCTCATGCTTCAGCGAATTCCAGTATTATATCTTACGTGAATATGATGTTCGCCTAAGTGTGTATAATACTTTAGGCTTATTACTTCAATGGTTAACATGAACTTTGTTGTCTAGCAAATGTTCCTTCTTAGTTAGAGTGGATAAAAAAAAAATTGTCCAACACATTCCCACTCCTCCTCCTCCTTCTCCTCTTCCTCGTCGTCCTCCTTCTCCTTTGCCTTCTCTTCCTCCTTCTCCACCTCTCTGTCCTCCTCCTCCTCTTCCTCGTCGTCCTCCTCCTCCTCCTCCTCCATCTCATCTTCCTCTTCTTCTTCCTCCTCCTCCTCCTCCTCCTCCTCCTCCTCCTCCTCTTCCTTCTCCTACTCCTATCCGTCCTCGTCCTCCTACTCCTACTCCTTTTACCAGTACTTCTCCTCCTCGTCCTCCTCCTCCTTCTCCTCCTCGTCCTCCTCCTCCTCCTCCTCCTACTCCTCTTACTCCTATTCCTCCTCCTCGTCCTCTTACTTCTCTCTTCGTTCTCCTCCTCTTCCCCCATCTCCTCCTTCTCCACCTCTTTCTTCTCTTACTCACCCTTCTCCCTCGTTACTACTAGATAGCGTATGCTCTTATCATACAGTAATTGTCATTAGGTCATTGTTAGTACTTTCCGTCGTCTTTACCTCTTTCTCTCTCTCTCCCTCTCTCTCTCTCTCTCTCTCTCTCTCTCTCTCTCTCTCTCTCTCTCTCTCTCTCTCTCTCTCTCTCTCTCTCTCTCTCTCTCTCTCTCTCTCTCTCTCTCTCTCTCCCTTCATTTCATTTCATTTTTCTCTCGAAGCTATGGCAGTCACGGACCACAGAACCTGGTTCTTCTCTGATTCCCCGTCGTGTCCGCTTTTGGAAAGATCCTGTCGACGACGACGACGGCGACAAAGGCGACGCCGCCCCTTGCTCGCTCCCGATGGCGTCCCCTACTTTGTCGAGCGGAGGTCCCGGATGACAAGGAACACGTCCTCCGCCTTCAGGAGATTCGAGGACGAAGGGTCTCGAGGGGTCCTCGAGGACCTCTCGGACTTTTCTGGAGGAGGGCGGGAGGCGAATGGAAGGAAGCGAGTGCGACACGGCAGGTGGGAAGTGGAGGAGCTTGGTAGGAGGAGGAGGAAGAGGAGGAGGAGGAGGGGAGGAGGAGGAGGAGGAGGAGGAGGAGGAGGAGGAGGGAGGGAGGGTAAGAAGAGACGTAGAGGAGGCGAGGAGAAGGAGGGTGGGAGGTGGAGAGGCAGGGGAGGAGGCAATGTTGGAGAAAGGAGGGCGAGGGAAAGGAGTGAGAGGACGAAAGTGGTTTAAGAAGAAGAAGAAGAAAGAGGAGGAGGAGGAGGAGGAGGAAGAGGAAGAGGAAGAGGAAGAAGAAGAAGAAGAAGAAAAAAAAAGAAAAAAGAAAAAGAAAAAGAAAAAGAAGAAGAAGAAGAAGAAGAAGAAGAGGAGGAGGAGGAGGGAGCATCAGATGAGGATATTTCGTGTCGGCCATTACCAGAGGTTCTTTCTTGAATTGTCTTTCTTGAAAAAAAAAATATCTCCAGTGAATGTGATCAAGATATTTAAAGAGGTCAGTACAAATGAGAGATAGAAGTCATAAGCGGTCACAATTCATTATCGTCTGGAGATTAGTCTTCAGTAGAAAAAAAAGTAATAATGATAATATAGCGTGACTCTGGTCCGTATAAATGCCATAAAAGCTAAAATGTTGATAATAAAGTTTACGGGGTCAATACCCCGTATGGGGAACGAGGAAGAGGGTCAGGGTGGGAAGAAGAGAGAGAGAGAGAGAATAAGAGACAGAGAGAGAATAAGAGAGAGAGGGAGGGATAAGGAGGGATGAATAAGGAGGGAGGGAGAAGGAGAGAGAGAGAAAGAGAGAGAGAGAGAGAGAGAGAGAGAGAGAGAGAGAGAGAGAGAGAGAGAGAGAGAGAGAGAGAGAGAGAGAGAGAGAGAGAGAGAGAGAGAGAGAGAGAGAGGAGATGGAGAGAGAGAGAGAGAGAGAGAGAGAGAGAGAGAGAGAGAGAGAGAGAGAGAGAGAGAGAGAGAGTGGGGGGAGATATATATATATATATATATATATATATATATATATATATATATATATATAAAAATAGATATAGTTTATATATTTATATATTTGTATATATGTATATATATATAGACAGAGAGAGAGAGATTGAGAGAGAGAGGGGGAGAGAGGGATGGAAGGAGAAGGAGAGAGAGAGAGGTAGAGGGAGAGAGAGAGAGGGAGAGAGAAAGGACGAGTGATGTAGGGAGTCAATGCAATCTCAGTAGATGTAGATTTGTGGTGAAAGTGTGGAAGAAAAGGAGAGCTAAAAAGATGAAGAAACAAATGTGGAGGAGGAGGAAGAGGAGGAGGAGAAGAAGGACGGGGAGGAGGGAAGGAATATGGGGCGGAAGAGGAGGATAATGTGACAGAAAGAAAGGAGGAAGGGGAGGAGGAAGTATGAGGGAGAGGTAAGTAAAAAATAGGAGGAGGAGGAGGAGGAGGAGGAGGAGGAGGAGGAGGAGGAGGAGGAGGAGGAGGAGGAGGAGGAGGAGGAGGAGGAGGAGGAGGAGATGAAGTAGTTTGAAAGCTTTTAATGATGGAGGAGAAGTAGCTGGAGGGAGTAACAGTATGTTAAGTGGGAGTACGGTGTAAGTAAAGAACAAGAAATGATAGAGAGAAGAAAGAGGAGGAAGAAAGGGAGAAGAAGAGGAAGAGGAGGAGGAGGAGAAGGAGAAGAAGGAGGAAGAAAATGAGGAGGAAGAGGAGGAGGAGGAGAAGAAGAAGAAGGAGGAGGAAGAGGAGGGAGAGGAGGATGGGAAAGATGAAGGGAATTAAGGAATAAAACGAGAAATGGAAAGAATGAGAAGGAAAAAGAAAAAGGGAAGACAGGGAGGAGTAATAGAAGAAGGGGGAGGAAGAAGATGAGGATGAAGAAGATGAGGATGAAGAGGAGGAGGAGAAGGAGAAGAAGGAGGGAGAAGAAGAAGAGGAGGAGTAGGAGGAGGAGGAGGAGGAGGGGAAGGGTGAAGGGAATAAGGAATAAAATGAGAAATGGAAAGAATGAGGAGGAAGAAGAAAAGGGGAAGAGGAGGAAGAGGAGAAGTAGAAGAAGGAGGAGGAAGAATATGAAGAGGAAGAGGAGGAGGAGGAGGAAGAGGAGGAGGAGGAGGAGGAACATTATACACCTAACATCGGCCCAGACTGTTACTGCTCAGGGACTTTGTCGTCATCGTCTTTGTCTTCGTCGTCGTCCTCGTCCACGTCGACTTCGTCAAGACGACACTGGTGGTGTTGTTTGTACTTTGCCTTACAGTCTGTCTGTATATTTATTTATATATTTATATATATATATATGTATATATATATACATATATATATATATATATTGTATATATGTATATATATATATATATATATATGTATATGTATATATATATATATATATGTGTATATATATATATATATATGTATATATATAATTGGTGGATTGTCATACAGCCTGTGTATATATAATGATTGGTGGATTGTCATACAGTCTATGTGTATATATAATGATTGGTGGATTGTCATACAGTCTATTTGTATATATAATGATTGGTGGATTGTCATACAGTCTATATGTATAATAATTGGTGGATTGTCATACAGTCTATGTGTATATGTAATGATTGGTGGATTGTCATAGTCTAAGTGTATATATAATGGTTAGTGGATTGTCATACAGTCTTCGTATATATAATGATTGGTGGATTGTCATACAGTCTGTGTATATATAATGATTGGTGGATTGTTACACAGTCTGTGTATATGTAATGATTGGTGAATTTCCATACAGTCTGTGTATATGTAATGATTGTTGGATTTATTTCAATCGTGTTTCGTACGTCGTTGACCTTATGGTCGAATCCAAAAGCCAATTGTGGTTGAAGCTGCTTGTTTGGGCAGTCCAGGCATATAAGCCAAAGGTGGCACCCTCAGCTAAAGTTGAGTGCCTCCTAACGTAAGCACTTTACTTCTAAAGCAATATCATCATCTTTTCATTCTTTCCAGAACCTAAATATTTTATATTCCTCGATCTATACAATTATCTCTATATTCTATCAATTATTTCCGATTTTTTTGGGGTATATGGACTGTTATGTGGGAGAGTTTGGAAACCATCCAGATACGCGTGGGTGATGTGGCAACTGCGTCAGTGTCCTAGGAGACGTGGCAAAGTTGCTTTAATGTCATTGAATCATTTTTGAACTTTTGTTATTTTATACGAATTATGGTTAAGCCTCAGCGAGGAAGTTCACATTATCACAACGCGTTCAACAACCGAGCAGTCTCAGGTCTTGTCACATCTTTGTTTTCTAATATGTGGTTAAAATTGAGGTCTTCCGTAATGAAATGTGTTAGAATATTAGTGTTAGAATGTTAACTTCGTCATTGTATCCTTGTAACGATTCAGCCGTAAATGGTCGTGTATATAAGGCGTTGGTGGTCGATGGGAATATGATTAACTAGCCACGCCTACTAGCCACGCCCACTAGTTCCATCATAAGCCCCCCTTTCCCTTCCTCCATTCCCTCCTCACTTCCCAGAAGACAAAAGTAATATATTGAATTAAGTCATTACCACCGTATCTATTCCCTCGTCCCCATAGAGGCTATTGTCTCCTCATTCTTGCTGTCACCACCTTCACCTCACCTACCACCTCTCCTACCACCAACATCACCACCACCATCTCCACCTCGCCTACCATCTTTCCTACCACCAACATCACCACCACCACCATCTCCACCTTTCCTACCACCAACATTACCACCACCTCCACCTCGCCTACCACCTTTCCTACTACCTTTCCTACCACCATCACCACCACCACCACCACCTCCACTTCACCTACCACCTTTCCTACCACCAACATCACCACTACCACCATCTTCACCTCACCTACCACCTTTCCTACCACCATCTCCAATTCACCTACCATCTTTCCTACCACCAACATCACCACCACCACCTCCACCTCACCTACCATCTTTCCTACCACCAACATCACCACCACCACCTCTACCTCACCTACCATCTTTCCTACCACCAACATCACCACCACCACCACCACCTCCAGCTCACTTACCACCACCACCACCACCAACTCCATTACCTCTGGCATTATTACTACCTTCATCACTATCATCATCACAACTACCTCAACCACTACTGCTATTCAATCACACCTACCACCAGTACCCTCATCATTACTATTACCTTCACTACTGCTATCGTTACATCTACCTCAACCGCGACTATCATTCAATCACTCCAACCACCACCATCATCACCACCACTACCACCTCAGTACTACCATCATCGCCACAAATATCATCAGCATTATCATTCACACCAGTGCCAATGTCACCACCATTACGGGTATTTTCGTCACCACAGTTACTACGTTTACCCCTAATATCACATAAAATAGCATTATCACCAATACAGGTGTCTTAATTTCCACAGCATTTTTGACACCACCAGCACTAACACTTCCACCGACACAACTAACGCCACGTCCTTTCATTCGCTCTCATTTCTTTCGTCGCTGTGGTTAAGTTACTTTCACCAGCAACTACTACACTGGCTGGTATCCTCGAAGGAGCTGAAGAAGACGTATGTCTTTGGAGATCGTAGATTTACGGCTCGTGATTTTTACGAGTCCTTTACGGCCAGCTTGTCGACTTGTTCGTGGCGCCTTTGTTCGATGAAAAACGCGGCTCTTGCATCGGCTTGCTAGAAGGTTTCTGCAGCCGTTATGGTACTCAGAAGCTATGCTAGATGCATAATAAGTAAAGGAAATGCCGCTGGACAAGAATACACGAAACTTTGTGACACCTCAGGACGAAGAAAATTGAAATACCAGTGTCCGACATGAGTAACTGACCGAAAGTTTACAAAAGACATCGAACATTCTGTGTGCGTTTTTTGTTGTGTTTTGTTTTGTCTTGTGTACCTTTGTACAGAATTTATTTTGAGAACCACCAAATTGTTCTATTTAGTTTGGGGTCGGACCCTCGCCTGGAGAGGGTTGTGGTTGGTCGAGACCCCCGTTGAGAGCGAGGTGCCGCCCTCTTCGTCTCAGCAAAGTTGTTTAGTGTTTACGGCCGATGCCGAGGGCCGCCATCTTAAAGGGTTCGAAAACTTCAGCCGGCGAAAGACGCCGAACTGCTTAGGCCAGCCCGGCTCCACCTCTTACCTCGTGTTCTTAAGAAAAAAGAAAAAGAAAAAAAAACACGGAGAGGGAAAAGATTATTGTAAGCGAGTCTTCTTCTCCATCGTCCCTCTCCTTATCGTCCTCCTCCCCTTTCCTCTGCCATGTCCCCGTCAAAGTCACAAGGAGGAGAAAGAGGAGGAGAAGGAACCAGTCTTAAGGAGATCTGTCTGAACAGGAAACCAAGAAGCAAGAATTTTAATAGACTGAAGAGGAGGAGTCTGAGGAAGAGACTGAGAAAAAGGCATCTTAGTCTGACTTTGAGGAGTTAGTGGAGGTAAAGTTCTAAGAGAAGACGAATGAGGAAGACTCAGGAGGAGTTTGTGTAAGAAGAATCTAAAGAGGAGGATATTGAGATGAAAGAGAAGGTGGAGGGGGAGGGGGAGGAGGAGGTAGGAGGAGGAGAAAGGTTCATGGGAGGAGTCTGAGGATTATGAGTTAAGGAAGAAGGATTCCGAGAAGGAGGAGGCCTAAAGGGAGAAGTTCAAGAAGAATGTATCCGAGGAAGACTCAAAAAAAAAAAAAAAAAAAGGACTCCAAAGAGGAGAATTCCGAAGTAAAGGACTCCGGATAAAAGGAATTCGTAGTAGAGAGGTCTGAAGAGACGGACTCCAAAGAGAAAGACTCCAAGAAGAAGGAGTCTTAGCAGGAGAAATCCGAAGAGAAGAAGTTCGAAAAGGAGAAGTCTTGGGACGGGGATTGGAAAAAGACGAGGTGGAGAAGTCTGAGAAGACGGACTTCAAAGAGAAAGACTCCAAAAAGAAGGAGTCTGAGAAGGAGAATCCAAAAGAAGAAGTCCAAAAAGGAGAAGTCTGGGTTCGGGGACTGGAAAAGTACGAGGTGGAGGAGAAGTACAAGGTTACCCAAAAGTTACTGAGGAGTTGTTGAAATTTGGGACATTTTCTTCATCGATTGACTTTAGGCCTGATGTGTGATTCTAACAAAATGGGGCAACTGCTCAAACCGCAAGAGAGACAATGCATTTGTTGAGGCAATGTTTCTGTATTGTATTAGTATTCCACACACGTATTTGTAACAATAAAATATTGTTAGAAATGAGAACCCTCTCAGTGACTTATGGACCACCCTGCACGAAGTGGAGAAGTCCATGGAGGACAAATCCGAAGAAAAGGTCTCTGAAGGGAAGGAAGTTGAGGGATCTATAGAGATGAGTTCGAAGGGTCTCGAGAAGAGGAGTCTTCGGGAGAGTCCAAGGAGGAATTCGAGAAGAAAGACTCCAAGGAAGAGGAGGAGAGGAGGGAGAGGAGAAACATGTAGAGGAAAATGAGGGAAAGGAGAAGGAGGGAAATAAAAGAAAGATGAGAAGATAAAAGAGAAGGGGAGAGGAGAAAAAGCATGAGGAGAAAGAGGAAGAAAAAGAACAAGATACAAGAGAATAAGGAAGAGGAGACAGAGGAAGAGGATAAGGAGGAAGAAGATAAAGAGGAAGAAGAAGAGGTGAGACAGGAAGAGAAAGAGGATATAGAGGAAAATAAGGAGGACGAAAATAAGGAGGGCGAGAAGAAGGAAGAAAAGAAGGAGAAAGAAGTAAAGGGCAAAAAAGAGAAGGAAGAAGAGAAGAAGGAGGAAGGTAAAAAAAGAGAGAAAAGAGAAAGAGAAAGAAGAGAAGAATTTTCAGTCTTCTCTTCTTTCTCCTCCTCCGAGGAATAGGGAAAAAAGCCCGAGGAGAAGAAGGAATTTAAGGAAGAAAAGGAAAAGGTGGAGAAGGAGAAGGCGAAGGAGGAGGAAGAATGGGAGGAGGAGGACAAAGGAGGAGGAGGGTGTGGAGGAGGAAAATCAGAAGGAGAAGGTGGAAGAAGAGGAGGAGGGGAGGAGGAGGAGAACGAAGGAGAAGGAGGAGGAGGAGGAGGAGGACGAGGAAGATGTAGAGGAGGAGGAGGAGGAGGAAGTGGAAGAGGAGGAGGAGTAGGAGCAAGAAGAGGAGGAAGAAAAGGAGGAGGAGAATTCAGGAGTTACAATATGACATTTCCACCTCCATCTTGCCTTGTTTCATTTGGCGCTCTTGCATGTCGCGCCTCTTGCTGTTGTTGTTTTAGTTGCTGTTGTTGTCGTCATTGCTGTCGTTGTTGCTGTTGTCGTTGTTGCTGTTGTTGTGCTGTTGTCGTTGTTGCTGTTGTTGATGGTGATGTCGTTGTTGCTGTTGTAGTTGTTGTTGTCGTTGTTGCTGATGTAGTTGCTGTTGTCGTTGTTGCTGTTGTTATTGCTGTTGTCGTTGTTGTTGTTGCTGTTGTTGCTGTTGTCGTTGTTGCTGTTTTGTTCCTGTTGTCGTTGTTGCTGTTGTTGTTGCTGTTGTCGTCATTGCTGTAGTTGTTGTTGTTGTCGTTCTTGCTGTTGTTATTACTGTTGTCGTTGTTGCTGTTGTTGTTGCTGTTGTTGTTGTTGTCGTTGCTGTTGTTGTTGCTGTTTTCGTTGCTGTTGCTGTTGTCGTTGTTGCTGTTGTTGTTGCTGCTGTTTTAGTTGCTATTGTAGTTGCTGTTGTCATTGTTGCTGTTGTTGCTGTTGTCGTTGTTGCTGTTGTTGCTGCTGCTGTTTTAGTTGTTGTTGTTGCTGTTGTCGTAATTGCTGTAGTTGTTGTCTAGCCCCACCCATGATACAGTTTATTCTGTTCTGTTTAACGACTTTTATTCTCCAGAAGGGAGGTGAACGGACATATGGAACCCGATTCTCGGTCCTGTCTTCCGATCTCTTCCGGGTCTCCTTCTTGGGTCACTCTCCATCTCACAGCTGACTAAAACCGCGTGCTGCATTCAGGAACAAAGCGATGTCATATCTACCGACTCGTCTTTTTGTCAGTGACGTCACTTGGAGCGAAGCCACTGTGATTGGTTGGCCACGGCAAGATCCTCTTCATCATTTACCAAAGACAAGCTGAGGCACCTTAACTTACATTCTCTGGAGACGTGAAG
>NC_134815.1:31700550-31705550 GCF_046742065.1 Oratosquilla oratoria
TTGGAAATTTTAAAAAACAAAATATCGTAACCGAAGTCGTTTCTGCTCAAACTAAGTAGAAAAAGCAAGTAGAATGCTAGCAAGAAATGGCAAGTGTGCCACCATATTGAGAAGTCTCGCATGACACGACTTGACATCACAAAGCAACGCTTTCAATCATATTATACATCTTGACATACTGACGTCATGAATAGTGCTTTTAGGTGACGTTGTGACGCAACACTGACGTTATGACGTCACAAAGTGAGGTTTGACGTCACGAGATGAGTCCTGACGTCACAACAAACGTTTTTAAAGTTTTGGATAAAACATATTCTAAGTGTGCACTCACCTTTGCGTTGCCTCTGGACTATCGGGATCTGAAAAAAAGACAAAAAAGAAAATTGTAAGAGATGTTGTAGCAGAGTGCTTAAGCTTATGCCCAGGGGGCGTGTATAGCTGATACTACTCCCTTTGCCGTGTGTGTTTAGAAAACAGAGAAAGGCGGAGGTCATGTAGATCCGTTGACTGTCGAAGTTATCCGTTACCAGTCGAGGTCAAAGCCACACGTCGTCACACAGGTGACCTGACATCATATGACACCCAAGGGCAGCGGGACGAAGGCGTCTGGGAATACGAAGATAAAAAACAAAAAACAAAAAAAAAAACAGATAAATAGAATCGAAAATGACCTCATTGTTCGGGCTGAACTCTCAAGAACGCGGACTCAATTTTAATTAATCTATGAATATACCACGAAGATGATGATAATGACGAATCGACGACGTTCCTTTAAGCTGATTAAAATATCCTGATGTTGGGCAGAATAAAATCCCGAATGAGGGCGAAATCGGGTCTTTCACCAGCCACTGAAGACAACTGCCTTCCCTGCTGAGCGTCTCCCGCCGTCCGCTCCTTTCGCGCCTTCGTCTCGCGCGGGAAATAAAACGAACACCGGAACTTTCCGGCTTCATCTACGACCTGCGCAGCTGCCGCAGCTGTAATGGACCCTGCAGCTGCTGGTGCTGCTGCCGCTGCTGCTCGTGTTATTGCACGTTCAGCTGTTGGAGTCGTTACGCTCTTTGAAGGTGTCTTTGGAGTGTTGCTTCCTCGCGGGTCCTCCTCCTCCTCCTCCTCTTCCTCCTCCTCTTCCTCCTCCTCCTCCTCCTCCTCCTCTTCCTCCTCCTCCTCCTCCTCCTCCCCTTCCTCCTCCTCCTCCGTCACCGTCTCCGTCGCCCGCGCGGACCACCTCTTGCGCAGCAGCGGTGCCCTCACCTCCCCCCCCCTCTTCTCGCCCCGGCTCTCATTGGGGTCATGTGCGGCCATTATGCCAATGCCGATAGTCAGAACTGTGCAGGATAGCGACTGTGGTGATGACAATAGTGGTGGTCATGTGATGTTAGTTGTGGTGGTGATGATGATGGTGATAGTGATGATGATGATGATGATGATGATGATGATGATGATGATGATGATGATGATGATGATGATGATGATGATGATGATGATGATGATGATGATGATGATGATGATGATGATGATAATGACGATGACGATGCTGCTGCTGCTGCTGCTGATGATGATGAAGATGGTGGTGGGGTAAAAATAGTGGTGATGGTGATCATGATTGCGATGATAATGATGACAGTCATGATGAAATTGTGGTAATACGTTTTGGTGATGATAATTATTTTTCCACCTACTACAATCCTTAGCATTATCCTCATGTTTATGAACTTTACACACAGAATCACTGCCATCATAATCATTACTAGTACCATTGCAATCATCATCATCATCATCATCATCATCATCATCATCATCATCATCATCATCATCATCATCATCATCATCATCATCATCATCATCGTCATCGTCAACGTCATCATCAACGTCATCATCATCATCATCATCATCATCATCATCATCATCATCATCATCATCATCATCATCATCATCATCATCATCATCATCATCATCATCATCATCATCATCATCATCATCATCACTAACACCATCACCATCACCACCATCACCACCATCACCACCACTATCACCCTCATCATTACCATCATCATTAACATCGTTATTGTCATCACCACCACCATCAGCATCCATCTTTACCAGTCGTCTCAAGTCATAATGATTTATCATCGCAATCAATCAGCATCATCATTACTCACCACCATCTTCCATTATCCCTGTCATTGTCTTGGCTCCCATCTTGGACCGGGCCGTCGAAGGCAGCTACGGGAGATGTCTTCTGTATGTGCTCATTCTATTATTTGTTATAATTTTTTGTATTCTTAGTCTCTGTTCCAAATCCGTCTCCTCTTATGTTCTAATTTTTTGTTGTGTTTTTTACTATTTCTTATAGATACCCAGGTATCTTGGTGTCCTGTAATACAGATAGTTTTACTTAGTTTTCTCTTGAAGCTTATAGAGTTATTTACTCTAATGATAAGTTCTATTTTTTTCATACGGTCACGTTTTTTCCTATTTTTTTTTTCACTCCCAGAGACACAACGACCCTCTTCAGCAGGGTAGGTCACCACCTGTAGACGTCAGTCGAGAACAGGCCCCTGTCTTGAGACGATCTTGTTTGGCTGGGAGAAGGGGACGCACGAACTGGCAAGGTAAACAGGACTTTTGTTCCTGTCAGCAAGCCCAGATTGGTTTGGACTTTACTCTAATCCAAAGTAACCTCACACATGCTCCGCCTCCTCCTCTTCCTCCTCCTACTCCTCCACATCTTCTTTCTCCTTCTCCTCTACCTCCTCCTCCTCCTCCTCCTCCTACTCTTCTATATCCTTCCCCACATCTTCCTTCTCCATCTCCCCCTCCTCCTCTTACTCCTCCCTCTCCTACTCCTCCTACTCCTCCTCCTCCTACTCCTCCACATCTTCCTTCTTCTTCTCCTCCTACTCTTCCACATCTTTCTCCACATCTTCCTTCTTATCCACTTTATCCTCCCCCTGCTTCTCTTCATCCTCTCCGCATCTTCCTTCTCCTTCTCCTCCTCCTCCTCCTCCTTCTTCTCCTCCTCCTCCTTCTCCTCCTCCTCCTCCTTCTCCTCCTCCTCCTCCTTCTCCTCCTCCTCCTCCTTCTTCACCATCTCCTCCTTCTCCTCCTCCTCCTACTCCTCCACATCTTCCATCGCCTCCTCCTCCTCCTCCTCCTACTCCTACATATCCTCTACCTGTTACATTTCGTTCTCATCCTATTCATTTACATCCTCACCCTCATCCTTGTTCAAAGTCCCCATATCCTTCTTCTCCTTATGCATATCCTCAAGTTCATCCTCATCCAAACCACCTCTTCCACCTCCACTTCCTCCTCCTCCTCCTCCTCCTCCTCCTCCTCCTCCTCCTCCTCCTCCTCGTCGTCGTCGTCGTTGTTGCCTTCTTCTTCTTCCTACTTGTCCTCCTTTTTCATCTCCTCCTCTTCCTCCCCTTCTTCCTCTTCCTCCTCCTCTTCCTCCTCATATACATCCTCCTGCTCTTCCCTATCTCCCTTTTCCTCATCCCCTTCTTCCTGGAGTCGCAATCCAACAATCCCACTCCCCCTCCCCTTCCACCGTCCCTCTCCTAATACCCCCTTCACTCCATCCCCCTACCCCACCCCCTTCGTCTCTTCCAGACCCCCCCCCTTGAAGTCCTGCATTTCCACGCCTCTCCCCCCCACACTCCTCCCCCGTGTTCCGCATCACCACTGCAGATACTCCCCCATCTCCCCCCTTCCCCCCGTCCGACCTTCCTTCTCTCCCCCCTCCCCTTCCCTCTCTCCCCCTCCTCCTCTCCTTATCTTCTACCCCCAATCACGAACAGAAGCGATTGGTTTGCCCACCGACCCGCTCTCCAGAATCTTCTGTAGCGAATCCTTCCTGTGCAGAGGGGTACGAGGAGGAGGAGGAGGAATAGGAGGAGGAGGAAGAAAAGGAGGAGGAAGAGGAGGGGAGGGGGAAGAGGAAGAGGAGGGAAAGAGGAAGAGAAGGAGGAGGAGGAGGAGAAGAGGGAATAAGGTAGTCAAGAAATTGAAGATGAAGAAAAAAGGAAGATGGAAAGAAGAAGAAGAAGAAGAAGAAGAAGAAGAAGAAGAAGAAGAAGAAGAAGAAGAAGAAGAAGAAGAAGAAGAACCAGAAGGAGGAGGAAGAGGAAAAGAAGAGAGAAAGATGTAGGAAGGCAATCAAGAGGATAAGGAGGAGGAGGAAGAGCAGGAGGAAGAGGAAGAAAAGAACCAGGAAGAAAATGGAAAGAAAAAAACAGGAGGTGTAGAGATAAGGAAGTGGAGGAGAAGGCAGAAGTGAAAAAGTAGTTGGAGAGGGAGGAAGAGGAAGAGGAGAAGGAAAGGGAGGAGAAAGAGGAGGAGAGGAAAGAGAAGGAAGAGGAAGAGGAAGAGAAGAAAGAGTGGGAGAAGAAAAAGGAGGGAAAGAAAGTGGATGAAGAGGAAGAGGAGGAGAAGAAAGAGGAGGGGAAGAAAAAGGAGGGAAAGAATGAGAAGGAGGAGGAAGAGGAGGAGAAGAAAGAGGAGGAAAAGAAAAAGGACGAAAAAAAGGAGGAGGGGGAAGAGAAGAAGAAAGAGGAGGAAAACAAAAAGGACGGAAAGAAAAAGAGGGAGGAGGAGGAGGAGGAGAAAGAGGAGAAAGAGGAGGAGAAGAAAGAGGAGGAAAATAAAAAGGACGGAAAGAAAGAGGAGGAGGAGGAGGAGGAGGGAGAGTAGGAGGAGGAGGAAGAGGAGGAGAAGGAGGAGGCAGAGTAGTAGGAGGAGGAAGAGGAGGAGGATGAACAGATTTTTCCCACCTAAATTAGCCAATCATATCAAAGCTTCGATCATCTATTACTGGAATGGGCTGTAACACCTTTATCGTTACCCGGGCTGGGAGTTGTTGGTGCCGCGGTGCCGTGAACAAAAAGTGTGCCAGAACTCAGGATAACAGAGAATGTGCCAGCTGACACCGAGAGGTGTTACTTCTTACCCTCTCCAAGTGAAATGAAGAAAAGTAGAAACAAAAATAGTATTTG
>NC_134815.1:31715550-31718050 GCF_046742065.1 Oratosquilla oratoria
TAAATCAGGGGGGAAATTGTCCTCCGAGGGGAAATGTCCTAGGGGGAATTGTCCCAGAGGGCAATTGTCAACGGGGGAAAATTGTCCTCCGGGGGAAATTGTCCTGGAACCCATATATATATATATATATATATATATATATATATATATATATATATATATATATATATATATATATATATGTATGTATATATATGTATATATACACACACACACACACACACACACATATATATATATATATATATATATATATATATATATATATATATATGTGTGTGTGTGTGTGTGTCGGAGGGCTCGCCTAATACGGGATTAGATGAAATTGAGATTAGATCTTCCAATGTTACGTGAAGCGTGGTCGGAGACTAGTACAGTCCTTTTGAACCATCACCATGTAGCATGGTTGCTAACGTCTTGGCCTCGTGATTATCGACGCACGGGTCAGGGTTCGTATCCCATGGCGGAGCTTCTAAAAATGTTCAATATATATATATGTATATATATATATATGTATGTATATATATATATATATATATATATATATATATATATTCATGTTTTGGTTATTCGTAAACGGATGCTCGCTTGCCGAGCAGTTTAGAGCGTCGCTACTTGCGGCGGAGGTCGAGGTGACGGCTGTTCGAACATTGCCACTAGCGAGTTGGACCAAGGACATAAAATTCCATGCTGCAAAGTCCTGTGTAAGGGGCACCGTCCTATCCTCCTGATATAAGGGAGTTCGAGACGTTAAACCGAATCATTCGTAAACGATTTTATTCATCTGATTTGGAACCCAATCACTACCTGAAGGCAGTGGAAGGATTTTCCTAAGACGAATAGAATCGTGAGTCTCCAGTCACTGTGACTTCCCCATAGCTGACTGAAATCACAAATCGGCAGTCTTAACAATATATAGAATGTTCCTTAAGTCGTAATGACTTTTATTGCCACACGAGAATAGAAGGGAATAACATAACACTCGTGAATGAATTAAATCGCAACCCATAGAAAACAGAAATAAGTACAACCATCACGGACATAGTACTACTCTCCTCTCTCTGACTCCTCTCTTTCCACTCTCTCCCTTCTCTCTCTCCACTCTCTGTTCCTCTCTTTCTCCATTCTCTATATCTCTCCACTCTCTGTATCCCTCCCTTCTTCTCTCTCTCTCTCTCTCTCTCTCTCTCTCTCTCTCTCTCTCTCTCTCTCTCTCTCTCTCTCTCTCTCTCTCTCTCTCTCTCTCTCTCTCTCTCTCTCTCTCTCTCTCTCTCTCTCTCTCTCTCTCTCTCTCTGTCTGTCTGTCTGTCTGTCTGTCTCTCACTCTCTCTCTCTCTCTCTCTCTCTCTCTCTCTCTCTCTCTCTCTCTCTCTCTCTCTCTCTCTCTCTCTCTCTCTCTCTCTCTCTCTCTCTGTCTTTCCCTCTCTCAAGACGATACAGATGGATAAATCATCTTACGTAAGGAAAAGGCCAATTTAAATAGTCTCAACCCTTTTAACATAATATTTCTCTAACCAGCAGATTAAAATTGCCCGGCGAATCCCCCCCCCAAAAAAAAAGAAAAGAAAAAAGAAAAAAGAAAATTGAAATGCGTAGATGTAACGAACGCCCAAGAAAGTCAAGATGGCGTCTCTCGTAATGTGACGCTGGACGCTACTGGCAAACCACAAGAGGTTTGTTGAAGCCTCAGGATTGTAGTTATAAAACTTTCGCCCTCCCTGCCTATTACGAGGCATCATTTTTACTTGATTTTCTGGTTGATTTTATATTTCTTCCTGTCATATATGCACACAGTATATATATAAATATCTATCAATCAATCTATCTATCTATCTATCAATCTATCTATCTATCTATCTATCTATCTATCTATCTATCTATCTATCTATCTATCTATCTATCTATATATATATATATATACATATTATCTTTTTGTTTTATGCTACTTTATTTTCCCTTATTTATCTCATTTCGTTTCATCCCATCTTTTTATTCAATTATTTCATTGCGTTTTGTTTATTGTTTTTTTTACTGTCCTGTTGTATCTTGCTTAATATTATTTCATTTTCTTATCATTATTTGTTTCTTTTGCTAAAACAAGGGGATTCTGTGCTTCTTAGAGACATAATGGGGGTCTTGATTGCTCAAGATTCCTTTCAACGGAAGTCAAATTGATATTTTGCAACACAATGCTGAAGAAAGTCGCGAGGCATCAAAGAAATGGTGTTGTTCGATCCTGGGCAACTACTGATACCTCTTGATGGCTGCTAAGCGGCTTTATGTCGTCCATGGTTCTTCCAGGATGGCTGTTGGTGCCTAGATGTGTGCTGAACATAGATGCATGAGAAAAAAAAAAGACGAAGAGACTGCAAGAGACCACGAGGCCTACACTAAGTTGTTCTGTGTCCATTACCACCCATCGTTACCATTCATAAATTCATCTGAAGGTTCTGTAGGTTGTTTTGTGTTTGTTGTACCTAGATAACTTCTGGGGGTTGTG
>NC_134815.1:31725550-31730550 GCF_046742065.1 Oratosquilla oratoria
TCCCTCTCTCTCTCTCTCTCTCTCTCTCTCTCTCTCTCTCTCTCTCTCTCTCTCTCTCTCTCTCTCTCTCTCTCTCTCTCTCTCTCTCTCTCTCTCTCTCTCTCTCTCTCTCTCTCTCTCTCTCTCTCTCTCTCTCTCTCTCTATCGTGACGATATCATCCTTAATTTGTTTCCTTGATGCTACCTACCCCGTGCCTCGGGCCCCTCCCCGCCTTCCTCTTGGTTTATTTTCCTCTCTTCCCTTCATTCGCCCCCTTCCTCTTTAACCACATCGTTCTCCAGTAATACCACCACCCTCCTATTCTTATTCCTCCTCCTCTTCCTCCTTCTCCTCTTCCTCTTCCACTTTCATCTCGTTCTCCTCTTCCGGCTCCTACTCCTCCTCCTTTTTTTCTCCCTCTTCCTTTTTCTCCTCCTCCTCCTCCTCCTCCCTCTCTTTTTTCCCTCTTCCTCCTCCTCCTCCTCCTCTTTTTTTCCTTCTTCCTCCTCCTCCTCTTCCTTCTCCTCCTATTCCTCCTCTTCCTGTTTCTCTCCCTCTTCCTCCTCTTCCTCCTCCTTCTTTTTCTTCTTCTTCCCTTGCTTTCTCTCCTCATGCTTCTTCCTTATCCGCTTTCCCTTATTTTTCTCTCCTCCTCCCTTATTCCTTTCCCCCTGCTTCTTTTCTTCCTTCTCCTTTTCCTCTTCCTCCTTCTTCCCTACCATCTTTTTTACTCTATCACTCATCTTCCTCCTCTTGTTTCTCCTCCTCTTCCTATTCCTCCTATTCCACACACTCCTCATTCCATTTATCTTCCCCCTACTTCTAGTTCATCTTTCCTTTTTCTTCTACGTCTTCCTTGGGTTAACCAAAAACAAAATTTTCAGAAGAAACACAAGACTTTAGTCAGTTAACACGGAGACGCTTAAAGAAGCCCCGCTCCCACATCCATGTCCTTGACTGGGGTAGTCTGCCCTTGCTGTGGGGATCAGGTGTCTTTCCGTCCGCCTGTTGCTGCTGCTCTCGGCGGTTGGCGCCGCGGCCAATCAGCGCCGCGGCCAATCGAGCCGATAAATGAGGAAGTGGAGGGGGTGGAGGTGGTGGAGGAGATGGAGGCGGAGGCGATGCCTTGGATGAGTATTTGTTGCCCTGTGAGCGGAGGCTACCGTGACAGTGTCAGCAACAGTAATAAAAACAACAAATAATTGTGCGAGAACAACTAATGACAACAACATCAATATTACAACGAATACCGTCAATGTCACCACCACCACCACCAACAAAAACAACAACTACAACAGCAACAGCAATCAATAACACCAGCATTAAGACGAAGACCAACATTAACACCAAAATCAACACCGATACCACCACTACTACCACCAGCACTAACACCAGCACCAAGACGAAGACCAACATCATCACCAACACTACCACCATCAAGAACAAGAACAAGAACAACAAAACTACTGATAATGTGTTCTGTGTTCCACCATATCACGTCTACTGTAATCTTTTGATCATGGATGCCAGGGCCCACCTACAGCCTAATGAAGTCGTCTTTATCCGTATTGTATACCCAAGTTTATTTTTTCCTTATTTTTTGGACCGAAGTTTTTCCTCGATGTGATTAAAGAAAGAATAATTATGGCGATTGCCCATGTGTAACTTGGAGGTTCCTCCCTTGCTACTGTCGCGTTTGTTGCCTCTTTTTAGGGTCAATTTTTTACCTCGGTTGACCACAGTTGGACTTTTGCCTCCCATAGAACAAACATCCCTTTAATGAAACACAAAACAACAGAAACACTGGGAAAATACATGAGTAATAAAGATTAGCATGAGGAAAGAGACGAGAAAACAACGAGAGGCACCACATTGACACTTCAATAAAGTCACCAACGATAGAAAAGGATTTGTCTGCTAGGCTGATACAGCGGCAATAACGGCAATACTATAGGGACAAAAGCCCCAGCCTCACTACGCGAGCGCGACGAGAGGTCAACAGAGGTCAACAACTGACCCCCAAAAAATGCGAGGAACGGGATAACGGCAGGAGTCTCCAAGGTATGCATTACACATGGACAATTGCATAAACTGTTCTTCCTGTAATCTGTGTGCTGAAGGACTCCAGTCCGAAATATTAAGAAAATAATCTATATATGTAATGTGCCTATATACATATACATATGTATATACATATATACATATATATATATATATACATACATATATATATATATATATATATATATATACATATGCGTAAGTAACCACTAGGAAAAGTAAACAAAAGAAGCAGAGCACTTTCGTATAATTACATCTTCAGTGCAGATACAAAGAAGGAATTATTCCTTCCTTCTTTGTATCCGCACTGAAGATGTAATTATACGAAAGCGCTCTGCTTCGTTAGTTTACTTTTCCTAGTGGTTACTTACGCATTTGTGAACACACGCTCCTAGTGTTTTTATTGCATATATATATGTGTATATATATATATATGTATATATATATATATGTGTATATATATATATATATATATATATATGTACACACGCACATATATATATATATATATATGTATATGATGTATGTATATATATATATATATCAAATGAAATAGAATAGCACCAGCTAGAATAAATGTGAGGCACCTCATGGTGTGGAAGATATCAAATCTAGCTTAATTGGAAAGCCGGATGTACATTATGCCGTCCTACATCTTGCCCCTGTGTTCTGTACTCGTGTTGCGAAGGATCTAGCGGATGCCCTGCGCCTTGACGCTACGCCATTTGATCTTTTTTTTTTGTACCAAAGGCTAATTATTACTTCAAATTGTTTATTTATTTATCTTTTTATTCAGATATTAAATTATCTAACTATTCATATATTTACTTATCTATTTATGTTATATTGACTAATTGATGGATTGATTGATTGATTGAATGATTAACTGATGGATTGATTGCATTAATTATTCATCTGTTTTCTGTTTGCTAATGTTATTGTCTTTTTTTTATGTAATCCTTTATTGATGTACTTATGCACTTATCTGTTTACTTGTTTGTTTATTAGTCTAATTCTGATGATTTTATTTTTCATAAGTTATTTATTTACATATATATAATTCGCACATTTATTGATTTATCATTTGTAGAGAAATATTACTTATTTGTGCTTGTTCTTTTTTCAAACTGTATATTCCCTTCGTATGGGCGAGACGAGTAAATTAGTGAAATATGGCATAATGTGCCCGTAGACTTCCAACAAGGGATCTTTTAATACTAGATATATTCTTTACGTAACGATAACGCGTTTCATAGATTTAGGTGTTGCATTACTAGCCCAAGCCGATTATATTTACGTTTAAAAACACCACCACAAGCATAATAAGGTACCTATATTCATCGTGTGTGTGTGTGTGTGTGTGTGTGTGTGTGTGTGTGTGTGTGTGTGTGTGTGTGTGTGTGTGTGTGTGTGTGTGTGTGTGTGTGTGTGTGTTTGTGCTGCATCCCTTACCTGAATAAAATCATCAAGCGGCAGGACAGCGATCATAATCATGTTTTACCCAAATCTCACGGAATATTCTTTCCGTAAACTAAACTCCATCCTTCCCCACCTCCGTCTACCCCGTCCTTTCTCCCCTCCTCCTTCTCCGCCCTTTGTCTGTTTGTTCGTACGTCTGTTCTTCGTGTGTTTGTCGGCTTGTTTTGGGGATTTTCTTGGTCGAGAGTGGCCTCTCGTGGAGTGTGGAGCCCACAATGCCAACAGCCTCAACACCTGACAGTCCTCATCCCGGCCCCCGACCCTCCTCAGCCTCACTTTTCTGAAGGAGAGTGAATATAGGTTGAGTAGGTTCCTGTGGTTGTGGGAACGTTGGTAAGAGTTTGTGTTTGTGTGTGGTTTAGATTTGCGAGTATGTGCAGATATGTTTGTGTGTGATTTATGCTTGTTTATATCTGCGTGTGTGTGTATAAAATATGATTATTTGTGTTTTATGTTTATGTACCTTTGCGTGCTCGCGGCGAAATATGTGTATAATGCTTATTTACATGTCCGTAAATGTGTACAAATTCATATGCTTATTCTATGACTGTGTATATATGCGTGTTTTTATACAAATATGTTTGGACAAGCCCATATATTCCACTGCGTGTGCACGTGTTTGTTTATAAGCGTACAGTTGTATGTAAATATTTCCGTGTATGATATGTACGTATGTGTATGTATGTGTGTATAGATGTATGAATGTTTTATTAAAATTAACATCTAGTAATGTCTTACCAAGTTTCATGTTCGTGTTCTTAATGTTTCTAATCAACTTTCTTTGAGAATCAATTAGAATGTGAAGGAGTTCATCGAAGTTCATAATAGAAGACGAAAAATGGTATTGTAGACCATATTACACAACGTTTCGATACTCCACCCTCATCTTCAGGCGTTAAATTGCAGAAGTTTCAAAATGACATGGGTATTGGTACAAATAAAATGGTACTGTAATAGAGATCATGAATTCAATTTCATGTAAATGTCAAGGAAGGTTAGGATAGGGTTGGCATTTTGGTGGGGCATAATGATAGGGATTGTGATAGGGAGGGATTGTGTTTGGGGTAGTGTTGTGGTGGTGGACACAGTTCTCGCATCGGGTAGCATCAAAAGATTCTCTCTAAATTGATTCTGAGTTTCGTTTCTCTTATGTAGAAAACCTTTAAGAAATGTAGTATTCACATGTCAAGGGATAGAGTCAGAACTGAGGTTTCCTAATCTATCAACTTCATGTTTAGAGTGTTATAATAACGACTACTGAGGTGGGTTTTATGAGTTTCATATTGTAAGTGACAGGTGAGACGACGTGTCAATTTTGTCGATGTCATTCCAATATAGGAAGAGAGTCGCGTAGGAGAGGTGTTCTTTCGTATTAAGTTTATGTGTTTGTATGTATGTGTCTTTATGTGCATGTATTTACGTATATGCCTGTGGACACACACACACACACACACACACGCACGCACGCACGCACGCACGC
>NC_134815.1:31735550-31743050 GCF_046742065.1 Oratosquilla oratoria
CAACAACAACAACAACAACAACAGCAACAACAACAACAACAACAATAATAATAACAAAACAACAGCAACAACAATAATAATAATAACAATAATAATAATTATAATGAAAAATTCTTATGAAACGCCTTCCCCTTTGTGGTGAATTCGCCCCCAATCTCACCTTGTGGCTACTTAGTCCCAGTGTGAAACAGAAAATGGACCTTCACAGAAAATGGACCCCCTATGGGAAATGGACTCCCCTCACCCAAAATACTGGTAAATGTTTTTCTTTTTTCCTAAACAAATAACACATCAACATTTGTTAATAAGTATAGTTGATCAAAATACCTAACCTAACCCAATGACATTGAGTTTCATATTTTAGTGGGGGTACATTCCCAATAGGAGGGCCATTTTCTTTATTATTACTATTATTTTTTATTATGGAAATGGATCCCTGGTATAATTGCAGAGTTGTTCCATTTTACACCAGGTCGATTCACAGTGGACTCCCGGTGACTGCCCTGTACCCCGGCTATGCAATCCCGAAGGGAATTTGGGAAGAGTTCTGCCGGGGAAGAAGTGGCTTCTGAATGATTGGATCAACAGAGTAGCGACCCTGGTTCGGTTCTTGGATCGTAAGCACAATGTCCCCCTGGTTTGAATCCCTGCGGTCAGAGAAGACTGACAGTCCATGGATATTTGTCAAATGTGACGTCTTTTCGTCGTAGTTAGGCGTCTCCTGGCGTGAACTTTTCGACGTTTTGGGATGCAACAAGAGAAAAATTCAAAGACAACAAAGAACCGGGAGATTTGAAGAAAACTAGGAAGGGGAAAGGAATATGAATAAGACGAAGAAGAGGAAGAGAAAGAGGAAGAGGAAGAAAAAGAGGCAGAGGAAGAGGAGGTAAGGATGAAGGAGGAAGAAGAAAAATGAAAAGAAGAGAAAGAAGAAAAGGATTAAAAGGAATAAAAAAGAAAGAAGGAAAAGAAGAGGAAGAAGGTAAAGAAAAGGAAAATAAAAGAAGAGGAAAAAGTAAAAGAAGAGGAATATAAGGAGGAGGAGAAAGAGAGGGAGGAAGAGGAAAAGAAATAGGAAGGAGGAGGAGAAGAAACAGATGGAGGAAGATTAGGAAGAAGAACAATAGAAAGAGGAGAAGAAGGGAGGAGTAGTGGTAGAAGTGGAGGACGAGAAGAAGAAGAAGGAGTAGGAGGAGGATGAGGAGGAGGAAGGGATAGAGATTAAGCTAAAGGAGATGGACCGATAGAGGACGAGGAAGCGAGGAAGAAGAGGGGGAGGTGGAGGAGTAGCGACTAAGAGGAGGAGGAGGAGGTGAAGCGAGTAACAGGAGGAGGAGGAAGGGGAGGAAATGAAAGAAAATATGGAATAGGAGAAGATGGAGGATCGGGTAAAAGGTAATGGAACGAAGAATTTCAGGAAAAAATGAAAAAAGAGAAGGAAGGGAAAGAGAAGAGGAGGAAGAGTGCAAAGTGGAGGATGGGGAAGTAAAAGGAAGGATAGGAAGGGGAAAGGAAAGAGGCAAATAACAGATATGTGAAGAGGTGATGAAGAAAGAGGAATAGGAGGAAGAGTTGAAGGAGAAGAAGGAGGAAAAGGAGGAAGAAGAGGAGAAGGAGGATGAGGGAACGAGTGAAAGAGGAGGGTCATGAGTACTACAAAGTGGACATGAGGAAGAACAAGAATGATTTAATGATAGGAAGAAAATGGAAGAGGAATTTAACGAGACCATAGAAGGATGAAAGAAAGAGAAAGTAAGGAGGAAGGGGATAGGAGAAAAAAAAAAAAGGAGAAAAGAAGGAGAAGGAAGAAGAAGAAAGGAAATCCTGGAGGATTGGGATAATGTGCTGGAGGAGAAGGAGGAGTAGGAAGAGGAGGAGGAGGAGGAGGAAGAGGAGGGGAAGGAGACAGCGAACGTAATGGAGGTGGAGGTGGAGTTGGAGGTAGTAGAGGAGGAGTTTGAGATGATGGAGGAAAATGAGGCATGGAGGTGGAGGAGAAGGAGGCGGAGGAGATGGAGGTGCTGTAGGAGAGGCCGAAGCTGGAGTAGTGGAATTGTGGAGAAAGTGGAGGAGGTGGTGGAAGAGGATCCTGGAGGAGTAGAAGTTAGAAGTGAAGGAGGAGGAGGAGAAGGAGGAGGAGGAGGAGAAGGAGGAGGAGGAGGATGTGAAGCTGGAGGAGTAGTAGGTGTTAGTGGAGGTGGAGGTGGAGGTAGTGGAGGAAGAGATGCAGGTGGTAAGACTACCAATCAATGGGAGGGTGATTGCATTGCAGACAGACTGCTGCAGGCAGCTCGGCGACTGGCAGAGGAACCTTCCTCCTCCTCCTCCTCCTCCTCCTCCTCCTCCTCCTCCTCCTCCTCCTCCTCCTCCTCCTCCTCCTCCTCCTCCTCCTCCCTCCTCCTCCTCCTCCTCCCTCCTCCTAATCCTCCTCAATTGTGTTTCTTGTTCTCTTCCTCCTCCTCCTCCTCCTCCTCCTCCTCCTCCTCCTCCTCCTGCTCCTTCTCCTTCTCCTCCTCCTCCTCCACCTTCTCCTCCTCCTCATTCTCCTCCTCTTCTTACTCCTCCTTCATCTCCTCCTCAATTGTGTTTCTTGTTCTCTTCCTGCTCCTCCTACTCCTACTCCTTCTCCTCCTCCTCCATCTCCTCCTCCTGCAAATGAAATTTAACGTTAACAAATGTAAAGTCATGCACATTGGAGGTAACAATGATCACATCCAATACCAAATGAATGGCGAAATACTGGATTCAGTAACTAAAGAAAAAGATCTAGGAGTTTTAATATCAAATGACTTGAAGCCAAGTCAACATTGCTCAGAAGTTGTTAAAACAGCAAATAAATTGGTTGGCTTCATCGGAAGAGTCTTCGAAAATAAATCAGAAAAAATATTGCTAAACCTCTATAATTCCTTGGTCCGTCCCCATCTCGAATACTGTGTGCAATTTTGGTCCCCATACTACCAGAAAGATATTAACAAACTAGAAAGAGTGCAACGGAGAATGACCAAAATGATACCAAGGCTGAGAAATCTGCCGTATGAAGAAAGACTCAAAAGTCTAAACTTATTCTCACTTTCAAAAAGAAGAATGCAAGGAGATTTGATTGGGGTTTTTAAAATGTTCAAAGGCTTTGACAACATTAATGTCAAAGATTACTTCTTATTAGACCAATCAAATACAAGTAATTGGCAAAAGATTCTCTACGAACGAAAGAAGCACTTCTTCTTTAACCGGGTTGTTTATGTGTGGAATTTGTTACCTTCCACCGTCGTTGAAAATAACACGATAACAACATTTAAAAATCGCTTAGATAAATACTGGAATCTAATCCGCAAATAAAATATTATCCTTTGCAATAAAATATATGACAACCAGGCATTTAATTGCAATTGGATCAATTTGATAGGATAGTGATAGCAGTAGTGTTAGTTCATCTTCTATCGCCTAGCTGTCCTGTCTCTTTAACTGTAGTTTAGTTTAATTAACACAAACAGCCTCGTTAGGGCCAGTAGGCCTGCTGTTGTTTGTTCTTCCTTTGTGTTCCTTTGTGTGTTCCTCTTCGTCCTTATCCTACTTATACTCCTCCTGCTCCTCCTACTCCTACTCCTCCTCCTCCTCCTCCTCCTCCTCCACCATCCTCCTCACCTCTTCCTCCTACTCCTTCTCGTCATCCTCATCCTGTTCCTCCTACTCCTCCTCCTCCTCCTCGTCCTTATCCTCCTCCCTATACTCCTCCTCCTCCTCCTCCTCCTCCTCCTCCTCCTCCTACTACTACTACTACTACTACTACTACTACTACTACTACTACTACTACTACTACTACTACTACTACTACTACTACTACTACTACTACTACTACTACTTCTTCTCCTTCTCTCCCTCTTCCTCTTCCTCCTCCTCCTCCTCCTCCTCCTCCTCCTCCTCCTACTACTACTACTACTACTACTACTACTACTACTACTACTACTACTACTACTACTACTACTACTACTACTACTACTACTACTTCTCCTCTTCCTCTTCCTCCTCCTCCTCCTCCTCCTCCTCCTCCTCCTCCTACTACTACTACTACTACTACTACTACTACTACTACTACTACTACTACTACTACTACTACTACTACTACTACTGCTACTACTACTCCTTCTCCTCCTTTTCCTCCTCCTCCTCCTCCTCCTGCTACTACTACTACTACTACTCCTACTCCTCATCCTCATCCTCCTCCCCTCATCCTCCTCCTCCTCCTCCTCCTCCTACTCCTACTACTACTACTACTACTACTACTCCTACTCCTACTCCTACTCCTACTCCTCCTTCTCCTCCTCCTCCTCCTACTCCTCCTCCTCCTCCTCCTCCTCCTCCTCCTCCTCCTCCTCCTCCTCCTCCTCCTCCTCCTCCTCTGCTTCCTCTTTCGCCTCCATAAGTAGCAGTGTCATATTCCTAAGATTCATCCACCTCCTCCTTTTCCATCACCCACCATTTACATCCACCATCATATCAACCACCTCATCCACCATCACATCCACACGCACATCCACCACTTCCACCGTAGCCCCTGCCATCACTCCGACCATCACAGCCACCGCCACCGCCACAGCCACAGCCACCTCCAACTCCACCTCCACCTCCTCCTCCTCCTCCTCCTCCTTCTCCTCCTCCTCCTCCTTCTCCTTCTCCTTCTCCTTCTCCTCCTCCTCCTCCTCCTCCTCCTCCTCCTCCTCCTCCTCCTCTTCCTCCTCCATTTCCTCTTTATTATACTCCTCCTCCTTCACCTCGTCCTCCTCCTTTCCCTACTCCGCCTCCTCATCCTCATCTTTCTCTTTCTTCTCTTCCTCATCACCTTCTTCCTCCTCTTCCACCTCTTCCTCCTCATCATCCTCTTCCTTCTCTTCCTCCTCCTCCTCCGCCTCCTCTTCCTTATACTCATCCCTTTTCTATGTCCCTCAATCCTCTTCCTCCTCCTCCCCTCTCCTCCTTCTTCAACCTCCTCCTCTTCTTCCCCCTCCTCCTCTTCCCTCTCCTTCTCCCCTTCCTTCCTATCCTCCTCCTTCTTACCCCTCTCTTTCTCCTTAAGTGAACCAAATTTGTTTAGTCTTTCGAAACTGAAAACGAGAGAAGATCTAATTGAGGTCTTCAAAATTGTCAAAGGAATTGAAAACACGGAAGTGGAAGAATATTTTAAGATTGACACCTCGAACGCAACTAGGAGTGATAGATGCAATATTGTAGGGAAACGATTTAAAAACAGACGTAGCAAAATACTTTTTCTTCAATCGCGTTGTTAACACATGGAATGGTAGTCCACCATCCAACGTCATCAATTGTTCCACTGTAGAGGTTTTCAAAAAACGTCTCGACAATTACTTAGCTACAAATACCTCGATTAGAATAATTCACTTCTAAATAGATAAAAAAAAACCACAATAATAATGATAATTAATAGTAGTAATGGTAATGATTGCATTAATGATAAGCTAGGTGTCGAAGCAACAATGTAAGGACCATTAGCTCTGTTGCTGTTCGTTTGTCCATGTCCATGTCCATGCAACTCCTCCTCTTCCTCCCCCTCCTCCTCCTCCTCCTCCTCCTCCTCCTCCTCCTCCTCCTCCTCCTCCTCCTCCTCCTATTCCTCCTCCTCCTCCTCCTCCTCCTCCTCCTCCTCCTCTTCTTTCTTAACACTTCTCCTATTTTTCCTATTCATCTTCCTCCTACTCCTCCCCTCCTCCTCCTCCCCTCCTCCTCCTCCCCTCCTCCTCCTCCCCTCCTCCTCCTCCCCTCCTCCTCTTCTCCCTCCTCCTCCTCCCCTCCTCCTCCTCCCCTCCTCCTCCTCCTCTCCTCCTCCTCCCCTCCTCCCCTCCTCCTCCTCCTCCTCCTCCTCCTCCTCCTCCCCCACTCCTCCTCCTCCTCCTCTTCCTCCTCCTCCTCTTCCCCCACTCCTCCTCCTCCTCATCTTCCTCCACCTCCTCCTCCCCCACTCCTCCTCCTCCTCTTCCTCTTCCTTGTCTTTCTCAAATTTGTCATTGTTCTCATCCATCCTTCATCATGCTATTCCTACACTCTTCGCCGTCTCCCTTCTCTTCCACCTTCTCCTCTTCCTTGTCCTCTTATCACATTATGCTTCTCCTCCTCCTTCTCTCCTTCCTCCTCCTTCCCCTCTTCTACTTATCATCCTCTTCCTCCTTCTCCTTCTCCTCTTCCTTCCTCCTTTTCCTCCTTTTCCTCCTCCTTCCTCCTCTTCTTCCTTGTCCTCCTCCTACCTCCTTCTCCCTATTCCTCTTCTCCCTCCTTCTCCCTCCCCCTCCTCTTTTTCCTCCTCTACCCCTCCTTTTACCGTCCTCCTTCTCCCTCTACTCCTCCTTATCCTCCTTCCCTCCTCCTCCATCCTCCACCCATTCTCCCCGTCTCTTCTCCTCCACCCTCATCACTCCCTTCACCCCCCACCCTCTTGTCCTCCTCCTCTTTCTTCTTGTAATTATCCCTTCCCCTCCTCCTCCCCTTTCTTCTCCATCCTTCTCCATCCTGCACTTTCACCCTTCTACTCCTCCTTTCTCTTCCGCTCCTTTCCTACTTCTTCCTCGTCCCTCCATCGTCTTCTTCTTCTTCTTTTTCTTTTTCTTTTTCTTCCTCTTCTTCTTCTTCGACTTTTCCTTTTTCTCCTTCTACTTCTTCTTCCTCCTCTTCTTCTTCTCTTCTTTCTTTCTTCTCCTCCTTCCTCCTCCTCTTTCCCCCTCTTCCTTCTCCTCTTCCTTCTACTCCATTTCCATTTCCTTTTCCTTCTCCTCCATCTCCACCTACTCTACCTCCTCCTCCAGCATGTCATCCTTCAACTTTTATACTCGATGCTCCTTCCTGCACTTCTTCCTTCACCGTTTCCTCCTCCTCCTCCTCCTCCTCCTCCTCCTCCTCCTCCTCCTCCTCCTTCTCCTCCTCTCCCTCCTACTCGACTTAGGCCTCTCTTCTTTCTCTTCCTCTTCTTTTTCCTCTTCCCACTCTCTCCCTCATTCCTTCCCTCCTCGACCTCCATTTCCTTCATCCTCGACGTCTTATGTCTGTCATTAGCATCATAACTCCTTCCGTAGCTGTGGCATTTAAGAACATAAGAACGGAGGTAGCTGCAAGAGACCATAAGGCCTACACTAGGCAGTTTCATTTCCCTTACCACTTGTAATCCCTCTTCATAAGGTTATCTAATCTTCTCTGAAAACAAACCATTGATTCAGTGCTATCTACTTTGTTAGTAAGTTTATTCCATTCTTTAACTACAGTTGGTGAACTAGTTTTTGCCTTTTTCTCTCCATGCTTATTACCACCTATCATTCGTAAATATATCTAATCTTCTCTTAAAACAAACAATTGTTTCAAGGCTTATGGCATAGTTACCATGTATTCTATTCATTAACTAGTTCCTGCCTGTTTCCTTTTTAAACCGCACTTATTTTCTCGTCGCGTCTCGCCCCTATACTCGCTCCTTCCCGAAGCAGTCCCCATTGAAGGGCGACAAAT
>NC_134815.1:31750550-31753050 GCF_046742065.1 Oratosquilla oratoria
TCTTGTACATATTCTCATTCTCAACTTTTTTTTTTTCATCTCTTTCTCCTTCTTTTCCTTCTCCATCTCCATCTCCTCCTTGTCCTTCTTCCCTTTCTCCATCTTCTTTTTGCTGCTTCTTCCTTGCTGTTGCTTTCCTCTCTTTTTTCTTCTTTTCTCATTCTTCTTCTTTTCCTCTTCCTTATACGTTGATATTAGCAATTTCATCAAATACTTCTTATCCAATATTCCTCGTTCAGTTATTCATTTAATCTTTCATTCATTCATTCATTCATTCATTCATTCATTCATTCATTCATTCATTCATTCATCCACTTATCCATCCATCCATTCATTCATTCATTCATTCATTCATTCATTCATTCATTCATTCATTCACTTATCCATCCATCCATTCATTCTTTCATTCATTCTTTCATTCATTCATTCATTCATTCATTCATTCATTTATTCATTCATTCATTCATTATCACTTTTTTAGTGACCTTAATTACCCTCATCGCTCTCATTGATCTTTTCTCATAGTTTATTTCTTGTTCTTTTGTTGTATTTGTTGTAATTCTCTTCTCTTTTTTTTCTCTTTTATTTATTTTTTTTTTTTACTTTGAAGTTTGACCAGTTTCAGCCACTTCATCTTCAGTACCTCCTCCTCTTCCTCTTCCTCTGCCTCTTCCTTTTCTTTTTCTTTTTCTTCTTCTTCTTCTTCTTCTTCTTCTTCTTCTTCTTCTTCTTCTTCTTCTTCTTCTTCTTCTTCTTCTTCTTCTTCCACCTCCTCCTCCATCGCTTCTTTCTTTTCTTTCACTCTTCATTCTATTCCTTCTCCTCCGTCTCCTACACTTCCTCATTTCCATCTTCTTCCTTTTCCTCTTCTTCCCTCTCACTGCTTCTCCTCCTATTACTCCTCCTCCTCCTACTCTTCCTCCTACTCTCCTCTTACCCCTCCTCCTACTCATCTTCCTCTTCTTCCTCCTACTCCCTTCCTTTCTCTTCTACTCCTCCTCCTCTTCCAGACTTACCTTGACCCTCTACCGTCACCTGCTCTTGTATGCATGAAGCCCCACGAACGAGATTTCTCGTCTATAATCTTGTGCAATCCTATTTTTTTTTTTTTTTGCCCTGGTTTTACGTTTCTGCTTCGAGTAATTCACACCCACACTCCTCCTACTCCTCCTCCTCCTCTTCCTCCACCTCATTCTTCTCCAAATCATTCTCCTCCTCCTACTCCTTCTCCTCCTCCATCTTCTCTTCACCAAGTTCCAGTAGGTCGGGAATACCTGGAACTTACAAAAAAATGTTCACACACACGTGCATGACCTCACGCACGTATACACACACGCACGCACGCACACACACGCACACACACGCACACACACACACACACACACACACACACACACACACACACACACACACACACACACACACACACACACACACACACACACACACACACACACACACAAATACACACACAAAAACAAGTACGTGTGGGTCTTGTGTCTTCCAATAGAGTGACATACTATAGAGACTTTCTAGTGAATTCAAGACAATTTTAATTGGTGGAAGAATGGACCCCTTGTTTGAAGAAGGTCTTCACCGATTGAGACCCCGCTGAGTTCCGAGTTTCATTCTTCAACCAAACAGAACATCCTAGTGTAACCCAGAAGAGAAAAACATGCAAAAAGTTTTAATTGAAGTGGTAAATGAAAAAAGTTCTACTTCAACATTATCTCCCTTCGTTTGATTGATTGCTTGTTTGTGACCGACCAACTGTTTCTTACCTATTGAAAGTAAAGATAGAATAAAGAAACGTTTTAACAAGCGATTGCAATATTATAAAAAAAGATTGTATTTGACTGTCTTTTTCTTATTTTGTAAATGTATATTTTTCTTTTAAAGAATATTTTTGTGCATGGATGTATGTTGTTGTTGACGAGTCTCTGTCCATTTGTCTTTGTATGTTTTCTATTTATTAGTCTATCTGCTTTTACCAGTTTTACCAGTTCAAAACTTGCCGCCAGCGAGTTGGACCAAGGGCATGGTTCACTAGATTACTCGCCACAAATCCTTTGTAAGGGACACCTTTGTAGGGAGTTTCACGACGTTATACTGAATCAGTATAATCTATTTTCTGTCCTTTTACTTTTCTGTGTCTTTATCTAAAGATTTATCTGTCACTCTACTCCTGGTCTCGTTAAGGACCAAAAGGTCGCCTTCTGTTAATCTCCTACTGATCTGCTGTCCCTGGCTCTGCCGTGGGCTACATAGTGTAGACTGCTGGGATTATCTTTAGATACATTCTGGTTACATTTTCATTTTACCTGTGTTTGTGTGTAATACGTAATGTTTGTTAGCATATTTCATGCCAGTGTATTTCTATATGATTGTGGTTAATCAAGATTTTGCTCGTGTGCGTATGTGTGTGTGTGTGTGTGTGTGTATGTGTGTGTGTGTGTGTGTATGTGTGTGTGTGTGTGTGTGTGTGTGTGTGTGTGTGTGT
>NC_134815.1:31758050-31760550 GCF_046742065.1 Oratosquilla oratoria
ATAACAAATAGGATGAGTGTATAACAAATAGGATGAGCGTATAATAAATAGGATGAGCGTATAACAAATAGGATGAGCGTTTAACAAATAGGATGAGCGTATAACAAATAGGATGACTGTATAACAAATAGGATGAGCGCATAATAAATAGGATGAGCGTATAACAAATAGGATGACTGTATAACAAATAGGATGAGCGTATAACAAATAGGATGAGCGTACTCCAACCGGAGAAGAGTCGTTTAGACATGTCTCGAATCAGCTTTGAGTATTCCCAGTAATCCCTTCTGACTTCAATAAAATCGTCTGAAGTTACCCAGAATAGAATTTATGTTTTTTTCTTTTTGAGTTCCCGGAAATGACGGTAACCGGAAGTGACAGACACCGGAAGAGCGTCTGGGAATGAGGTCAAAGAGGTCGAGACAATCTACCCCCTTTAAACCTTCAACTCGCTGAGATGTGCCACAGTGCTATGTACCAAGTTGCCACCAGAGTTACCATGACGAAGCGTGAACAAGAACTCAAGAGAAAAGTCGTCGTCGTCGTCGTCGTCGTCGTCGTCGTCGTCGTCGTCGTCGTCGTCGTCGTTGTCGTCGTCATCATCATCATCGTCGTCGTCGTCGTCGACGTCGTCGTCGTCGTCGTCGTCGTCATTGTCGTCGTCGTCGTCATCGTCGTCGTCGTCGTCGCCGCCGCCACCATCATCGTCGTCGTCGTCGCCATCGTTTTCGTCGTCATCGTCATCGTCAATAGTCATCGTCATTGCCATCGTTATCATCAATAATACTGATAATAACTATAATATGATAACAATAAGGATAAGAATAACAATAATGATGATAATATCAACTACATAATAATAATTAAGAGCATACGCCCTCACCAGTTCCCATAGCTTCGAACAAGCCCCCAAGGGATGTCTCTCGTGGGGATAAACATCAGGGAAGGGTGACAGGAGTTGAGCATTCACGAATTATTCTGGCAGCACGTCTTGACTGAATCTCACGAAGTACTCAGTATTATGATACAAGGCCGTTCTAGCGATACCTGTGATGGTTTGCGTATATTTTCCCCCATTTATTGCATTAGTAACCATTGAGTGTATTGTTCGCCTTTAATTTTATTATTAGATATTGAGTGTTGTTGATTTTTTGTATTTTTACTAAAATATGCATACAATGTATGTAAGAACCAATGTTAAGCCCAGGCGCACCTGTATGAGTTTTGTCGCCAGATCTGATTTGCTAACGAGGCGTGGCATTAGTATTGTCTTAACCTTCAAAGTATAAGCACGCTTTTGTATATTTTAGTGAACGTATCGAATAGTGACTCAATACACTATTTCCCAGTACCAAGGTGCTTTTCATCGCCACCCACAACGTACCCAATGATTCTTCGAAAGTATTTGATACTAAAGAAGTTGAAATGTTTCAAGTCGGTATTCGGTGTCTACGTCTCACAGCCGTAAATCAGAATAGGATAGGAAGTGAAAGCAACTTAAAGGTTCAGATCACAATCCACTCGGCATATATTTCGACAATGTCATATGCTCTAAGTCGGTGTTCTTCAACCAGGGGTCCTCGGACCACTAAGGTGCCCGCGGAAACCTACCAAAGGGTCCGCAGGACCGGGATTTCAACATGTTGCACTTAATCTGGTTGTGATTCAGTTTATTATAATTAATCTTTCCATTTCATAATTCTACACAGATTTCTTTTATTTCATTTTTGTGTCAGGTTTGTACAACGAAAACAGTCTGACAATGAACATCAACTCCAGTGAAAAGAAAGCCTGTTATTAACAATTCTTACTTACAAAGGGGTTCCCTGATTATATAGTTCATCGTATGGGGTCTACAAAGTTTGAAAGGTTGAGAAACACTCATTTAAGGTAATGTATTCATACCAATCCTCCAAAGGACTCCATGACACGACTCCAACTGTTATACACAACACTCCCAAAGTATGTGAAGCTTACTTAGACCTCAACAAAACAAAGAAACAAACAAACACTCAGGGAGCCAAAAATGGAAAGCAGAGTAATGAAATGACATTCATTACAACTACAGTACAGTATATTGCTTAAACATTTATCCAGGTGAATTTTATGCCTTCCATTGACTACAGGATTGGCGAAATTGCCTCTCTACTTTTAGGTGCCTGATTCTTTTCTTTTCTTTTCATTTCTTTTCTTTTCTTTTCTTTTTAACTGAACAGGATTACCTGGCGTCAATTTGAAAAGAGTTGTAAATCCCAAATTACATCTAAAATGTTAATTGGGTTAATTTGATCGAAGACTCTTCTTCTCTTCTTTCTTCTTTATTTTCTCCCCTCTTCCTCCTATTTCTGCTTCTCCTCCTCCTTTTCCTCCTCCTATTTCTGCTTCTCCTCCTCCTCTTCCTCTTCCTCCTCCTATTTCTTCTTCCCCTCCTCCTCCTCCTCCTCTTCCTCCTCCTATTTCTGCTTCTCCTCCTCCTCTTCCTCCTCCTATTTCTTCTTCC
>NC_134815.1:31783050-31788050 GCF_046742065.1 Oratosquilla oratoria
TTCTTCTCCCTCTTCCGCCTCTTCTTCCTTCTTATCTTCCTCCTCTTCCTTTTTCTCCTCCTCCTCTTTCTTCTCTTCCCCTTCCTACTCTTCGTGCTCGCCCCCATCGTCCTCCTCCTCTTCCTCATTTTCCTCTTCCTCCTCCTCCTCTTCCTCCTCTTCCTCTCCTTCCATCTCCTCTTTATTCCCCTACTTCTCCTCCTCCTTACACATGTTCCTCTTCATCCTTCTCCTCCTCCTCCTGTTCCTCCTTCTTCTCCACTTCCTTCTCCTCCTCCTTACACATGTTCCTCTTCATCCTTCTCCTCCTCCTCCTGTTCCTCCTTCTTCTCCACTTCCTCTTCCTCGTTCTTCCCCTCCTTTCCTCATCCCCTCTCCTCGCTGCCTTGAAGCCCCCTTCTACGACCCCCCTTCTGTGCCCCCCTCGTGTGACCCCCTTTTGTGACCCCCTTTTGTGACCCCCTTCTTAGCTATCCCGCCCCCCTTTCCTTCCTCCTGAATCCGCAGCTGTCCTTCATGAATCTTGCATACCCAGACCTTCCCTCTCCTCCTTCAAGCTCTGACCACGCGTTTGACCTTCTCCCTCTCTCCTTCTCTTCCTCCCTCCCGAACTCTCTCTCTCTCTCTCTCTCCCTCTCCCTCTCTGCGTATTTCCCTCCCTCTCTTCCCCCTTTCTCTCTCCCTCCTCTCTCTCCCTCCCAATCTCTCTCTCTCTCCCTCTATGTCTCTTTACCTCCCTCTATTTCCTCTGTCCCTCTCCTTCCTCTCTCTCTCTCTCTCTCTCTCTCTCTCTCTCTCTCTCTCTCTCTCTCTCTCTCTCTCTCTCTCTCTCTCGCTCTCTCTCTCTCTCTCTCTCTCTCTCTCTCTCTCTCTCTCTCTCTCTCTCTCTCTCTCTCTCTCTCTCTCTCTCTCTCTCTCTCTCTCTCTCTCTCTCCCTTCCTCTCTTCCTCCCTCCGGACCTTTCTCTCTCTCTTTCTCCCTCTCTTCTCCCTGTATATCTCCCTCACCCTCTCTCCCTCCCTCTCTCCCTCTTTTCCTCTGTCCCTTTCCTTCCTCTCTCTCTCTCTTTCTCTTCCTCTCTTCCTCCCTCCGGACCTCTCTCTCTCTTTCTCTCTCTCTGTCTCTTTCCCTCCCTCTCTTCCCCCTGTATATATCCCTCCCCTCTCTCCCTCCCTCTCTCCCTCTCTTCCTCCCGCCCGACCTTTCTTTTTTTCCTCTCTGTCTCTTTCCCTCCCTCTCTACCCCTTGTCTCACTCCTTCCTCTCTCTCTCTCTCTCTCTCTCTCTCTCTCTCTCTCTCTCTCTCTCTCACTCTCTCTCTCTCTCTCTCTCTCTCTCTCTCTCTCTCTCTCTCTCTCTCTCTCTCTCTCTCTCTCTCTCTCTCTCTCTCTCTCTCTCTCTCTCTCTCTCTCTCTCTCTCTCTCTCTCTCTCTCTCTTCTCTCTCTCTCTCTCTCTCTCTCTCTCTCTCTCTCTCTCTCTCTCTCTCTCTCTCTCTCTCTCTCTCTCTCTCTCTCTCTCTCTCTCTCTCTCTCTCTCTCTCTCTCTCTCTCTCTTCCTATCTCTCTCTCTCTCTCTCTCTCTCTCTCTCTCTCTCTCTCTCTCTCCTTCAGTTTCTCTTTCTCTCCGTTTCTCCCTCTCTTCCTCCCTCCCTCCCTCTCTCTCTCTGTCCCTCCATGTCTCTTTCCCTTCATCTCTTCCCCCTGTCTCTTCCCCTCCCTCCCTCCCTCATTCCCTCCCTCTCTCCCTCCCTTCCTTCTTCCTTGTCTTCCAAACACCTTTCCTCCATCTATTTCTCCATCTATTTGTTCATCCTTTCTGCCTTCTCCCTCCCTCCCCCTTCCCTTTAATACCTCCCTCTCTTTCTCTTTCACTCCCTCTCTTACTCCTTCCTTCTCTCCCAAGCTCTCCCTTCATCTATCCATCCATCCATTCTCCCCTCCCTCCCTCCCTCTCTCCCTCCCTCCCTCCCTCCCTCCCTCCGTCCTTCCACCTCTCTGTCCCCTTCCTCTCCTATGATGAAGTATACCACACTTCCTCAACCATGGTGAACTATACCACACTCCCTCAACCATGATGAAGTATACCACACTTCCTCAACCATGGTGAACTATACCACACTCCCTCAACCATGATGAAGTATACCACACTTCCTCAACCATGGTGAACTATACCACACTCCCTCAACCATGATGAAGTATACCACACTTCCTCAACCATAATGAATTATACCACTGCACTCAAATCACCACCGTTGAAACCACCCTGCCACAACGACTCCTGCGCTGGTTCGACCACACCACAAGGATGCCAGAACAACGGCTTTCGCGTCGGATACTTTTTGAACACCTCGCTGAAGGCAGTGGAAGTATAGGTGGCCCAAAGAAGAGGTACAAAGACTACACCAAAGACCTACTCAAGAAACGTGATGTACAATCCCAAGAACTGGAGGTCCTTACTCTAGACAGGTCGACCTAGCAGGCTGTGTGCGCCAGGTCAATCGAGCGATTGAACAATGTCCAGTCCCCGAGGAGCAAAGAAAACGGCGCCAGAAGACGCTAGCTTCTGGACCAGCGTTTCTTAACCAGGGTTCCCCGGAACCCTAAGGTTCCGCAAAAGGTGCCTAGGAGTTCCGCGAGAGCAAGTGATATAAGCTAATGCACTTTTGATTTTTTTTTTCATATGCGTAATATAATTAAACACGCACGACATATTTTTGGTTATTGTAATCATGTAATATAGACATCATCCTATCTAACCTATTATTACGGTGAAAATAAGATGAGAAAGATATATATATATATATATATATATATATATATATATATATATTTTTTTTTTTTTTTTTTTTTTGCACAGGGGTTCCTTGAGACATGTAATTTATACTAAAGGTTACGTAAGGGTAAAAAGGTTGAGAAACGCTGTTCTAGACGGAAGGAAACCGGTCTCCCCGGGGAACAACAACGACCCCCCGGTGCCAACTGCATACCAAAGTATCCGACTCCCGAATTGGACTCGATACCCACAAGCGATGACATTGGCGACGCAAACGCCGAACTATCGCCTCTTGTCAGAGCAGCGTCGTCGTCGGCAACAATGAACTGCTACAAGCCTCTCTTTGTGTTCTTTCTCATTCATCATTCTTTCGCCCATCACCTCCTCCCCATCGTTTATGTCACGCATAAACGATTTTCTTCTGGTTAAATTTCAGTGATTTCATACAGTTGTTGTGAAATCCAATTGCTGAGCGGAGTAGCGTATACACTCTGGTGTATGAATTACATTCAGGTTGATGTCAGGTTGTAACATTACACATTTATTACAATATGAGTTATCAGCTCTCATCTTCGAGGGGAGAAGTTGTTGATCACTTGTCCAGCACGTTATCTAACATCATTCTGATTCTCTCTCTCTCTCTCTCTCTCTCTCTCTCTCTCTCTCTCTCTCTCTCTCTCTCTCTCTCTCTCTCTCTCTCTCTCTCTCTCTCTCTCTCTCTCTCTCTCTCTCTCTCTCTCTCTCTCTCTCTCTCTCTCTATCTCTCTCTCTCTCTCTTTCTTTCTCAGGAGTTTTTCAGGCGTTTTTCATGGTACTCACAATCACCCTCGTTCTCTCTTCCTCCTCTTCCTCTCCTACTCCCCTTCTTCTAGCTTCTCCTACTCCTTATTCTCTTCCTCCTCCTTCATCTCTTCCTCGTCCTCTCCCCCTTGCTATATCGTCACCTTCTCCCTTACCTCTTCTTCCTGATCCCCTTCCTCTATCTTCTCCACCTCCTCCTTTTTCCCTTTTTCCCCCTTCTTCTCATTAATATGACCTCCATCGTCATCTGATACGTCCTGGCTCATCTTCCTAGCTTTTTTTTTCTTTTTTCTTTTTTTTTCTGCACCAAATTATTTTTAGTTGCTTTCAAGGAGAGTGTGATGTGCGAGAGAGTGTTCGTGTGTGTGTGTGTGTGTGTGTGTGTGTGTGTGTGTGTGTGTGTGTGTGTGTGTGTGTGTGTGTGTGTGTGTGTGTGTGTGTGTGTGTGTGTGTGTGTGTGTGTGTGTGTGTGTGTGTGTGTGTGTGTGTGTGTGTGTGTGTGTGTGCCTGTGTGTGTTTGCGTGCGTGTATATATATATATATATATATATGTATATATTATATATATATGTGTGTGTGTGTGTGTGTGTGTGTGTGTGTGTGTGTGTGTGTGTGTGTGTGTGTGTGTGTGTGTGTGTGTGTGTGTGTGTGTTCGTTTGTTTCTTTGAGAGAGAGAAACAGAGAGAGAGAGATTATGAACGTATTTCTCCTGTACTTGCAACATGAACTAGATTTTTTTTGTATTTTTTGCCGTTTTGCTGTCCTTTAAAATACTTACATATACGTACATAAGGAAGGCCCATTCCACTTATAAAACAGAGGGGAAAGCTTTGAATTATGTAGATAAGAAAATAAAATTGGTCAATTCTTCCAATTTTCAATTTTTCTTTTTCCCTCCCCTCCCCTTCCTCCGTCTCTTCCCTTCCTCTCTCCCTCCCTTCTTCGTCCTTCCCTCTCTTCCTCCTTCCCTACCTACCTACCTACCTACGTCCCTCCCTCCCCCCTCTTCCCCTTGTCTCCCTCCCTCTCTCCTCCCTTCCTCCCTCCCTCCCTCCTTCTTTCCCTGCCTTCCTCCCTCCCTCCTTCTCTCCCTTTCTCCCTCCCTCCTTCCCTCCCTTCCTCCCTCCCTCCCTAAATCCCCAATTCCCTTCCTCCCCTTCCCCTGTTTCCCTTATTCCCCACCTCTCTTCCTCCACTTCTATATAGTCGTTGCTCTTCTCTTCTCTCCTCTTCTTCCCTTCCAGCTCCCCTCCTCCTCCTCCTCCTACTCCTCCCTCGTTCTCCTCCTTCTCCTCTTCTTGTTCTTTCTCATCCCCCTTTCCTCCCTTTCTTCTTCCTCTTCTTTTTTCTCCTCATTTTCTTCCTCCTTGTCTTCTTCTTCCCCTTCTCTTCCTCCTCCTCCTCGTCCTTATTTTCTCCCTCCTCCT
>NC_134815.1:31815550-31830550 GCF_046742065.1 Oratosquilla oratoria
ACGTTCTCTGTGGGCTTTGTCCTTAGGGTCATGTTTTTGTTTTGTTTTCTTCTTCTTCTTTTTTTTTTTAGTGAAAAGACAAAACGAACCAAAAAAACGGTACCTGCAAGGAGGAAAACGAAGCTGCTCATTTTTTTAATACCATTAGCTTGTTCAACTCCATCAAAAGGTGCGGCCCTGAGTGGCTGGTATTCGGTCTCCGGACCAAGCCTAAAATCTCCCTCTCTCTCTCTCTCTCTATCTATCTATCTATCTTTTTATCTATCTATCTATCTATCCATCTCTATCTCATTCTCTCTCTATCTATCTCTATCTCTATCTATCCATCTCTCTCTCTCTCGCTCTCTGTCTCTGTCTCTCTCTCTCTCTCTCTCTCTCTCTCTCTCTCTCTCTCTCTCTCTCTCTCTCTCTCTCTCTCTCTCTCTCTCTCTCTCTCTCTCTCTCTCTCTCTCTCTCTCTCTCTCTCTCTCTCTCTCTCTCTCTCTCTCTCTCTCTCTCTCTCTCTCTTCGACTGTATTTCTTATACTTTTTCACACATGAAGAGCTGATTAAAGGTGCTTGCTCTCCTCTCCCTGCAACTTTCATCCAGTGACATATAAACTGTCCCACACTGACACAACATAGATATCAGTCCAAAGCCTTTTCCCAGAGAAATCTGTGAGAGGTTCTGAGGACCGTTGCCATCCTCTTTGGGGCTCAGGGGCTTCCACTTTGTGAAATTTGACGCAACGCTTGATTGAAGACAAAAAATACCTCAGTGCACTTGACCCGTGACAAAACAAAAGAGAATGTCAGTGTTCCCCTCAGAAATCATCAGTGACGCTTTTACCACAACTTCCATGCATAGTATCTAAGAAACGCGTAATAGTCATTCTCTCCCACTGGCAAAGTAAAAAAAATAGATGATTAATATATCAAATAAAAATATAAGACATAAGAGTGAAGACAAACAAGAAAATGAACTGTGTAGCAAAGTCATTTGTGATTTGGACAGCAGGAATGAATTCTTGAAACTTGTACATAAACAACACATAAGAGCTATGTCCTTATCTCTCCTGCATGTTATCCAACGGTCATTAAACAGAGATAGCCCACACACCACAAAATGAAACCTTAAGAATTATAACTTGATACACCAAAACAACAACTTTTGCAGAACACCTACACTCAGAAACCAAATTCATTCGAATGAACAGCATGTAGAAAATGACAGACAAACAGTTCTATACAAGAATCCACTCATCACATCACGGAAACATTTTCCAAAACACGCAGTGTAAAAACAACCCAGAATTGTTTTAATTCAAGCGTGTTTAACAGCCTACCCCTAGCATCACACAGCATGTCCATAAAAGAGAGCACAGAAACACGCAGGTCTCAGAACAGACACTCCTTCATATATAGGAGGAAAAGTGTTAGAATGGATTAGATCTTGGATTAGTAACAGAAAACAGCGAGTCACCATAAATGGAGTAAAATCTAGGTGGGGCAATGTTACTAGTGGGGCCCCCCAGGGCTCGGTTTTGGGTCCCTTGTTGTTCATTATGTACATAAACGACTTAGACGATGGGATAAATAATGATGTTAGTAAGTTTGTGGACGACACTAAAATAGGACGCCTAATTAGGTCAGGAGACGACGCAGAGATTCTGCAGGATGATCTTAACAAATTGTTCACATGGTCGGTAAAATGGCAAATGAACTGCAATATCTCTAAGTGTATCGTGTTAAACGTAGGGCTACACAACCCCGAAAATAGATACAGCTTAGATAACACGCTTTTAGAGAAAACTGAGTGCGAGAGAGACTTGGGAGTTCTAGCGAGTCCGGACCTTAAAACCAGGAAACAGTGCATTAGCGCCAAGAATAAAGCTAACAGAGCATTAGGTTTTATTGCTAGTAGGATGGTCGACGAATTGAATAAACTTAGTAACCATGTAATAAGCGCTGAAACTATCATTTGTTTTAAGAAACGATTAGACAACTTTATGGGTGGGGATGACAGGTGGTGATGGATACGGAGCTGCCTAGTGTAGACCTTATGGTCTCTTGTAGTCCCCTTCATTCTTATGCTATGTTCTTATATCCACCGTGAGATCAGACCAGCAGAGAAGGCAAGATAATGTTGGGGCGCCCTCGTACACAATCGCCCCGGCGACATACACCAATTACCTCTTAAGATATAATCACCTCGCGGAAGGGAAGCTCGATGGCTGAGCGGGTAAAGGCTTCGTTACTTGCGGCGAAGGTCGAGGGGATGGCGGTTCGATTCCTACCGCTGGCGAAGTTGAACCAAGGGCATGGTTCATTAGATTCCACGCTACAAAGTCCTCTGAAAGGGGCACCATCCTAGCCTTCCGACGGGAAGAGTTTGTGACGTTAAACCATATCAACCACTCAGAAGACACAAAACTCCTTATACTACACTCTCCACTCATTTACTACAAACGGCAGCACAAAACAGATTCTTTATCTGAATGTCTTACGGGCTAGTCTGGAGTCTGTATCCGGTTTCCTAAGGGCCGTGCGTGTTCTGCAAAGGGTTATATTCTGTCTAAGAGGCAATTTTTTGCATCTGAGGGGCTGTAATCTGTCCTAAATGGAGTCTCGATCATTCGAAAACCCTTTTTCAGGACCGAGATCTAATTTCCTTTGACCCCCAAACTAGATAAAATCCCCGGTGCTTAGCTAGAATAAAATGAGTAAAGCTCACACCTAAGGGATTAGAGACTAAAGGTGGTAGCATACTAGACCAGCATGCTACTTGCTTTTACTATTTCGTTCGTGTGGAAACGACTTCAGTTCTAGGATTCCGTAAGAAAACCTCGGCAACGTTTCTAAAATTCGTATTTTAGATTTAACTTCTCTTAGATCATCATTCAGCTTCTTACTATACGACGCAAGAGTAATTTGACATTTGGGGAATTTGAAAAATAAAAGATCGTATCCGAAGTTGTTTCTACTCAAAAAGAATAGCATAGGCAAGTAGCATGCTATCGAGAAATGTCAAGTGTGCAGCATATTACTCTTGCGTCATATAATTAAACCAATGTGAATGTTAGATACATCGTTGAGATGTTATCATGGAAGTCTAGAATACTGTAACCGAAGTCGTTTCTACTTAACGAAGTAGCAAAACCAAATAGCATGCTAGCCAGTTTTTTCCAGAACTTATGCTGAAAGATTTGAAAGTGACTAAACAGTTTCAATGTAGAGTAAGATCGCGTCTTTTATGCAGCTCTTCTCAAAATATTTCTTTTATTCCTTCTACTTTTTTCTTTTATCCACCATTTCCTTTATTGAATCTTAATGTCGTTACTTCTAAAGCATCATTTTCTTTTTCATTTTACTTTTCATACGTCAAATGTCAGCGTCTAATGTTGTTCCCATTGATCAAAAACCTTTTTTTTCTTCTGGACTCATAAACCGTAAAATGCTTTTGATCGCCTTCAAATAGAATTCTCTTCCATCGTCAAACGTTTTATTTATCTATCATCAAATGTCATTCTTCTCGACTAACAAATACATTTCAACCATACGCTTTTATCTCCCTCTCCCTCTCTTCTTTACTCTCTCTCTCTCTCTCTCTCTCTCTCTCTCTCTCTCTCTCTCTCTCTCTCTCTCTCTCTCTCTCTCTCTCTCTTTCTTTCCTTTTATCTGTTTGAAGTGTTTTTATTAAATTAACTATTTGTCCTTTTAATTATTTCTCCTTTTTTATTTCGGTTTTAGGTATGTAATACGAAGTAGGAGTAAGTAGATTATCATTATTATTATCATTATTTCCTTAAGTGTCAGAATTTGTCTTTAGCAAATGCTCGATTGCCCGAGCTTTTGCCAACGGGCTCGTGAACGAAGCTTGGGTTCAGGGTGGGGAGGTGGGGGCAGTTTTCAGGACAGTAATTGACACACCGCCGGTGATTAATTGCATTGCGTGTAAATCAGAAGAGGTAATTGCCATTATTGGAGCGCGACGTGGTGTTCGTTCAAGCGAGCTCGCAAACACACACACACACTCTCCGACGGATCTGCGCACACACACACACACACACCATAATGCATGCATTTAGAACATGCATACACACACACACACACGCACACATACACACACACACACACACACACACACACACACACACACACACACACACACACACACACACACACACACACACACACACACACACACACACAGCGATACTGAAATTATTTCAGCCATAGGCGGGATTCGAACCCGGATGGCCGTAGTGGCGGCTGCGGACGCTACCACTGCGCTACTTTTCTGGTTCATTAAAATTGATACATAGGGTATCAGCAGCCATTTTTACAAAACTCTAACCTAACCTTCTTCATATCATCTAAATGGCCTATCAATTCTTCCCTAGTTTGTAAGTGAAATAGTTTGTATTTATTTCTACCTGCAGAATCAATTACCCTATATGGACCTGAGTACCTTGGAGAAAGTTTATTATAGGGTAAATGTAGTTTGACCATGACTAAATATCCTATTTTCAATTCTAGTTTATGTGCTATTTTGTGTTGTTGCTTTTTCATCTCTTGTGAATACTCTTGCATATGTTCCCTAGCTCTTTGGTGAATACTTTGAAAAGCATTTATCCTATTTGAGATATAATCATCTATATTATACACAGGTTTCTACTCTGCAATCAAGATTTCATATGGAAAAGTTTTGTCTTCCCCCAAAATAATAAAATGAGGTGTTTCACCTGTTGCTATGTTAATTTGCTTGTTCAGAGTACATTTAACACAAGTAATCCAAGTATCCTAAGTTATCCTATGAGGACTTATCATACTTCTGACACATAATAATTTTCTTATCTAACCTCTCTACAACTCCATTACTTTGTGGATGGTTCACTAAAACATTTACTTTCTTTGTTTTAGATAAACTACATAAATTTTCCAAGATATTGTTATTTAATGCAGTTCCATTATCTGAAACTAGAGACCTTAGGTGTAGTGAAATTACAGATTATTTGATCATAGATTACTGAAGCAATAGTTTCAGCTTTCTTATTTGGAATGGGATGTAAAATACAAAATCTTGAAAAATAATCAATGGCAACAAATACATATTTATATCCATTCTCAGACCTAGGTAACTTTAATGTATCTATGTGAACTCTTTCCCAAGGTTTCTGTGGAATGGGACAGGTAAACATAGGAGGAGGTTTTGGTGTATTTCCTTTCACCTTAACACATTTCAAGCAATTTTCTATATTATATATCTTTCTTCATACCTGGCCAAAAGTATTTAAATTGTGCTTGTCTATAAGTTTTATCCTTCCCTGGATGTGAACTACAATCACTATCATGAAGTAACTTCAATATCTCTTTTACAAGAGTTTGTGGTATTACCAACTGATTTACTGACCTCTAGAAATATCTTTGCCACTTACAACTGTTTTTCTATACAAAAGTCCATTAATGAAATGAAATTCCTCTATATTATACCCCTTTGGTAGTTTTGGAGAATTTCCTCTTGGGCTCATCAAATACTTGGCTAATGAGTCACATATCTTATCATTCCTCTGTTCTCTTAGTAGTATTTCCTCATCTAAGGTTACTAACTCATCTATACTACAAACAAAATTAATCAACCCTGTCATTGGTTGGCTAATGTTTCTAGAAAGTGCATCTGCCGCTACATTCTTTCTACCCGGAATATATTCAAATTTAACTTCATAGCACTGAAGTACTGCAAACCATCTAGGGAGTCTGCCCATAAGATTCTTATGCTTAAGTAAGTTCTGAATAGCTGTATGAACAGTCCACACTCTGATTGGATATCCCAGTATCATATCTCTAAAACTTTCTAATGAATATATCACTCCTAATGTTTCTCTTTCTGTTATAGAGTAGTTTCTCTCTGCGCTATTACAAGGTCTTGATGTGTAAGCAATTGATTTCAAAGTTCCATTTCTCTCTTGCATAAGTATTCCTCCTAATCCTATGCCAGATACATCAGTGCAAAGAATGAATTCTTTATCATAGTCTGGAAATATTGAAATTGGAGAACTCGTGAGTTTATCTTTCAACTTGTCAAAAGCTTGCCGCTGTGCGGGTCACCACATGAACTTTGAGTCCTTTCCCAACAAAGAACTTAATGGATTATCAATATCAGCATATCGTTGAATAAATTTTCTATAATATCCTGTCAATCCCAAGAAACTTCTAACTTTTTCTACATTGTTTGGAACTGGAAAATTCTTTACTGCTTCAACTTTTGAATTCACTGTACTAAGTCCATGACTGTCTATCTTATGTTGCAAATAAATAACACTGTCCTGCAAGAACTTACATTTTTCAAGTTTCACTTTCAATCCTGCTTCAACTAGCCTTGAGAATATAAAATCTGATTTCTTAAAGTGCTCAGCCGCTGTCTGGGAAACTATTAAAATATCATCTAGAAATACACTGACAGTGTTTCCTAACAACCAATCTAGAACTGTGTTCATTAATCTCATGTAAGTTAATGGACTATTGCATAACCCAAATGGCATTCATTTGAACTCATAGTGTCCCGTTGGAGTAGAAATGCTCTGAAATCCCGTGAGCCTTCATGCAGCTCTGCTAAAAAGCAGACTTGATATCTATAGTGCTAAAATATCTATTCTCAGTTCCCAAACTTCTAAGAATATCCCCTATCACTGGTAATAGTAACCTGTCACGTATGGTGTGCTTATTCAATTTCCTATAATCAATAACTGGGCGCATAGTACCATCTGATTTTGGCATCAGAATCAAAGGAAAGTTCCACTCACTTTAACTATGTTCAATGATATCCTGCGATAACATTTCAGTGATCAGTTTATCTACTACTGCTAATTTAGAGTGAGGAACTCTGTAGGCGGGAATGTAGATAGTTTGAGTTCCTGGTTTAAATTTAATCTGATGTTTTAAAATAGTTGTTTTGCCTGAGGCGTCCCCCGGCAAACCAATTGCTTTATTGTGCTTCACGAGCAAAGCAACTAAACTTTCATCCAACTCAGGGCAATTAGTAGGTTCTAGTTGATTCTTGTATGTCTTTCCTAACTCTATTTCTTCCTGAACTGAACAGATTGATGAAATTGGTAATTCCACCTCCTCATTACTCTAATTTAAAATCTTAATGAGTTTTGTACACACCTGAAAACATCCTGTTTGTGTACCTTTCCTTAAGACTATATCTTTATTCAAAATATTAATCATTAATATTTCTATCATGTTTTTATTTGACTCATAAATCCCTGAGTCCAATTTCAAACCTTTTACTCTAATTGATTCTGGGATGGTTAAAATTTCAGAGTCTACAGTGACTTCTTTCAACTGTACTCTACCCTGTTAATTGCTCTGGAGTGTAATAATGTCGACTTTATTACGCCACCATCCACAATTTGCAAGGCTTCATTTGTAGTTGATGAATTAGTAATTTTTGGGTTTTTTTGAACATCTGAGTTGGGTTCACTAAATGTGGCTTTACTTTCTGTTGGTCTGGACCGCTCGGCCTCGTTATCTAAAGTAATTATGTTATTTTTCCTATCTATTTCTAGGGATTCTTTGATTCCTGTCACTGGCCTTAAGTCTGGTTGATTTAAAAGTGGGATTAACTGTGATTTTACTAAGATCCCTAAGTCAGCAGGACATGTGACCATGTTCTCTTTTCTCATAGTTGCAAATCCTATCAATAAATCTCCTGGAAAAACGGATTCTTCTACAACTATCATTGGAATGTGCAAATGTTCATTTGTATATAAGATGACTTCTAGTTCAACCTTACCTAATGTTTTTAACTGATTTCCAGTTACTCCTTGCAACGAGTAATGGATTGGTTCCAAGATTTTCACTCCTGGTTTCAACTGGATTAAAACTGTACTAGTTATAACATTAAGTACAGATACTGTACCAATAAATATTTGAATAGGTTTATTGAACACTCTACCAGCAATGAGAGGTCCTACAGAAGTCCTTCCAATTATAATTGTCAGTTTATAACTATCTTTGATGTTGGAGTTTTCTTTCACTCTTCTATCACTCTTATCCTTAACACAATATTATCTATTTGTATTACAAAGGATTACCAAGGTGGAGCAAGCCAACAGGAGACCTTTTGGTCCATAACTAGGTCGGATGCAAAAAAATTATAATAATGATAAATAAATAAATAAAATTATTATAAATAAATAAAATTATTATAAATGAATAAATACATGCAGGTTAGTGACTTTCCTTTTCTGAGCTCATTTTCAACACTGATTATATTCTTGAAATAATTTATCCATGTGTGTGTATGTATACATGTGTTTCTCCATGGTCTTGGATCACGTGCTGGACTCGTGATCGTCAGCTATTTCTCTCTCGGAAGAAAGGTTAGGGTTCGTATATGACCGATCTATGGGTAATGTTGCGATCTTACACGCACACACACACTCAACTCCTCGCCCACGAGTTGGAGTAACGACCCGGAGCGCAGCGATACTGAAATTATTTCAGCCCTGAGTGGGATTCGAACCCGGACCGCTGAAACAGTGGTTACGAACGCTAACCACCGCGCCATTGAGTCGTGTGTGTGTGTGTGTGTGTGTGTGTGTGTGTGTGTGTGTGTGTGTGTGTGTGTGTGTGTGTGAGTATGTGTGTGTGTGTGTGTGTGTGTGTGTGTGTGTGTGTGTGTGTAGGCCTACACGCATTTATTCAAATATTTTTCATCCTACATCATAAAATCATGTCATCCTACACATAATATTTTTATTCTAACACTTGATTTATATGTAGATATTTATATGTATATATTTATATATACTTAGGAAGTTATGTAATATCGGTTTATTCCGTGTCTGGGTTTTTTCCTCTTGTTTCGTGGTGCATACGAAAAATCTACATTCATGTGTTCTATGCCCTATCTTTTTATGATACATACAGAAAGGTGGGTTTCTACACTGATACTCATCATGACCCTCATATTTGCAATTTCTACAAATAGTTCCATAATAACAGTCTTGTGCTTTATGCCCCCAAGTATTACAATTGTAACATACAATTCTAGTATCCCTGGATGGGCTTCTAACTTTCTGTCTAAATTCTTTTTTCTTATACTCACTTCTAGAATTCCTAGTTTCTTTCTGTTGTCCCACTGTCATCACATATGGATTTATGATTCTGGTCTCACTGTACCCTTGAAGAAGATAATCTACCTCCCCTAAATTCATAGTTGACTTGAGATCTTTATACAGCTTTTCTGCCGTTAAATCATCAGAATTTTTTGTTAACAAGCCAAATGTGATTAATTTTATTACCTGAGAAACTTTCATTTTGTCACTAGATCTTTCTATCCAATCTGAATCTTTCAAGATAGAATTCATGTCTTTTGACCATCTATCTAATCTAGCTAAGTATTCTGTGTCTGATTCACTTGTTCTAACTTCTTTGATCATTCTAACCAAAGACCTGATAGGATCCTGATCACACTTTGACATAAAATGTTTAATGAAGAGTTTTTTATACTCTTCATACCTGTTGATATCTTCCATTTGCTGGAAATTTATGATAAACCTAGCTCTACCTTTCTCAGGATCTACATTCTCCTTTAAAATTTCTAATTTCTTTTTTACTTCTGTTATATTTTTGCTTAGAATTAATGTATCTATCAAGTTAAGAAACTTATTAACTCCTAAGGTGTTTTCATCACCAGTGAATTTGGGAATGTTTATATTTGAGGTATGAATTTCGTGCTTAGGAAACTTAAACTCCTGAGGTGTTTTCATCACCAGTGAATTTGGGAATGTTTATATTTGAGATATGAATTTCGTGCTTAAGCACGTTACTATTAGTGTTATTCATACCTTCAATAAGTTGGTTTGACTTGACTGCCTCTATGTTAGTCTTCCCTACGTGCGTAAGCCTCGTCGTTCATCAACCTCTTCGTTCGTCAGCCTCGTCGTTCCTCGTCGTTCATCAGCCTCGTCGTTCATCAACCTCGTCGTTCGTCAGCCTCGTCGTTCATCAACCTCGTCGTTCGTCAGCCTCGTCGTTCCTCATCAATCTTCGTTGAAGATCGTCTTGTTCCACTCGTAGTATGAAGACTCCTCGTCCTATTAACATAGGCTTGGTTGTGGTTGTACTCTGCGTGGTTATGGTGCTTGCACTGTCAATTGGTGTACTCTTCGGAGACGTGGGTTCGAATCCCACCGCTACCACCACTGTTAGTTCCTCTGCTACTAACACTTTCAGTAAGTCCACAGTCACTTACAATTTTCTTCACTTTATTTTATCCATTTATTCATCTGTAGGCCCCATACCTCATCCTTAACTCAGGCTTTAGTCTAGTTCCACTAATCAGTTCGAAGGTTAATTAAACATATTTTTCTTTCTATTTTCTTCCGAATAAATTACACTTGGTTATTCAAGCTACACCAAGGGACTCCCGCCTGGGATCCTTGTACACTCACCAAGCCAAGTCTGCTTTGACGTCGATATTCAATTCATCCAATAACTTTGAACGTTACAAATAAGTGCCACCCTTTAAGGGCGTGACTTTACCTCCATGCACCAATTATTTCTCTCCTCCTCCACCCTTTTCTCCAATCAGAAAGGCTGTTATACTCTCTCAAGCAATACTGCTTACGCTGGCGCTTCTGTCACAAGCTTGAGTGGATTAGTGTTTACATTTCGTCACATCAGCACCTCTACCGATACCCTAGCTTGTGTTTACAAATATTGGACGGTAAGCAATAATATGTAACTCTGCAACTTCCTCTCAGTCATTGTTTCAAAACATCCAAGTCATAAAATAAATCCTACCCATCTATCTACTTACTTGTCTACCTCAATCAATGTGTGTGTGTGTGTGTGTGTGTGTGTGTGTGTGTGTGTGTGTGTGTGTGTGTGTGCGTGTGTGTGCGTGTGTGCATGTGTGTGTGTGTGTGTGCATGTGTGTGTGTTTGTGAGCGTGTATGTGTGCAAGTACGAAGGGTGATTGAAAAATTCGTGGCCTTTGGTAGGACACGAGATACAGACTTGTAACATTTTTCACACAAAATCAAATCTTTCATAAGCCGGTATAAGAATTATCAAGCCTTTTGCTTCTTTTTTGTTTCACATATGATTGATTTTGGATAGTAAGGTCTTGTAGAGAAAATAGACAAAATTAGTTATCGGGCAGTCATTCAATACCTCCACATCAAGGAGCTTAACTCCAAAGGAAATTCACGAGGACATGGTGGCTACTCTACGAGACAATGCTCCTTCATACATTATGGTTAAAAAGGGGCAGGAACAGCCTGGAAATTGACCCTCACCAAGGAAGGCCTTCCTCTGTCACCACTCAAGAAATCATCGACAAAATCCATGACATGTTGCTCACAGATCGGCCTTTGACTAAACGTTTTATTGCGACAGAGTCGGGCATCTCTCAGGAACGTGTTCATGGGATTATCCACAACCATCTTGAAATGACGAAGGTTTCAGCTCTCACACATATATATATGTATTTAGAGAAAACTATATCATTCATATCCGGTGACATTCGACACTCACCTGATTCTTCTTTATGTCAACAATCGATTTTGTTATTAAGCGAAACATATAAGGAACTTTACCTATCAAGACCCAGGTTTACCTTGAACTTGACTACCTCCCTGAATTAGATCGTCTTACAGCATTAGTTAATACAAAGTCTAATTGGTAATTTTTCGTTGAATCAAATCGCCTGGCGTCAGACAGAACAAAACATTCCAGTCCTCTTTGCAGATAAAGAGTTTAATGCTAAAATCGGCAGTTGTCATTGATGAGAGAAGCAGTAAATGTTATTTACAACCCAATATTGGAGACAAATGAAAATATTGTGCCAACGGCCAAAGGTTCAGTAAATAAATTGGTTTGGACGATGCGATCAGGGAAGGGAGTCTGAAAACGGCATTTTGGTGCCAGAAGTTGGGTACGTAAAGCAAATCGTTCAATAAATATGATATTTTTCGTAGGTAGCACTCGGAATGTCCTTTGAACTTAGTGAACGCGTAGGAATATCGCAGCAGCCTCACTAAAGTCGTTTATTCCCGTCCCCTCCCCTCATTTTCTTTTAAGTAAAGAATTTTGTACAAAGTTAAAGATATATGAAGATTGTTTATGTATTCTAATTACGAATAACATATACTTTACACATACTTCATATATATGCGTGTGTGTGCACGTGTGTGTGTGTGTGTGTGTGTGTGTGTGTGTGTGTGTGTGTGTGTGTGTGTGTGTGTGTGTGTGTGTGTGTGTGTGTGTGCGTATGTGTGTGTGTGTGTGTGTGTGTGTGTGTGTGTATGTGTGTGTGTGTGTGCGTGTGTGTGTGTGTGTGTGTGTGTGTGTGTGTGTGTGTGTGTGTGTGTGTGTGTGTGTGTGTGTGTGTGTGTGTGTGTGTGTGAGTATTTGGGAAGCATATTCTGTTAAATAAACCCGAAAATTCCTTATAGATTAGTCTGTTCATGGCTTCTGCTAATGACCTTAGTGACCTTAATGACCTGTAAGGTGCTGGGGGAAGGGTATAGAGAAGAATCTCATAATTGTCAACGTTTCGCACATCCATTTGCGAATCATCAGGCCAGATTATCGAATGTAGACTGGAGAACGTCTGTATTGGAATCTTGGGGTTCAAGTTTATATAGAAGGAACCTATGATGTCGGGAATTATATATGTTCTATCATTATTATTATTATTATTTTTTTTAATAATAATAATAATAAGCCTTGGTATATTATTATTATTATTATTATTATTATTATTATTATTATTATTATTATTATTATTATTATTATTATTATTATTATTATTATTATTATTATTATTATTATTATTATTATTATTATTATTATTATTATTATTATTATTATTATTATTATTATTATTATTATTATTATCATTATTATCATTATTATTATTATTATCATTATGATCATTATTATTATTTACTATGGCTATTATTATTATTATTAACATTATCATTATCATTATTATTATTGTTATCATCATCATCATCATCATTATTATTATTATTATTATTATTATTATTATCATCATTATTATTATTATCATTATCATTATTATTATTGTTATCATTATTATCATTATTATTATTATTACTATTATTATTATCATTATCATTATTTTTATCAGTATCATTATTATTATTATTATCATTATTATTATTGTTATTACTATTATTATTATTATTATTATTATTATTATTATTATTATTATTATTATTATTATTATTATTATTATTATTATCATTATCATTATTTATTATCATTATTGTCATTAATCTTTTTTTTTTTAGTGCTTCTGCCATGAATTAGTTTCTTTTGTTACGGAACTGGTGTCCCACTTTGGTGGATACTCCTTGCTGGCGTGTATTTTTCTTCAGTGGGATATTTTCATGTGTTGATGGCACCATTTTGCAGATGCATTGCTAATCTTCTCGAAAAGATTTGTCTTGTAGCTCCAATGTAATTAACGTTACTGGAGACTCCACAGTTTCCTCGATTGCATTCACATTCGTGGATTACAGTGGATTGTTGGAGAAGCGACGGTCTAAGTCCATCGTTGTTTGATATAAATAGATTCTAGGTCTTATTGTATATCTAATATATAAATTCAACGTAATATTTTCATGTAGTTTGATACAAATAGGTTCTAGGTCTTTCTGTACCTATGATATATTATAAATCTAATGCAATACTTTAGTGTAGTTTGATACAAATAGGTTATAGATCTTTCTGTATCTCTGATATATTATAGATTTAATGTAATACTTTAATGTAGCTTGATAAAATAGGTTGTAGGTCTTCCTGTTTCTCTGATATATTTTAGATTTAATGTAATATTTTAGTGTAGTTTGATACAAATAGGTTCTAGGTCTTTCTGTATCTCTGATATATTATCAATTTAATGTAATGCTTTAGTGAAGTTTAATACAAATATGTTTTAGGTCTTTCTGTATCTCAGATGTATTATAAATTCATTGTAATATTTTAGTGTAGTGCTTTTTTTATTACCCATTCGTTATTTTTTAAGCCATGGAATTTTTGTTACAATAGCTGAGTGAGTGAGAGAACGGTTCTGACGTGATCTTATTGAGGACAATTTTCCAACAGACGTTCGAATGCAGAATTCTTTTCGCCGTTCTTAACTAGAATCTGTCATGTACATATATTTTTCTTTGTGATAGATGTTCCAGTCACAAGATATTACGTTCGCCTGATGGAGGAAACAGGCTCGAATAACTTCAGTTTTATGATGTTTGGGTCATTCGCTTGTAGCATGCAGGTATTGACCTAGGTCAGTAGGTTTCCTATATGCTGGAGTGACCTGTATTCTTGTGCTTCCATGCAGGTATTGACCTACGTCACTAGGTTTTCGGTTTTCTGTATGCTGGAGTGACCTGTATTCTCGTGTCTCCATGTATGCATAAGAACACGGGTACGTGTGTTCACTTATGCAAAGTAGACCACTTGGAAAAAGAAACTAACGAAGCAGAGCGCTTTCGTATATTACATCTTCAGTGCAAAAAGTACATAGTTGAATAGAAATACATATTTTATATATACATAAAGAATGAATAAGGACAGTTTACATAAGAGTAGAGGACATTTACCCCCTGGAAAGCGGTAGGTCAGGTCGCAAGGGTCAATGCGTCACTGGTGGGATGGATCAAACTACACTCTATTAAGTTTCTTACTATTATGTTATTAGTGTAATAGATTGCATGGGCATTACGTTAGTTTCTGTTTCCAAGTGGTCTACTTTCCATGCGTATGTATATATATGTATATATCTCTATCTATACACGAAGAAATTTTTGCCCCTCTTATAAGGGAGGTAACTAAGACTGAGGCACGTACCTATTCCCACCCATTTCACTCCCCTCCACCCCCCTTTCTACTTATATATATATATATATATACATATATATATATATATATATATATATATATATATATATATATATATATATATATATATAT
>NC_134815.1:31845550-31848050 GCF_046742065.1 Oratosquilla oratoria
GAGGAGGAGAGGAGATAGTGGAGAAGGGAAAAGGTGTGGAGGAGGAGGAGGAGGAGCAGGAAGAGGAGGAGGAGGAGGAGGAGGAGGAGGAGGAGGAGGAGGAGGAGGAGGAGGAGGAGGAGGAGGACAGGGGAACTGAACGGAAATGCAAGAAAGGGAGTTCATCCCCTCAACGTGATGACACACTTTTCTAAATTGTTATTGGTCCGTCCCAGAGCTCAAAATTTCTGCTCGGCAGAGGGGACCAATTTGAAAAAAAAAAAAGAAAAAAAAGTCTCGACCGTTTGGTGCCTTGTTTTGTTTCGGTGCCATCCTTCTTCAACTCCAATGCCTTCTTCTAAATAAAATCTTATTCATTTTAGCCACGACCAACCACCACCACCATAACCACTACTACCACCAACACCAGCATCGTCACCACCACCATTACCACCAACACCACTGCACTGAAGAGTAAAGAACAGTATGTCCTGGCCATTTTTCAAAAATGTCCGTTTTAGTACTCCTTGATAGCTCACCAAATTTCCTCGTGCTCCAATTGCCAAAAATCAATACCACTTGCAAAAAATAACATGGATACAGACCTAGCTGAAAAATAAGATTTGTTCAGTTACTGAAGCAAAATAATTTATGTAGAATAAAATAAATGATGAAAAAAAAATGAATTTGCCGGTCCTTTGATCAATATAGCATGGCCAGTCTGTCTCGTATCCCCTTAAGGTTGATTGCTTCGTGGGCTCTTGGGACGCAGGTGGTGAACCAGGTTGAGAACCGTTGGTCAAGTAGGAGCGACCCTAAAAGGAAAAGGTGAAAGGACCGAAGGGCGAGAGGGTAGGAGGAGGGAGGTAGGGAGGAGGGGAGGAGAGGAAATCCTGTTGGTTAGGCGGGGGAAAAGAAAGACAAAGAGCATGTGGAGTGTCGAGCCCCGTGAGGACACGAAAGGAAACGAGGACAGCCACGGAAGAGGAAGCAAGAAAAGGCGATGGAGACACGCAAGCAAGCAAGGAAGCAAGCGACCAAGCAAGCAAACAGAAATGCGACCAGCAAGACAAGTCAACGAGGAAACTGGAAAGCATGAAGGCAAACGAGTAAATGAGCAGGTAAACAAGCGGACAAGCAAGCACGTAAGTAATTAAGCACACAATTAGACTGGCCGTATCCTTGTATTTAACACTTTATTTACGTCATTAGACTCATGACAATCTTCTCACGTTCAAACAGGAAATTCCCGTGTTCAAAGAGCCGAGCCTCACTGCCTGAACATTACTTGACTAAGTGCTTTGCTAAGCATAACCGGATGCAATAATGAGTGTCTAGGGACTGTAGAGTTGGATGTCGCTATCTATATAATGTAACTACCGAAAGCCCTGAGTGGGAATAAGGCGTGTATGTACGCCACAACGATTCCTCACGGGCTTTTTACAAACACATGATAGAGGATTATTGTACACCGGACTTTGATGAGCACTATTAACCTTTTTACCATGCGGTCCAACAATGATATAAGGCAAAGACGAATATAAGGTAAGAAGGAGACAACCAGATGGATAAACAAGCAAACATACAAGTAATCAATCAACCGACGAACCAAGCAAGGAAACAGACAGGAAATCATACAGAAAGGCAGATAAGCAAATAAACAAACAAATAAGCAAACATATACATAGATCTTCAGGGAAACAGACGCAAGCACACGGGATTATCGTAAACATTGAAGAAATCTTAGAGAATCAGCTGAGAATAAAGGAAAAAAAAAAAAAAAGGTTGATACAAGGAACCAACCAACCACAGAATCCTCCATAAAGGTAGCCGTTAACGTGAGAATTATAGATAGGGTAAAATCGCCTACCGACAGATAGAATAAATATTAAGATCACAGAATAGTTTGTGTACTTACAGCTTTGATAAACGTTTTGTCATTTGACCAAAACCAAGCGTTTGGCAAACGTTTGGCTAACGCTTGGCTGACGTTTGTCAAGCATGTGAGAGAATTCCATTGCAGCTCAAGGGCATTCACGTACCTGAGGGAGAAAGACAAGAAAAAGTCATTTTACTATGAATGAAATATTAAGGTAAATCATGAGAAAATATAAATAATTAAATCTGTTGGCTCGTGTCGTACTTTCAAGAATTTTACTCTAGCCAATAATGAAAGATTTTAATTTAGTTAATAGGAAACTTCATGACATTCTCTCGATCTGAATAAAGCTGTCTCTTGGCGATAGCCAGTATAAAGCCTGTGAAGGACCTCGCCAAAGCTGGAGGATTGATCAGACACGAGAATATCACAGCAAAGGAACCTGTGGTAGAAACTGTGGATCCACTTCGGGGACACAAGTGCCTGCCCACCAGTTCCCACCATTTGATGCAGGTAAGGTCATCATATTAAGACAGCAGGGTAGGACTCGTAGGGATGGGTTTAACTTGGACAAACTTAGGTTTAAAAAGGAAAGAGGCAAGGACTGGTTTACAAAGAGAGTGGTTAACGAATGGAATAGGC
>NC_134815.1:31853050-31860550 GCF_046742065.1 Oratosquilla oratoria
CCTCCTCCTCCTCCTCCTCTTCTTCCTCCTTCTCCTTCTCCTCCTCCTCTTCCTCCTCTCCCTTCTCTTCCTCCTCCTCCTCCTCTTCCTCCTCCTCTTCTTCCTCCTACTCCTCGTCCTCCTCCTCCTTTTCCTCCTCCTCCTTCTCCTCCTCCTCCTCCTCCTCCTCTTCTTCCTCCTACTCCTCCTCCTCCTCCTCCTCCTCCTCCTCCTCCTCCTCTTCTTCCTCCTCCCCTCCTCCTCCTCCTCCTCTCCTTCCTCCTACTCCTCGTCCTCCTCCCCTCCTCCTCCCCTCCATCTCCTCTTCTCCTTCCTCCTACTCCTCGTCCTGCTCTTCCTCCTCTTCTTCCACTTTCTCTTCCTCCTCCTATTCCTCCTCTTCCTACTCCTTCTTCTCTTTCTTATTTTTCCTTCCTCCTCTTCCTCGTTCTTCTCTCCCTACTCCTCTTCCCCCTCCTTTTTTTCTTCCTTCTCTTCATCTTCCTCACCCCTCCTTTTCCTCCTTATCTTCCTCTTCTTCCTACTCTGTCCTCCTCAACCTCCTCTTCCTCCCCTTTTTTGTCTTTCTTACCTATTCCCTTCCTCCTCTTTTTTTTCCTCTTCCTTCTTTTCCTCCTCCTTCTTCTCTTCCTCTTCCTCCCCCTCCTTGTCCTCCTACCGCTACTCCTTCTCCTCCTCCCTTCCTCGTCTTTCTCCCCTACTCCTCTTCCCCCCTCATTCTTTTCTTTCTCCTCCTCTTCCTCTTTCTCTTCCTTCCCCTCCTCTCCCTACGCCTTCTCCTCTTCCTTTTCCTTCTCCTGCTCTTCTTCCTACCCCTTCTTCCTTATCCTCGTTTTCCTCTCCTCACTCGTCCTTCCCCCCTACTCCTCTTTCTCCTCCTTCTTTTCCTCTTTTTCCTCTTCCTCTTCCTTCCCCCTCCCCCTCTTAGTTCTCCTTCCCCTACTCCTTCCACTCCTCCTTTTCCTTCTCTTTCTCCTCTTCCTACTCATTCTCCCTCCTCCCCCCTCTTCCTCCCCTCCCTCGTCCTTCTTCCCTACTCTTCTTCCTTCTTCTTCTTTTCCTCCTCCTTTTCTTCCTTCTTCTCTTCCTCTTCCTCCCTGTCCCTCTCATTGTCCTCCTACACCTACTCCTTCTCCTCTTCCTTTTCCTCCTTTTCCTCCTCTACTTCCTCTTTCTCCTCTAGCATGAGATTAGAAGCACTGTTGCCGGTTTCGACGTGAGTAAGTAAATCCGTAGAGCGACAGGCAGGAAACTTGGGCGGTCAGTACTCGCGTTTGCCTCGGCTTGGTTCTGTCTGGCCTGGCTTCCACGTGTAGTACTGTGACCAAGCAACCAACCCGCCACATCTCGAGTTGGTCGTGATTCTGGGTTTCCTTGTTCTCTTGTTCAGAAGACGAAAAAGAGAAAGAAGGAGAAGAAAAAGAGAAAGAAGGGGAGGAAGAAGAAGAAGAAGAAGAAGAATAGAAGAAGAAGAAGAAGAAGAAGAAGAAGAAGAAGAAGAAGAAGAAGAAGAAGAAGAAGAAGAAGAAGAAGAAGAAGAAAAAGAAAAAGAAGAAGAAGAAGAAGAATGAGAAGAAAAAGAAGAAGAAGAAGAAAAAGAAGAAGAAGAAGAAAAACAAGAAGAACAACAACAAGAAAAAGAAAAAGGACGACGACAAAGAAAAAAAATAAAGAAAAAACGGAAGAGGAAGAAGAGAAAGAACCAAAAAGAACATGGAGACCAAGAAGACAAAGAAGACCAGCAGCAACAACAACAACAACTAGGAGTGTAATTCGTCGCAAACGAAGAACAAAGATGGTCTCCTCTCTTGCTCACTGTTGTGACGAGACGATCATTGGCAAACCCTTCTTTTTCCATTCACACAGGAACTAAAACTCCTTTGATGCTCACAGTGCCTGTAAGAACTTGTCTCCTGAACTGCACATGCGCCCGTTCCCGGGATTCCTGTACAGCATAAAAGCGCGAACATTGACGCGATCGGCAGCCGGGTCGTACCTGCATCATGCGTTCCCTCGCACCCCTTCAAAGCATGCGTACAAGCATACATGTTCCAGTATCAGAAACCATACGCGTTCGTACGCGCTCTCAAACACACACTTTCTCTTCTTTGAATGCAAGCACTCGGAATTGGAACAATATAAACTCAGAGGATTAAGTACTAAGTCATAAAAGCGAAGCTATTCCAAGAGACGCTTGATGGCGGGCAAAGTCATCACCTTTGCCCTGAATGCTGGGACGGCTAGGGTAGGTGGAACGGAATTCACGTGAAATTTTGGTGGTCGAAAGTCCAATCATGAATCGTTGGTTGTGATGACGTAGATGTTGCTGTAACGTGCGGTTTATTGCTAACAGTATATCTGCTGGTACTGACTCTACCACGTAGAGGAAAAGTTACTTGTTTTGGTTGCTCTTAAGCACCTCCTGGCGTAAAGTCACGCCTCCAGAAACACATACATACACAGACTCTCGCAGTCCCTCCGTTCAAGGTGTCCTCCCTCGCATGCAGAATCGAAGCAGTTGATGACACTCACCAGGAGTCTGTCTGAAATCCCTTGCCGCCCTCTCCCTCAGAAAGAAAGAAGCAAATAATGGTTTACCAATAAATTGGTTAACGAATGGAATAGACGTAGTAACAATGTAGTAAGCGCAGAAACAATTAATTGTTTTAAGAGAAGATTAGATAATTTTATGTAATGAAAGGTTATAAAAGACATGGAACTGCTTAGGTTAGGCCATATGGTGTCTTGTACTCTCTTATGTTCTTATGTCAAATGAAATCATCCTATGTTCGTAGGTGGTAAAGCCTATAGATGACGTCACCGCGTCAGAGATGTTAAAAGAGGGAGACTTTGGCGCATGCGCGAACGAGCGGGAACGATATTGCAAGCGGCCCTTGCACGAAATTGCAGAGCATTAAAGATGGCTGACCAGGGTCGCGCTCAAGATTGGCTGCTGGCCCCCACAAATAGAAATAGTTGCTCACTTTTATAATCTAATTATCGCGTCAATTTGGGAGTGCGAACAATTTTATCCTTTTTTTCGTACGTTCTTTTTTTTATCGTGCACCCGCACTGTGTAAACACGTTTCTGCACGTAATATCTACAAACATTTGCAAAAATGTCGTTCGTACCCACACACATGAATGTTTAGAAACGTTTGCAGCAGGACCATGATGTGTTTGCAAAGGTAAGAGCACTAACCAGTTTCACAGTTTTTGGGCTGTCTCCTCCTCTTTCTCTTCCTTCTGCTCCACTTCTTGCTCTTCTTTCTCCTCGTCCACCTCTTCTTTGCCTCCTCCACTTAATGCTCCTTCTCCTCCTCCTCTTCCTTTACATCCTCTTTCTCCTCCCTTTTCACTTCCTCCTCTACCTCCTCCTCTATCTTCTACTCCTTCAACTTATCCTCCACCTCCCTCTCCTTCTGCCTCTGCTCCTGCTTCCCTTTTCCTTCTTCTCCTTCTCCTCTTCCTTCTCCTTCTCCTTTTCTTCCTCTATCTTCTACTCCATTACTTTCTCCTTTTTTATCTCCTCCTTTTCTTCCTCCATCTTCTACTCCACTACTTTCTCCTTTTTTATCTCCTCCTCCTTTTCTTCCTCCATCCTCTTTTCCATTTCTTTATCCTTCTATATCTCCTCCTCATGTTCTTCTTCCTCATTCACCTACTCCTTAATCTCTTCCTACTCCTCCATCATCTCTTCCATCTCTTCTTCCTTTATTTCCTCCTGCTCCTTTTCTTCTCGCTCCTTCCTCTCCTTCTCCTCTTCCCCTTCCTCCTTCTCTATCCCCTCCTTTTTCTTTCCACCTCCTACATGGTATGGTGATGGTATGCGCCACAGGAAACCATCATCACCACACATCGGCTTCATCTTCAGGAAGAGGAACTTTGTCCGGCCTTGGCCCGAACGAAGGACGAAGTAAAATCCAACTGGAGAGGCCTCTTGGAGACTCTTGAACAAACTCGCAGCAGCCACGAAGGGGCTTGATGTCTTAGGCCTCTTGAAGGCATGCATGTATGCAAGCCCTGAGGAGAGCTTCTGGGCTCGACGCAGGCCGGCGCGACCATAAGAGGTTATGTGGTTAAGAGATGACGATGCTTCTCTTCTCAGAGATCCTCCGAGTGCCACAGTTTCGCTCTGATCGTAACCCAGAGGTAACCCCTATGGATAAAATAATCAAAAGAGATCACTGGAGCTGACGTCTCTCTCTTTGGTCCCATTGGTGTCTGCGCCGCACTCCAATGCTTTTATTCGGGCTAAAGCCAGATTTTTTTTTATTCAATCTAGAGGGGTGAGATATCGAACATGATGTGTGTGAACCACAGAAGCTCTTGACTGAAGTTGTCCTAGACACTCGAGGTCTAGAGGTCTCTTTCACCAGCTGGCCGAAATTAGTCTCGGGGGAGAGCAGGTAGGGGGATTGATTTTTTTTTACTTTACCAGTGTGTCAACCTCCCCCTCTCCCCCTCCCCACCTCCTCGGCGCCACCAGACTCTTGTTAAGAGGTTCACGCCAAGAGACGCTTAGCTACGGCCGAGGTCATCACCGTTGTCCTCTGTGCGCCAAGCCTAGACCACCGGTTCTTAACCTGGGGATCGTGACCCCCTGTGGGGTCGTTTTGGGGTTCCTTAGGGGGTCACAAAGGTTTTGAGAGAATGATGTATTTTCATATGTTTGAACTAGACACTTGGGCTTTTACAACAGTTTGGTGAGTGCAACACTGGTCAAAAGTGCGGTGGCCTGCTACAGCAAATATATCAACCACAGCCAGTGTTTTATGTGGTCTTTTCACCAGGTTCACCGTTTCAGAATTGATTATAGGAGATGGTTACGGTAATACCCTGAAGAGTCTCGAGGGCTCATAGGATGAAAAGGGTTAAGAACCACTGGCCTAGACAATAGACAAAGGTATCCATTGGTGATCGAACCACGGCCTGCGTAGTCATGAGGCAAGATCGAAGCCCATTGCGCCACAGGGCACATGCTGTATCCCAGACCGGTCACTGTTGACTGCCACTTGCCTTACCTGCCCGGGTGCATGCAGGGGAAAGGTGAAGAAATTGGCCGCAGACAAGCCCTAGCTCAGGGGTGGGCAACCCTTGACACGTGTGCCGAATCTGGCACACTAACGACTTTTTTCCGGTACAAGGAACCCAGAGCTCAACTTAAAAAAGATAACTGATAAATCTCCAGCTTCTTTTGTGTGACCATTGGTGACCGCATCCTGCGTTGGGCGGCGGATTGGGGCCCTTTTAGGAGGCGTAGGAATGGGCCATATACTTGCATGTAGGCCTATGATTTCATTCAGCTTGTACGCGAGAAAATCTTATATCAAAGATTTGGCTAATTTGGGCACCCACACTTAAAAAGGTTCACTACGCCTGCTATTGGGAATGAAATATGGTTTGCTTATTCCGTAGACTTTTATTTAGCGTCGTTCTTCTCATGCTCATTGTTTTGTTTTGTTTTTCTTTTTAACGGGGGGTCACGGTCAATAACAATTACGTTTGCGACAGGGACCGTCCTTTTGCTGAGGAGAATCTAGAGGTAGAGCAACTTTTTCTTCAGCGCTCCCGTGTTCAAGGGGGAATTGCGAGGTATGCACACACAACCTAGAATAGCCCGTCTAGTATTTTAGGGGCGACGAAGTTTATTTCGGGATGTCTTTATATAGACGGGCGGGAGTTGCTGTCCGAATCCATCTAGAAAAATCTTAAGCAAAAATAGGACACAAGAATTTTTCGCCGAGTCGAAGTCGAGACTGAGGGGAAGGGGGGTGTCTTTTTTTTTTGGGGGGGAAAGGGGGAGATGAAAGGAAGGGAGGTCGGGACTGCTTGCTAATGGATATCCTTGTCTTTCCATGATGGTGATTCGATTTAACGACGCGAGCTCCCACTATCAGGAGGCTAGGACGATGCCCCTTACAAAGGACTTCGTGGCGTGGAATTTAATTAAACATGCCCTTGGTCCAACTCGCTGGTGGCAAGGTTCGAATTGCCGTCACTTCGACCGCCGCCGCAAGTAGCGACGCTCTAACCCGCACGGGCAGTAAGCATCCTTGTGTTTACTGGACTGGGTGCCTCATCATTCCGCATTCTTTCTTTGATCCTTACTTGGAATCTTACGCGGTCTAAGCGCGCATTGTCTCTTTTGATAGTTTAGCCTATTTGTCCATCGAGGCATTTGAGAAGATGGATTTCCTTGGATCTTTTTTGTCAGTTAAAGTTTACGTCCTCATTTTATTTTCTTCTTTTCTTTCATTCATTCATTTTGCAGTTGGAAAGCGTTACGCTCGTGCTTTCATACCCAATGATGATTTTTTGTTTTTAAGGGGAGAGCTTAAAGTAGCAGAGGAATGAAGAAATAAACCTACTCGATGCTCACTTTATCACCCGTCACCTTCATCTTCAGTTAAATTACAATTCTCGATAACTTACATTTCTGGTTAATACTTTCATTTTGTCAAGACCATCACATTAATGATTAACATTCTTGTTTCTCAATCAAATCCCGCCTAAGTTTAGATGGACAGTATATACTGTATATAGTACGTGAGTTTGGGGGTAGAGTAGACGAGCAGTCAGGATTCATTTACCCACTCACACACTCACGTACTCACACACTCACACACTCACGTACTCACACACTTACACACTCACACACTCACGTACTCACACACTCACACGCTCACACGCTCACGTACTCACACACTCACTCACACACTCACACACTCATGTACTCACACAATCACTCACTCACACACTCATATACTCACACACTCACACACTTATGTACTCACACACTCACACACTCATACCTGCTTACCCACGCACTCACACACTCTCTCACTCATCCATTCATCCACTCATCCACTCATCCACCCCTTATCTTCTTACACGCTCGCTCGCTCATCCACTCATCAACCCCTTATCCACTTACCACTTACCCACTTATTTGTTCATCCACTCATTCACCCCTTACCCATTACCACTTACCCGTTTGTTCATCCATTCATCCATCCCTTATCCACTTACCACTTACCCACTCGTTTGGTCATCCACTCATCCACCCCTTATCTATTTACCACTTACTCGTTTGCTCGTCCATTCATCCACCCCTTATCCACTTACCTCTTACCCCCTCGTTTGTTCATTCACTCACCCATCCCTTATCCACTTACCACTTACTCGTTTGCCCATCCACTCATCCGCCCCTTATCCACTTACCACTTACTCCTTTGCTCATCCATTCATCCACCCCTTATACACTTACCACTAACCCATTCGTTTGCTCATCCACTTCTCCACCCCTTATCCACTTACCACTTACTCGTTTGTTCATCCACTCATCCACCCCTTATCCACTTACCATCTACTCGTTTGCTCATCCATTCATCCACCCCTTATCCACTTACCACTTGCCCACTCGTTTGCTCCTCCACTCCTCCACCCCTTATCCACTTACCACTTACTCGTTTGTTCATCCACTCCTCCACCCCTTAT
>NC_134815.1:31868050-31873050 GCF_046742065.1 Oratosquilla oratoria
AAACCTGGATCTTACGCATGACCTCCGGGTTGAGCTTGGTCTCACGTGGAGGGAAGGAGGGAGGAGGGAGGGAGGGATGGAGGGAGGAGGGAGGGAGGGACGGAGGGAGGGAGGGACGGAGGGAGGAAGGGACGGAGGGAGGAAAGGGAGGGAGGAGGGAGGGAAGGAGGGAAGAAAGAGGGAAGGAGGGAAGAAGGAGGGAGGGAGGGAAGGAAGGAGGGAGGGGGGAGGGAGGGAGAGGTCCGTGTCGGACGGGCGGCGGGGAGGATGTTGTTAAGACTTGCAATGTGTCAGAAAAACAAGGTAAGTGGCAATCACGGGCATCACTAACGAAAGCACGACAGGGAGGGAACTTTTGATAGGGACCTCCTCCCACCTGCGTCTGTGTGTGTGTGTGTGTGTGTGTGTGTGTGTGTGTGTGTGTGTGTGTGTGTGTGTGTGTGTGTGTGTGTGTGTGTGTGTGTTTGTGTGTGTGTGTGTGTGTGTGTGCGTGCGTGTGTGTGTGTGTGTGTGTGTGTGTGTGTGTGTGTGTGTGTGTGTGTGTGTGTGTCTGCGCGTATATATGCGCGTGTATGTGCGTATACGTGTTAATTTGTTCATGTATGTGTGCATGCGTGTATATATGCGTATTATGAATGCACCTAAGTGTATTTACATATTTGCAAAATGCTGGAAAATTTTTGAACTTCTAAAGTTCTCTTCCTATTTCATTATTATTTTGGAAAGTCTTTTTTATCATTCAAACTTTTTTTTATTTATTCGTATGGCCTCGTGTAGCTCTTCCTTTGTCGTCTGTCACTTTTATCGAATATCTTTAATCACCTAAACACTACCATCATTTCACCTCTTCCTTTTCTTGGTTTCACTGACAACATTTCCAGTGTTTTTCATCTCTCCTCGAACGTTTTATCTGCACGGCTAGAAAACCATCTGATTGCCACCATCTGTTCTCTGTCGATCTTGTTTATATTCTTTACTTTTTTGGTTGCCATACCAAAGTTGTATAATCTAATCTAGTATGAATGGGATCAGATATTCTGTTCTTTTTTTTATGAAAAAACACTTTTATCGTCTTCAACAGTCTCTTTGCCTCACTCATAATATTGTTGATATGTTTGGTATGTGAGAATGTATATGTGGCCAATACTCATAGATCCTTTGTTTATTCATGTATTCATTCATTTATTTATTTATTTTGTTTATATATTTGATTTAATTCTATTCTGTTTTATGCATTTCACATCGAGGAACTTTTTCAGATTTTATAAATTCCTAATATTTTTTTATTTTTGGGCTTTAAAGATAATTTCCTACGACTGGAATTTTGGTGCTAAAGATATTTTTTCGATTGGCTCTAACTATATGTAGTGCTTAATTATTTTTACAATTTACAGTCTTTTCCTCTTCTCATAACCTTGGCATTGTCTATAAACGTATCAACATAACTTTTCATACCATCTATCACATCACATACACAGATGAAGAACATTAAAGGAGCCACAACTGATCCTTGTTGGACTCCACCAGTAACTGACCACCGTTTTTACATCTTATCCTTCTCTACTGTTCTTATGTACTGATTTTTCTGGAATATACATATGTATAAGCATACAAGGTGTGTGTAGGTGTATATTTATCATGCATCTCTTTGAGTAGAGGTTAGGAGTGGGGTCGGATCGAGTTCTAGCAAGCAGGCGAGTTCGTAGTGAGGGTATAATACCACATTAGGTTCCCTGCTTCAGAAGGTCCTCCGTAAGAATAAGTCTCACTATCTTCCTCTGAGAAGAGGAACTCCGTGACGTTAAACCGAAACAGTCAGTCAATATAATTATGTATATTGTATGCAATGTATGTTTCTCGGTTTAACGTCGCGAACTACCCCTATCCCGAGGCTAGGACGGTACCCCTTACAGAGAACTTTGTAGCGCAGAATCTTTAATGAACCATGCCCTTGGTCCAACTCACTAGCGGTATGGTACGAACTACCGTCACCTCGACCTCCACCGCAAGCAGCGACGCTCTAACCCGCCCGGCCAGCGAGCCATGTATGTTATTTATGCATTTATGGGCATGCACATACATGCACGTGTGTATTTGTTTAATGATATGTATTCATTCGTTTAAGCGTCCTGTGACGCCAACACACAAAGTTGGTGACTCAAGTCGAACAAGTTGGCAGCCCCACGTCCGCTCCAGGGACTTTAACATCGACTTCGACGAAACTTGTCTACGGTGGCAACGCTGGTGACTGGTGGCAGCGAGACTTAAAGGTGATTACACGGGACGGCCGGCTATCAAGGACGAGACTCTATCCTCTTCATGACAGGTCCTCTCTATATATCAAAATGTAATGGAGATCTCTGATACATACTCTATACTCTATAGATACTCTATACATTAAATTATACCGGACAGTGGATACTGTCTCGAACTCATGAGGAAGTGGTCGTGAGTTCGATTCCTGGGTGATACAGGTAAGGTCATCATATTACGACAGCAAGACGGGACTCATAGTAATGGGTTTAAATTGAACAAATTTAGATTTAAGAAGTAAATAGACGAGACCTGGTTTACCAATAGAGTGATTAATGAATGGAATAGACTTTGTAACAATGTAATGAGCACAGGAACAATGGGTTGTCATAAGAGAAGATTAAATAACTTTATGGATAGGAATGATAGGTGGTAAGGGACATGGAACTGCCTAGAGTATACCGTATGGCCTCTTGCAGTCTTCCCCATTCTTATGTTCATATGTCCTTTGTTGCGTTGGTTCCCAACAGCCCTGGCGTGGAGGCGACCCAACATCGGCAAAAAAAAAAAAAAAAAAAAAAAAATAGCGGTTTCGCTACAACTGACAGGGTTTCTCACTTCCCACTGCGTGGGAGTGGAATGATGATTTGAAAGAAGAGCGGACCCCGGGTTGAATAAGCCCTCGACCGAGACCCCGTTCTCAGCGGCAGAGTAAAGAGGCGTCAACACTGACATTTGGGGTCAATCGTGCTTCTCCAGTGTCCTTCCTTGAATTGAAGAAAACTATTGATCTCGCCAGAAAAGAATCACAGAAGCCAGCGAACACAGAGGTTCGTGGTCTGTCACAACAGGTATGGATGCTACACGAAGACTGCAGTGATTATTACACATCTGGTCAGCCTTCTCTCTCTCTCTCTCTCTCTCTCTCTCTCTCTCTCTCTCTCTCTCTCTCTCTCTCTCTCTCTCTCTCTCTCTCTCTCTCTCTCTCTCTTCTCTCTCTCTCTCTCTCTCTCTCTCTCTCTCTCTCTCTCTCTCTCTCTCTCTCTCTCTCTCTCTCTCTCTCTCTCTCTCTCTCTCTCTCTCTCTCTCCCACTCCAACCCACTCCCCACTCCCACCCACTCCCACCCACTCCCTTCCACTCTCTCCCTCTCTCTCCCTCTCCCTCCCTCTCCCTCCCTCTCCCTCCCTCTCCCTCCCTCCCTCCCTCCCTCCCTCCCTCCCTCCCTCCCTCCCTCCCCCTCTTTCTCTCTCTCTCTCTCTCTCTCTCTCTCTCTCTCTCTCTCTCTCTCTCTCTCTCTCTCTCTCTCTCTCTCTCTCTCTCTCTCTCTCTTTCACTCTCTCTTTCACTCTCTCTCTCTCTCTCTCTCTCTCTCTCTCTCTCTCTCTCTCTCTCTCTCTCTCTCTATCTCTCTCTCTCTCTCTTCTCTCTCACTCTCTCTCTCTCTCTCTCTCTCTCTCTCTCTCTCTCTCTCTCTCTCTCTCTCTCTCTCTCTCTCTCTCTCTCTCTCTCTGAAGACGTCTGTCTCTCTTGCTCCTTTGGGTCTCCTCGAGGCGTCATGTCGAGTGTGACACGTACAGTCAAAGACAAAAGTTTTGTTGTTTTATTTTTCTGAATCTACCTATGCAGATGTAAACTGTCCACGTGAAACGCATTTTTTCTGCATCTTTTTAACCAAATTTCTTGGCCCTCTGGAAAAGGTTCTTGAGTTTGTATTTCCTTAAATCAATTTAGGAGTTACGAAGGACTTTTGTCTCCTACTTCAGCAAAGAGTACTTACACACTTCGAAATATCGTGCTTACGTATACTGTCTTTCGTCAGCCTAATTTCTTTCACATGATAGATCTCTCCATTTTTTCCATTACGTCATATATGACGTCCGCCATTGTCACGAAACTGCATCATCCGTGAATTATTGTTCTCTGATGATGTCATACTCTGATGACGTCACCATGTGACGTAATCTTTTGATGTCAGGATGTTGCGTGATTGTTGTGCAATGAGAGTCGTGTGATGACCTTTTGATATGACTTTGCTCCATAGACTCTGTCCTGTCTGTTCGGTTTGGGGGCGAACAGGAATAAAATAAAAATAAAAATCTTACGTGATTAGGGCTGTCTTTTATGTCTTCCCAATGAGTTGCTTGTTGGCTTCCTTCTTGGATGAATCAAATCACCTGACGGCAGCCAGTGGAAGCCCTGTAAAGTAGCTCACTGGATATCAGCTAGCCCTAGTTTGACCTAAGTGTACCCTAGTTTGACCTAAGTCTACTTCTCGCCTCGACTTAATATAATCGTCTACAATGAGCCAAAATAAAAACCTATAGATAATGTCGGCAGGAGGTCTGTCTAGTGAAAGACCTGAGATTTCGACACAGATTTTTTGTTTTGATACTCGAAGGATCCCATACAGAAGAACCTACACAGGATCCTTCGTGTACAGAAATAGATTTCAACTCTAAGGCTACCTAGTAAGTCTTGTGTAAGAAAGGCGTGTCCCGACAGAGAACGAGAGGTCTCGTTAAAGTAAATGAAATTGCATGATGTTAGCTGGAACAGAATCATTAAAGCGGGTACTGGACGTGAGTGAGTTAATCAAGATAATTTTCAGTCCATCAGAAGTAGGAGCCTTTGTTTTATCTTATTAAAATCCCCTGTCCCATGATTTTTGGTCTGCCATCTCTCAGCTGCTTTATTATCATGGAGGAAGAGGCGGCAGGATGAAAGAGAAGTTGTCTGTTGTTCCCC
>NC_134815.1:31885550-31893050 GCF_046742065.1 Oratosquilla oratoria
CAACAAATTACAGAACATTCAAAGAAACGGAGAGAGATGATAAGGCAGAGAGAGAGGGAAACGGGGAGTGAAAGAGAGGTATAGGGGAAGTAAGAATGTGAGAGAGAAAGGGAGAAAGAAAAGTGTGTGTGAGAGATAAACAGACAGACAGACAGACAGACAGACGACCGGACAGACAGACAGACAGACAGACAGACAGACAGACAGACAGACAGACAGACAGACGGAGGGACAGACAGACGGACGGACAGACAGACGGACGGACAGACAGGGAGACTGACAGACAGACAGACAGATACAGACAGACGTACAGACAGACGGACAGACAGACAGACAGACAGACAGACAGACGGACGGACAGACAGACAGACAGACAGACAGACAGACAGATAGATAGACAGAGAAATAGGGTGAGGTAGAGAAAGAGAGAGGGAGAAAGACAGACAGAGAAATAGAGAGAGAGAGAGAGAGAGAGAGAGAGAGAGAGAGAGAGAGAGAGAGAGAGAGAGAGAGAGAGAGAGAGAGAGAGAGAGAGAGAGACAGACAGACAGACAGACAGATAGAGAAATAGAGTGACTTAGAGAAAGAGAGAGGGAAAGAGACAGACAGACAGACAGAGAAATAGAGAGAGGTAGAGAGAGACAGACAGACAGACAGATAGAGAAATAGAGTGACTTAGAGAAAGAGAGAGGGAAAGAGACAGACAGACAGACAGACAAACAGATAGACACGCAGACAGACAGACAGACGGGAAAAGGAATGAGGAAGGAAGAGAAAGAGGGAGGACGAGAGAGAGGGAGGTAGACAGAGAGTGAGATAGAGAAAGGGAATGAGGGAGCAACTTAGGGAGTAAGAAAGCAAAGTTGGAAGTGAAGAAGAGAGGAAGAGAGAGAGAAAGAGCAAGAGTGATGGAGATAGAAAGAAAGTTAGAAATAGAGAGACAGAGAGGGAGGGAGGAAGGGAAAAAGAGAGACAGAGAGAGAGGGAGGGAGGGAAAAAAGAGAGACAGAGAAAGATAAAGAGAGAGAAAGAGAATGAGAGAGAGAGAGAGAGAAAGAGAGAGAGAGAAAGAGAGAGAGAGAGAGAGAGAGAGAGAGAGAGAGAGAGAGAGAGAGGGAGGGAGGAAGAGAGAGACAGAGAGAGAGAAAGAGAGGAGGGGTGAAAAGAGGAAGTGAGAATGGAGGGAAGGAGAGAAAGCGGGAGGGAGGAAGGAAACGGAGGTATGGAGTTGGGGTGAGGGGAAGGGAGGCTGTGCTCGCAACACCGTCACTCCTTTTCTTCTCTGTATGTGTGTGCCGGGGGGGGGGGGAGAAGATTCGGAGGAGACATCATTTGAGCCTTCAGAGCAGAAAGCTGTCAAATTGTTTCGGCGGTCGCTTATTTTTCTTAGTATTAAAAGTGGAAGTTTAGATCCCCCCCCCTTTACTGCCCAGAAAGCGGGAGGGGGGAGGGCGAGGGGGGAGGGGCGGGATAGGGGCGTGGGGTGGGGAGGGGAGGGGAGGGGAGGGGAGGGGAGGGATGTCATGAGCGGAGACGAATGGGGGAGCTCGACGTCCCAGCTGGGAAGAGCGACCTCCGCAGAGACGTCACTATGGAACCCCCTCCCCTCCGACCTTCCTTCCCGATCTCGACTCTTGAATGGGTAAAGAGGCGCCGTGAAGACGAATAGAATAGGCTGGCCACAGCCAAAACAAGAGGAAAAGTGTTACCCCCGGTAAGGAGCGCATTAGATCCAAAATTTAATTTGAGAAGATTTATCCTGGATGACGCCACGTTTGAAGAACCTTTGAATGTGGATTTTTTTGTTGACAGAGGCTGTGTTAACCCAACAAGGACCTGTGATGTTTTTGAATATGTTGTTCTTGCTAACACTGGCGATTTGATTCAGCTTATTCGTTGAAAAGTTGTATTATTTGTTAAAATCAAGCCATTTCAACCTCGTTTTCATGTGCTTTCTCCCTCTCTCTCTTTCTCTCTCTCTCTCTCTCCCTCTTTTGCTCTCTCACTCTCGCTCTCTCTCTTCTTCTCTCTTCCTCTATGCTTCTCTCTCTCTATGCTTCTCCCTCTCTTTCTATATTCTCTCTCTCTCTCTCTCTCTCTCTCTCTCTCTCTCTCTCTCTCTCTCTCTCTCTCTCTCTCTCTCTCTCTCTCTCTCTCTCTCTCTCTCTCTCTCTCTCTCTCTCTTGCTCTCTCGCTCTCTATCCATTCTCTTCCTTTCTCTATGCTTCTCTCTCTCTCTCTCTCTCTCTCTCTCTCTCTCTCTCTCTCTCTCTCTCTCTCTCTCTCTGTGTGTGTGTGTGTGTGTGTGTGTGTGTGTGTGTGTGTGTGTGTGTGTGTGTGTGTGTGCGTGTGTCCCTCTATGTCTCTCTCTGGCATTTTTAATTCTCCATTTTTGTTTGTTTGTTTTGTCTATCTTCGTCACCTACAGTGCGTATTCCTGTCAGTCCATTTTTTCCAATATCCTTCCTTCATCTTTTTATTTCGTCTCTCTCTTTTTCTGTCTATGTTCCTTTTCGGTAGTCTTCGGCCCTCTTTCTCTCAAAATAGAGTCCGGAGTGGAGGAAATCTTGCGGCCAAGTTGAGCCTCTGTGTCGCGCATTCGTGCTGCTTCACGGATCTTCAATACGGTGACACGCAGCACAGTTCTCTTTCCGACCGAATCCAAGCAATTTCATTCACCTGAGGGACCGAGATTTAGCCTGGAAAGGGGTCCCAGTCCCTGGGGATCTCTTTCAAGCTGAGGTCCGCGTCCTGGGGTTGCATAAGGTTATCTGTCTGTAGCCAGGATAAAGACTGTGGTATACGTCACTGTGATGAAGGTGTTAAAAAAGGACATCACGGTTCCCGGTTCCGTATTGCCACGCGTCACGCGTCCTCGTCGTAGCCAGTACCCGTGTGGGGATATCGGCCGAGTGTTCGAATCCTGTCCATAGCGTAGAGGTTAGAAAGGGCATCCATTCTGATTAATGGCCCCCAACCGCTGTTCACCTCTGACCTAAGGTGACCTCAGCTCCCTCCGGGTAGGGTCACTGCAGTGGCGTACTGTGGACACCGTCTCTCCTGCGTTCATCTAAATGAATTATAAACTGTACCAGGCCAGGTTGAGGTCTCGGGGGTGGGTATCAACATGCCCACTCAAAAAAAAAAAAAAAAAAAAAAAAAAAAAAATTGAAGGGAACAGGACATCTTTTCCTCTCCCGCTGCAGAAACCATCAAAGGACGAGATCTCATGATGCAGGAAACAGTATATACTCGTATGACCTATCAGTCCTCTTTCAGTGAACAGCACATACCTCGTTTTCTCTCGTGTGTTTCAGTAGCAGCCTTCACATACCGTAGAGTTGCCTTGCAGGAAACATTACTTGTTGAAGAAAACATCACAGTCCTTGCTCTCTTGATGCAGGAAATGTCACGTGCCTTGCTTTTTTGTTGCAGGAAACATCGATCGTTTTGTCTATTTTTGCAGAAAACATCACTCGCCTTGCTCTCTTATTGCAGGAAATGTCTGTGCCTTGTTCTCTTGTTGCAGGAAACACCATGTGCATTTCTCTCTTGTTGCAGAAAACATCTCATGCCGTGCTCTCTTGTTGCAGAAAGCATCTCGTGCCTTGCTCTCTTGTTGCAGAAAGCATCTCATGCTTTGCTCTCTTGTTGCAGGAAACACCATGTCCATTTCTCTCTTGTTGCAGGAAATATCTCATGCCATGCTCTCTTGTTGCAGACAACATCTCGCGCCTTGCTCTCTTGTTGCAGGACCGTCACGTGCTTTACTTTCTTGTTGTAGGAAGAAAATTGCGCGTCGCGTTTTCGTGTTATAGAAAACGTTATATTTCTTGCACACTCCTGTTCCCTTGCAGCATCCACGTATTTGTATATTTCCGTGTTTTCATTTAATCTTTCATTTCCGTCAAAGGCAATCCTTCCAGCAGCCGATACAAAAGATAAAAAAAGTCTGTGTCTTGTACGGCTAAATTTTGAGGCCCAATTTTTTTTCTAAGCTGAATGAAATCGTTTAGTGGCGTTAGATAACAGACCTAAAGAGAACATTCGAAGCCCCGACAAAAGAGGGATGGGATGCGTCTCACCTACTGAATAAAGCAGCCTGACGGCAACCAGAATCAAATTAATTGCCATTATGAGCAGTGGAAGGGTCTATCACAGGAGGCTCAACCATTACGCAGCTGCGGGCTCCTTCCCGCTTCCCTCAGCGGCTGACTCAATGAATATAAAAACATAAGAATGAAGAACTCCTTTCGGGCTGCATCAAAATATCATTCACACATAACCACTCCCCTACACCCCCGTCCCTCACCCACTCACTCCCTTGCACCACAGTACCATCTATACACAGCCATTCTTCACTCAGCCCTATCTCATGCCTCCTCCTTTCCTTACTCAACAGACATTCCCCTCTTACTCAACGCTCCTTTCAACCCGTCCATCCATCTTATTCTTAGTCGTTTCCTCGAGTTCACTTTCCACAACTCTGCCATCCACACCTCTTCTAATAATTTTTCTTCACTCATTCTTTCCATGAGTCTAAACAATCCCAGTACTCTTTCATTGGCCCCGTCTCTCCTCCTCGCCTCATTTCTCACTTTATCCAACCTTGTTACCCCTGCTAAACTTCTCAGTTTTACATAAGGTATGAAATAATGTCAGAAATACTGATCTTGAAAATAATTAAGAATATTTACTTGAACTATGAAGCTAGAGACCTTTCATTTGAATAGCTCGGATTTTTTTTAAAGAAAATTAAGCAAAAGATGATATCAGTGTATAAGGAGAGGGATGGGGGGAGGAGCATTTAGGAATCCCCTCCCACTCCCTTTTCATCCCCCCACCGCCCCCCTTTGCGGTCAAAATCCGCCTCACCTCCGGGGTCAGTTGGCCTCTTGTTTTCTGCCGTTTCGGGGGATTTTTTTCTAGAGGTTTCAGTGTGTATTTATTACGTGTTTCTCTCTCGTCCTCCTCTCCCTCTCTCTATTTCTCTCTCTCTCTCTCTCTCTCTCTCTCTCTCTCTCTCTCTCTCTCTCTCTCTCTCTCTCTCTCTCTCTCTCTCTCTCTCTCTCTCTCTCTCTCTCTCTCTCTCTCTCTCTCTCTCTCTCTCTCTCTCTCTCTCTCTCTCTCTCTCTCTCTCTCTCTCTCTCTCGCCCTCTCTGTCTCTATCACCCTCTCTCCCGCCCTCTCTGTCTCTCTCTCAACCTCTCTGTCTCTCTCGCACATATACACTCACTCACACACACTCTCTCTTTCTCTCTCTCTTTTTTTGTGCTACCTTTTCTCTTTCTTTTTTTCTTTCTTTCGTCGCTCCTTTCCCTCTTTTCTTTCGTCGCTTCTTAAATTTCTCAGAAAATTCTTTCATCCCATTTCTCGAGTCACTTGTGTTCGTATTTTTAGATGATTGTTCTTAGGTTTCGCCTCGTATCTCCTTGCCTCCCTCTCCTCTTTCTTCCTCTACCACATCTGTTGTTTTTCGTTGCCCGAATAGGTTCTGTGATCTCGCCCTACGCCTTTGTCCGCTTTCTTTATTTTTTCTTTCTTTTTTCTTTTTTCTTAAACCCCGTTTCTTCTGATTTGTCTTATAGATTTTCTTTTTTGTTCTCATCTTCGTCTCCTTTTTCTTCGTGTTCGTCTTTATCATCTATTCCTTTTTCTTCTTCATCTTCTTCTTCTCCTTATTCTTTTTCTTTTTCCATTTCTTCTTCTTCTTCTTCTTCTTCTTCTTCTTCTTCTTCTTCTTCTTCTTCTTCTTCCTCTTCTTCTTCTTCTTCTTCTTCTTCTTCTTCTTCTTCTTCTTCTTCTTCTTCTTCTTCTTCTTCTTCTTCTTCTTCTTCTTCTTCTTCTTCTTCTTCATCCTTCTTCTTCTTCTTCTTCTTCTTCTTCTTCATCCTTCTTCTTCTTCTTCTTCTTCTTCTTCTTCTTCTTCTTCTTCTTCTTCTTTTTCTTCTTCTTCTTCTTCTCCTTCTTCTTCTTCTTCTTCTTCTTCTTCTTCTTCTTCTTCTTCTTCTTCTTCTTCTTCTTCTTCTTCTTCTTCTTCTTCTTTTTCTTCGTCTTCTTCTTCTTCTTCTTCATCTTTCTTCTCTTTCTTCTTCTTCTTTCTTCTTCTTCTTTTTCTTCTTCTTCTTCTTCTTCTTCTTCTTCTTCTCCTTCTTCTTCTTCTTCTTCTTTCTCTTCTTTTTGTTCTTCTTCTTCATATTCTTTTTCTTCTTCTTCTTCTTCATATTCTCCTTCTTCTTCTTTTTCTTCTTCTTCATATTCTTCTTCTTCTTCTTCTTCTTCTTCTTCTTCTTCTTCTTCTTCTTCTTCTTCATATTCTTCTTCTTCATATTCTTCTTCTTCTTCTCCTTCTTCTTCTTCTTCTTCTTCTTCTTCTTCTTCTTCTTCTTCTTCTTCTTCTTCCTCCTCTTCTTCTTCTTCTTCTCCTTTTTTCTTCCTCTCCTGCTTCTCCTCCTTCTCTTTCTCCTACTTCTCCTCCTCCTCCTCTTCCTCCTTCTTCCTCTTCTTCCCGACAACCCTCTGCTTTTGCTCATGTTCTTGTTATTGTTTTGTTTTCTTCTGTAATCTTTGTCTTCTTCTCCTCCTCCTCCCCCCCCCTTCCCCTGCGCTCTTTTCTCTCCAACCCTTTCCCTCCTCATCACTTCCTCTCCTCTCCTCTTGAATTCATCCTCCTCCCTGCCTCGTCCACTCACCTTACTTTCTCTCCTCTCCCATAAACCTCATCCTCATCCTTTTCCTCTCCTCCTTTTCGTCCTTTTCCTCCTCCTTTTCTTCTTCACCTTCTCTTCCTCTTCCTCCTCCTTTTTCTACTCCTTCTCGCACTTCTTCCTTTTCCTCTCTTTCTTCTCTTCCCCCTCCTCCTCCTTTTTCTACTCCTTCTCATACTTCTTCCTTCTCTCCCTCTTCCTCTTCCTTTTCCTCTCCTCCTTATCTTCCTCTTCCTCCTCCTTTTTCTCTTCCTTCCCCTACTTCTTCCTTCACTCCCTCTTCCTCCTCTTTTTCCTCTCCTCCTTCTCTTCCCCTTCCTCCTCCTTCTTCTCCTCCTTCCCCTATATCTTCCTTCTCTCCCTCTTTCTCCTCCTTTTCCTTTCCTCCTTCTCTTCCTCTTCCTCCTCCTTTTTCTCCTCCTTCCCCTTCTTCCTTTTTTCTCTCTTCCTCCTCCTTTTCCTCTCCTCCTTCTCTTCTTCTTTCTCCTCCTTTTTCTCCTCCTTCCCCTATTTCTTCCTTCTGTCTCCCTACCTCGCCACTCCATTCTCTTCACCCTTTGTTTCAGGTCATCCTTATTCATTGACCCCTTGACCTCTTTTTACATTGTTCCTTTGTACTTCCTTTTTTCCCCCTTTGTAGCTTTGCCACGGTGGATGCGGACGAAATTCATAACAGCTAGGGACCTTTTGGTCCTTGGAGAGGCCAAACGTGCGAGAGATAAAGAAAAGAGAGACGGGAGGCAAGGCGAGTTAAGTCATGCAAACTTCTCAGTATTGTGCTTTTTTGTTTTAA
>NC_134815.1:31930550-31933050 GCF_046742065.1 Oratosquilla oratoria
CTTCCCTCGTTTCCTCCTTCCCGCCCTTCCTTCATCTCTCCACCTCCCCCCTCTCATCCTCCCTCTCCGTCACTTCATTTAGGACTGGAGTACTCTCTTCTACCTTCTCTAAAGAGATCTTTTCTTTTGTGGATTCTTCTTGAGAACTTGACAGGGATAATCCACAGGGAGGGAGGGAGGGAGGGAGGAAGAAGAGGGAGTGCGGCTATGCGATGTCATGATTTTTGTTACCCCCTATACCCACACTCCTTATTAACCGATAAATAGAAAAAAAGAGTCGTTTCGCAGTCGGCATAGGAGTTTGAAATATGACACTAGCGTGACCCTAAATAGCATAACATAAGGTCTGCCAGCCGGTCATTGGAGCGGGAGTGAGTGACAACAGACGACAGGCGACGACAACAACAACGCTACGCCGAGTGTCGTCCCCGCGCTCTGCAACGTGCACCGGTCGAAGGACCGCGCAAGTCCAGTCACCTGGCCGTAAGGCCCGAAGTCTCGCGTTTTGTCGTGAGCTCGCGGCTTTACGAAAGGCTCCACCTTTGCACACCACAGTGAATGAATTATCCACGACGGGGGTTGGAGGGGTCGGAGGTAGGCGTGGAGTGGTAGGAGTGAGAGAGAGAGAGAGAGAGAGAGAGAGAGGGAGGGAGGGAGGAAGTGAGGGAGGGAGGGAGTAATGCGGGAGGCCGATGGAGACAGGAGTGGGAAGTGTGGGGGAGCGGTTGCGGTGTGGGGTGGGGGAGTGGGAGGAGGGAATTCCACTGGGATCAATATTTTCCCAATTGTGTATTCTTAAAGTATACATGGCCCCAATGCGTTTAAGGAATCGTCTGCCGAATGATTGAGGTATCCCTCCTCCTCCACTTTCTCCTCCTTCTCCACATTGAAGAAGAAGAAATGATGCCAAAATCCATTGTGCCGACGATGACACTGGGTGGAACTTTAATTGATGAGGTGAGGAAGAAGACTTGGGGTGGTGAGGCAGGAAGGGAGGGTATCGATGAACCACTGACGGGGTTGCTGATGGGGATATCAAGCTTGTGCCAACGAAATTAATTGCCCTGGTTAATGGCGGCGGCAGTGGTGGTGGTGGCGATGGTGGTGGTGGTGGGAATGGGGATGGTGATGGCAGGTACGGGTCGGTGGCAGTAGTAATGATAATGATGGTGGTGGTGGTAGTATTAACATCATTGGTATTACTGGTGATGGGGGTGGTGAGTGGTGATTATAGTGGATAGAGGTGTTAAGTATTGGTGATCATAACAGTGGTCAAAAATGATGGAAATAACCGTGGGATTAGCAGTGAGGAAGGGAAGAGGAGGAGGAGTAGGGGAGGGAGAAATTGTCTCTTTTATATGATTCTTAATCCAAGATCTATTGCTTATATAATGATTATTGTCCTGATGTTATGGCTAGTCCAGACCTAAGTGTCACGCTTCCTGACCGAGTGCCCACACTGATCTGATCTGGACACACGAACACGTGACACGAGAAGGTAAAGCAGTTGGCCGGACTCATGACACGGTTGTGCCAGCTGGCGTCAAGGGAGCTGGTGCTGCCGCTTTCTCTTAACAACGTCAACACTGTTCGTGACGGGGACAGCAGTGGTCACGAAGCTCTTCGCACGCGCGCGCACAACCCGGCGACCGACTCACGGAACTCGAGTTCCCGGTGGCGGCGGTGATGTGGAAGACGGTGATGACGACAATGAAGAGGAGCCGGTGGGGTGGAGGGACGAGGAATCCCATGACTAATTGGTTAGGAGGAACAACAGTAGTAGTGATCAGCGATTCTATGAGCAGTTGTGGTAAGAGAGGTACTTGTCTTCGGGTTGTGGCAAATTTGGCTCGGGGCGGTCACGCAACCCTAGTGGTGAGGATAATGATGAGAATTAGTGAGGAGGAGTAGTTGCAATTGTGTATGTGAAAACTGTACCATTAGAATGGGGCTATATATATGTATGTGTGTGTATATGTATATTCCTTAAAGCATATTGAATTACATGCTGCAGGAAATTGGGCTGTGGTGAGTTTTCGATGAAGATTTTCAATTCTCCTGAAGATATCTTTAGCACGGAGAGTTAAAGAAAAAAACTAAATTACCGGTAGAAGCCATCTAATGTGTGGAACAAGTAATAAGACGTTTCGATAATCATAGCATATTTAATTGTAGCAAATACAGAAAAAGTAAGATTATAAAGGTAGAAAGTAAACACTGGGAGAGAGTATAATTAAATACTTGGAGAGATCATTTGGAAAATGACCGTTACTGTGGCCTATAACTGGGAGAGAGTACTGGTGAAAACGGAGAAAGGTTACATAATAACACTGGGGGAGGGTTACTACAAATGACCATTACTGTCGCCTGAGCGTCCGTCCCTGCCGAAGTGTCTGCTCTTGACGGGGCTGGTTTGTGTCGTTGCTGGGGGTCTGGTTTGGCGATTTCTGAAGGGTTTGAGGCTGAGAAGGATGGTAGGGGCTTCGTGTTGGGTGCTCAT
>NC_134815.1:31940550-31945550 GCF_046742065.1 Oratosquilla oratoria
TTTGTCCTAGTGACATACTTCCTTTTACTTATCTATTTTATCTATTTCTATTTGTTTATCTATTTATTCATAAATCTTATTAATCTGTTTATATGAATTTATCTATTCATCTATTTGCTTATCCCGTTGTCTATCTATTATTTCTTTATGCAATTTTTCATTTATTTACTTATCTTTATTATATGCATACATTAATCTATTGATGTATAATTTATTCAATTACTCATTAATGTATTTTTTATTAATTTAATTATTTATTTCTTTATTTACTGACTATTATGTTATCGAAGTGGGTGGGAAAAGGAAAGACTGGAGTCTTGTTCCGAGTTTTATTCTTGACTAGTTTCGCTACAAGCCTTTGAAAAAGCTCGTAGCGACACTAATCAAGAATAAAACTCGGAATAAGACTCCAGTCTTTCCTCTTCCCATCCACTTCAACTTGTCAGAAGGTCTCAACATTTTACGTTATTATCTATTTCGATTTTTATTTGCTTTGCCTCGGCGCGTTTTTTTTTTTTTGGGGGGGGGGAAGGCACTCGTTCTACAGCTGTTGAACCAGTTTGTCACTCTCCGAAGTTTCTATAGTTTTATAGTACTATGTAGTAGTACAGTACTAGTAGTACATATCTAAGAGTACAGTATTAATAGTGCTTCGTAGTATTGTAGTGTTTTCCTCCAGTGACAGATGTTTGCCTTCTTATTTGCTTGATCCCAACGCTTTACCACTTCCTCCTCCTCCTCCTCCTCTTCCTCCTCCTCTTCCTCCTCCTCCTCCTCCTCCTCCTCCTCCTCCTCCTCCTCCAACTTCTCGAGAACAGCCGAATCTCCACAGTCAAGCGCTTTCGTGGTGGGAGAGTGTGGGAGGCGAATATCCGGAGAAAGAGAGGCAGAGGTTGAGGAGGAGGAAGGGAAGGGAAAGGTAGGAAGTGGAGGAGGAAAAAGGAAGAAGAAGAAGAAGAGGAAGATGTTGGAGAGGGAAGATGAGGAGGAAGGAGAGGGAGGAGGAGGGAAGGGCAGGAGGAGGAGGGAGGAGTAGGAGGAGGAAAAGGAGGGATTGAAGAGAAGGAAGATGAGGAAGGTTTTGTGGGAGATTACTGGAGATTGTAGAGCTCAGTCCCTCTTCAGAAGGGTCCCTAAGATGTCTGAATAAAATTCCCTGGTGACAGCTGGAATCTGACATTCTATAGCGACAGGCGCGTCTACATATTTGTCCATAAGTATGTGTCTTGGGAAATCTAAACGGTAAATACATATTCAATCAAACGAAGCTAAAAGAAAACGAATCCAAACAATCTTAGATAGTAAAGACGCCATTTCTATGTCAATTGTTTTAAAAGCGATGATGTGCCCTGAGCGAAGAATTGTGAGCGAGAGTAATATTATTGGAATGGAGCTTATTCTTATTGCATATAAAACTTTTACATAATTGAAATGCAATAATCTTATTCACTCCTAGAACTTATTGTAATAAAATTTTGACTTTGTAATTATTTTTCACTTACGACATTTGAACGTCCTTGTATGTGAATGATGTAGTACTGGTATAATTGGATCCTCTTGTCTTGGCTTAAATGTACAAGCATTCAGCAATATCCTTATCAATGTAATACTGATATAATTGGATGCTCTTATCTTCGCCCATATGCGCAAACATTTAGCAATATCTTTGTCTACATATCAAAAAATTGCTTTCTAATATCTTACAAAGGATTACAAAGGAGGAACATGCCGACAGGAGGCCTTATGGTCCATAATTAGGTCGGATGCGAAAAGAAAAATTATGATAATACTAAATAAGTAAACAAATAAATGAAAATTATAATAATATGTTAATGACACGTTCATGGTTCCAGTAAAGACAGGGAAAAGGAAAGAAAAGCAAATCTGAGATTAAGAAGGGAGTTCGACGGAGGAAACGTGATGAGGTAAGGGAGAGGAGTGTTGAAGAAGAAACGAGAAGAAAGACAAAAGTAAGAGAAGAAGGGAAAGGGAAATCACGGTCGAGGCACTTGAGCAAGTTGGAGTAAACGGAAAGAAAGTGGACGTTGTAGGGTAGAAAAGAAAACGAGAAGGAGGATAGTAAGAAAAGAAGAATAGAGGAGGTAAGGAAGGAAGGAGAAGTGAGGAAGGGAGAGAGGAAGGAAGGAAGGGAGAGGGTGTGGGGGTAGAAGCACCTTGCCCTTAGCAAGCAAGCAAGCAAGCAAATACGGAAACAGAAGTTAATCCTTAACTACTTGAAGGATGAGGGAGGGAAGGAGAGGAGGAAGTTTAGTAATTACTTCAAAGGCAGGTAATGAAGGGAAAAAAGGGAAGAACAAGACGAAGTGGAAGACGAAAGCAAAGAAGGAGGAGAAGAAAATGACCCTAACCAACTCGCGTGCAAAACAAGAAACGAGGTTAGTTCGAGTCAACATGTCAATTAGTTTCTATGTGGGAGGCGGTCGACTTGCAGCTTCCCGTGCGTCAGAGGAAGGCCCAACAAGCCCCCCCCCCCCCAGCCTTCATCGTGCAGTCGAGTAAGTTGAGCAATTTCAGTCAAGTGGAAGGACCGTGGAAAGGCGGACTTTTTGTGCGGCCTTCCGTCCCCCCCCCCCATCCCGAGAAACGTCATCCGTCCTTGGTTTCCTTTGGTGTGTTGTGAACGGGGAAGAGGAGTTATTGAGCTGAAAGAAGGATCACAGACTGGAATCAAGAGGCGGCGCCATATCGGCCAACTCCATAATCCTTTCGCTACTGATAAGGTGTCACCACGGAGATGAATGAAATATTCTGGCGGAAGGACTTCTTCGAGATATGAGATAGGCTGTCACCCGACCTGCCGAAGGAAGACGAATGTGCCACTGACGTGAATAAAATTGCTTGGCGGCAGCCAGTGGAATAGCAAAAGTCTCACCAGGTACTAAAGCTGTTAAGGAATCAAAATTCAGTAATATTATTACTGTAGAGTTCGAGGTGACCTAATAGACTGTGAAAAGTCTAGGGTAAACTTACTCACTACGGTAAATATAACAAAAGAAAAAATTAAAAGGTGTATAGACAAACTCAAAGTTAATAAAACACCAGGGCCTGACGGTTGGCATCCAAGAATCTTAAAGGAAATGAAAAATGAGATTGTTGTTCCATTAGAAATTATTTTCAAGAAATCCATCATATCCGGAGATGTCCCAAGAGAATGGAAGCTAGCTAACGTTACTCCCATATTCAAAAAAGGTGACAAAAAGAAACCAAATAACTATAGGCCTATAAGTTTGACTTCAATCGTAGGAAAAATAATGGAAACTATCATCAGAGATGCTATCGAACATCATTTAGAAAGTAACCGTTTGATAAATGATAGCCAGCATGGTTTCAGACGGAAACGTTCTTGCGTGACTAACTTACTCGAATTCTACAACACAGTTATCTCGAATTATGACAAAAGAAACAATATAGATTTAATATATCTAGACTTTGCAAAAGCTTTTGATACCGTCCCACACGAAAGACTACTTACTAAATTAGCTTTGCATGGAATAAGTGGTAGCCTATTAGGTTGGACTAGTAATTGGTTGAAAGGGTCGAAAACAGAGAGTTGTTTTAAATGGAAAAACTTCTGGATGGAAAAGTGTTGCAAGTGGAGTTCCTCAGGGTTCCGTTCTTGGGCCACTTCTATTCATAGTATATATAAATGATATAGACCATGGACTAAAATCTACTGTTTCCAAATTTGCTGATGATACAAAACTGTGCGGAGTGGCAAATGATCACTCAAACCAATTAGATATTCAAGAAGATTTAGATAAATTACAGCAATGGTCTGAAAAGTGGCTAATGAAATTTAACACAAGTAAATGCAAGGTAATGCACTTAGGTAAAAATAACAGTAAGTACGATTACAAGTTATTTGGAAATTCGTTAACAAAAGTGGATAGTGAAAAAGATCTCGGCGTAATTATCAGTAACGACCTCAAATCATCCAAGCAGTGTATTTCAGCCTCTGAGAAAGCAAATAAGATTCTGGGATTGATTGCGCGATCTTTTGATTTCAAAAGTCCATCACTCATTAACAAGCTATATAAATCGTTAGTTCGTCCACATTTGGAATATGCTGTTTCCGTATGGTCACCGAATCTCATTAAAGACATTGACAGACTGGAAAAAGTACAACGGCGAGCCACAAAACTGATTCCAAATATCAAAAATAAATCATACGAAAATCGACTAAAACATATGAATCTGTTTTCCCTAAAAAAGCGTAGACTCAGAGGTGACTTGATACAGGTCTTTAAAATTCTAAAGGGAATTGACAACATCAAAAGTGACCAAATTTTTACATTGAATGAGAATCAGACAAGAAACAATGGTCTCAAACTGTCCGGAAATAGATTCAATTTGGAAGTAGGTAGAAACAACTTTGCCAACCGTGTAGTTAATGAATGGAATAAACTTCCTGCACAGGTAGTGTAATGTAGTTCAGTTCGAAGCTTTAAGAATCATTTAGATAAATACCTAATTAAGATGCTGTAATGATTATGATTTATCTTATATTATTTGTTTTTGTTTTGTTATCATTTGTCTGTCTGATTTTCATTTATTATTAGTTATATGTCAATTTACTATTATTTACTATTTACCTGTTTGTTTATTATTTAACTATACCTATGCATTTATTTATGTATTCTATTTGTTATTTACATTATCATAGTTTTTATTTATTATTTTATTATCAATATGATTTTTTTTCGCATCCGACCTAGATATGGATCAAAAGGTCTCCTGTCGGCATGCTCCGCCTTTGTAATCCTTTGTAATCCTTTGTAATCCTTTGTAAATGGGCTAAGGGTTTTATCAAGGGTGATGCAGGCAAAATCATTATATTAAGACGGCAGGGTAGGACTCGTAGTAATAGCCTTAACTTGGACAAACTTAGGTTTAAGAAAGAGATAGGCAAGGTCTGATTTGTCAACAGAATAATTAACGAATGGAATATACTTAGTAACCATGTAGCAAGCGCTGAAACT
>NC_134815.1:31953050-31958050 GCF_046742065.1 Oratosquilla oratoria
CAGGAAGGAGTAAGCAAATACACATCGCCTCAGGTCACCGGGAAGAATGCCATGAGTGAATGGCACAGCGAAGATGAAGAACACTCTGGCACTCCACTTTCAGGTGAGCCACCGATGCTCCTCCTGCATGACTGAATTACGAGGACCCGAATACCGTGGCGAAAGAAAGCCTCATAGGTTCTTGCTAAATTGTAATCTCGTCTGACAATAGGGAGGAGGAGGAGGGAGGAGGAGGAGGAGGAGAAAGAGGAAGAGAGAGAGGAGGAGAAAGAGGAAGAGGGAGAGGAAGGGGAGGAGGAGGAGGAGGAGGAAGAGGAGGAGATGAGGAAGAGGGAGAGGAGTAGGAGAAGGAGGAAGAGGGAGAGGAAGAAGAAGACGGAGAGGAAGATGAAGAGGAAGACGGAGAGGAGGAGGGATAGGAAGAGAAAAATGAAGAGGAGGAGGAGGAAGAATAAGAGGAAGAGGAGGAGAAGGAAGAGTTGGAGGAGGATCAGGAGGAGGAGGTGAGGAATAGGAAGAGGGAGATGAAGAGGAGGAAGAAGAAGATGGAGAGGAAGATGAAGAGGAAGACGGAGAGGAGGAAGGATAGGAAGAGAGAGATGAAGAGTTGGAAGAGGAAGAGGAAGAGGAGGAGAAGGAAGAGTTGGAGGAGGAGGAGGAGGAGGAGGAGGAGGAGGAGGAGGAGGAGGAGGAGGAGGAGGAGGAGGAGGAACAGGCCAGTAAAGGTTTGCGAGGAAGCCGGGGGACAATATAACTTTGGCTGCCACAGCAATACCAAGAGGCATTCTTCTTTACGAAAGAGGGCACCGTCCCAGTTGCATGACATCGAGTCGGGGGAGGGGGGTGGGGCTGGAGGGGAGGGCATTTCCTAGTAATGATGACGTAGATAGAATGACGCCACGTATGATGAGGTTTGGATCAGGTTGACATTCTTGGTTGGGTTTATTCTGGCCAGCGCCGGGCGATTTTATTCTGCTGAGGGGAACGTCTTTGTAGTCTGTAGTAGAGACTGAATTGCAGGTTGACCCACACTGACAGCGTCTGAGATCCTTTGATGTAATGAGATAATTATCGGACTATCAGCAAACACTTTAACATCTTAGAAGTCAGCTTATGTTTCGTAGTTGTTGCATGAGTGTAAATTCTATACAGAAATTATTATAATCAATCCATTGTGTATAGAAAAATGAGAAATAATCAACAATGGAAGGTACTTTGGCATCGCTCTGATGCAATAGGGTGGGTCCTGGTCTGAATCTCCGCAGGAATTCCTTCGTCTGACGTATATTTCTCGTCTTTTTTTTTTTTCTTTCTTTCTTTTTCCGTCTTTCTTCCTTTTTTCTAAACTTTTAATCAGTATCTTTGGGAACAAATGTCCCCATCACAACGAATCTGCTCGTTCATTGGATGACTTAAATATCGTTCATGAATATGATTTTTTTTTTCTTCATTACGAAAAACAGATCTAATTGCGATACCCCTGTCGTATCGAAAAAATGTCATGTTTGTTGCAGCGAAATATTTGCTTGGAGGTGAAAGACACCTGAGACACCCTCCACCCGCCTACGGACCCCCGAGGCCGCTCTGCCTCTCACGCGCCGGTCGCTCCTCCCGGTCAACGTCCCATGATGTTGACCGGGCAGTCGCCAGCGCCGCTCAAAAAATTCCAATTCAGGATTAAGTCGTCTCCAGTTCATAAGAAGTTTATTCTCTACCAAGGACCAACCTTACGCTCCCTTTCGGACGAATAAGACCGCCTTGAGTCATCCTGAACAGAATCTCTCAAAGCTGTGTCAACTTAAGTGACAGGATTTAAAGTTACAGGAATGGAACTTGAGTGTGTTAGTGAACCCAGACAATGGCTTCCCGTTGATGGTATGACCAGCGCCACAGTGGCGTTTCGCAGGTGACGAGAGCTTGAAGAAGCACCGCGCTGAAAGGTGTGAATGTCACCCATTAGTGTACATGTTGTGAGGTGAGAGCTCAGAGTGCTGCCCATTAATGTATGATGAGTGCCAAGAGAGGTAGAGTTCGGGTACGATGACGCTCGAGAATCATACAATACAACGGGAGGAGGAGGAGTGGAGGACGAGGTCGTGAGAGAGCCCCCCCCCCGCCGACCCCCTCTTCAATGTGGAGGGCAAACAAAACACTTATAGAGAACTTCCTCCCCTCCCACTCCATACACACACACACACACACACACACACACACACACACACACACACACACACACACACACACACACACACACACACACACACACACACACACACACACCCACACACACACACACACACACACACACACACACACACACACACACACACACACACACACACACACACACACACACACACGCACGCACGCACGCACACACCCACACACACACACACACACACACACACACACACACACACACACGCACGCACACACGCACACACACACACGCACGCACACACACACACACACACACACACACACACACACACACACATACACACACACACACACACACACACACACACTCCTTCTTACCCCCCACCCCACTCCAGCCTCCCCTTGCCTATTCTCCTCCTTTCACATTCTTTCTTACATCTCTTTTTCTCATATATTTCTTCTTCTCATCGTACTTTTCCTCTCCTTCTTCTCATCACTCTCCTCTTCTTTTTCTTTCTTCCCCTCCTTTTCTTTCTTCTTCTCCACCTCCTCCTTCTCCTCCTGCTCCTCATCCTCATTCCCCCTCCTCCTCTTCCTCCTCCTCCTCCTCCTCCTTCTCCTACTCCCTCTTCTCCTACTCTTCATCCTCATTCCCCTCCTGCATTCCCTCATCATCATTATCTTAATCCTCCTTACCCTCCTCCTCTTCCTTCTCCTTTTTCTCCTTTTCCCCCTCCTTTCCGTTTCCTTCCTCCTCTTTCTGTTTCCCTTCCCTTCTTCATCCCTTTGTCGCTCTTTTTCCTCCTCTTTCTGCTCTTGCACCTTGACCTTCACCACAGTCCTGATACGCTGACGTCAGCCTCTGCCGAGTCGGCGTCGACTTCACTGTAATCATTATTATTAATTAGTAGTAGTAGTAGCAGTATAAGTGGTAGTAGTAGTAGTAGTAGTAGTAGTAGTAGTAGTAGTAGTAGTAGTAGTAGTAGTAGTAGTAGTAGTAGTAGTAGTAGTAGTAGTAGTAGTAGAAGTAGTAGTAGTAGTAGTAGAAGTAGTAGTAGTAGTAGTAGTAGTAGTAGTAGTAGTAGTAGTAGTAGTAGTAGTAGTAGTAGTAGTAGTAGTAGTAGTAGTAGTAGTAGTAGTAGTAGTAGTAGTAGTAGTAGTAGTAGTAGCAGCAGTAGTAGTAGTAGCAGTAGTAGTAGAAGTAGTAGTAATAGTAGCAGAAGTAGCAGTAGTAGCAGTAGTAGTAGTAGTAGTAGTAGTAGTAGTAGTAGTAGTAGTAGTAGTAGTAGTAGTAGTAGTAGTAGTAGTAGTAGTAGTAGTATTCTGTTATCAATATTATCATTGTTGGTATTCTCTTCCTACTCTTTTTCCTTCTCGTCCTTTTCCTGTTCCTCTTCGCCCTCTTCGTCTTCCTTCTCCTCTTGCTCTTCCTCCTCCTCCTCCTCCTTCTCTTTATTCATCTCCTTTTCCTCTCCTCCTCTTCTTCCCTTCTCCCTTCCTTCTCTTACTTTTCCTTCCTCCTCCTCCTCCTCCTCCTCCTCCTTCTATTGCTCCTATTCCATCCCTTCATTTTCTTTGGCTCATCATTTTGACGCCCTCTTTATTATCAGACTATTTTTTTTTCTGTTTAATATTCTTCTTGCTAACGGGATGGCAGATGTTCCTCCTCCTCCTCCTCCTCCTCCTCCTCCTCCTCCTCCTCCTTCTCCTCATTTTCTTCTTTCTGTCGTTGTCGACGTTGACGAAGCTGTTTTTGAGAAAGATTGTGTTACTGCACACTGGATTACACTGGATGAGAGAGAGAGAGAGAGAGAGAGAGAGAGAGAGAGAGAGAGAGAGAGAGAGAGAGAGAGAGAGAGAGAGAGAGAGAGAGAGAGAGAAGAGAGAGAAAGAAGAAGAGAGAAAATAGAGAAAGAAAAGAAAGAAAAAAAGGGAGAGACAGAAAAAATAGATAGAGATAGATTGAGAGAGAGAGAGAGAGAGAGAGAGAGAGAGAGAGAGAGAGAGAGAAAGAGTACTAACAAAGACGCTATTAGTCCATAGTAAGGACGTATAAGAATGCAAGAACTTGCGCCAGGAGACGCTTACATCTGACCGAGGCCTCTGCCTTTGTGCTTGAACCTCCGGGACAAGCAACTGTTATCGGTTGCCTTTGTATAACTTATCTTGCAAATAAGCGAATAAACAAATAAACAGATTAATCAATCAATAAAGAAGTTTAGAGATATTGTGATATATTGATTCTTTGGTGCTTGCTACTCATTTCGACCCTTCTGGTACGTTCGGCTGAATTAAATCGCGTGGCGTTAGACAGAATAAAGACTAAGGATTATATCGAGATGTTCTAATCAAGGTACCGTGAACTTCCTCGATTCTTTGCCTTCTCGTCTCTCGGCTGAACAAAAACGTCTGATGTTTACCAAGACAACGTCGGAAAAGGACGAGACTGTGCTGAAGGGATTGACAATGATGAAAGTTCCTGTACAGTCAGCTCCACTTGTAAGTACTACAGTGGTTATGGGGCGTCTTCTGCGGAACGCGGCGAGGCGAGGCGAGGCGAGGGCTTACATTGTTTATGTGGGAGCATTTGCGATACATCACAATCATCATCATAACATAGACTCCCTCAGGTCGTAACTCTGCGACCTTGAGAGGTACGAGCCCTCCCGCAGCCCCGGAGAAGATGACGTCACCCAGCAATGCTCTTAAGTGGAGGCAACTGTACACCGGAAACCTGTTCGTCGACGGACGGAAACCTCGAACTCTGTGGGAGTTCTTGTAGCGACGTTCCCCAAGACATTGAGAAGGAGACCTGTGTAAAATAGAATATGGACCCCCCC
>NC_134815.1:32000550-32003050 GCF_046742065.1 Oratosquilla oratoria
TTTATCCCCCTGAAGTCAATACGGAAGAATAGTAATACTCGCAAATGGATGACGGATAGACTGAAGCATGAGATCGGAATGAAAAGAGGACTTTACGTAAAAATAAAAAACGGGGAAACACACCTTAGATCAAGATATAACGAAATAGCAAAGATGGTTAAAGAGAATACACGTACAGCGAAACATAACTATAAAGTTAAGGTTGCCAATGAAGCAAGATCCAACCCTAAGGGTTTCTTTTTCTTTCATCTCTATAAAGAAAGAATAGGTCCAATTAAAAACGATGAAAATGTCATGATAGAGTTGGAGGAAAAAATGAGTGTGGAATTTAACAAATATTTTCTCTCAGTGTTCACTAATGAGAGGTTAGGTAAGGTACCTGACTGCGATCCGATTTTCAGAGGGGATGAAGAAAGTAGACTATCTAATATCAGCATTAGTAAAGTAGTAGTCAAGCAGATTGAAAGACTTAAAACTACAAAATCCCTGGGTCCAGACGAAAATTTCCGAGAGTGCTTATGGAGTGTAAATTTGAAATCTACGACGAGTTAACTGATATATTTGATAAATCGGTAGACTGGTTTTGTGCCTACTGCTTTGGGGCAGGCAAACGTTGTTCCTGTTTTTAAGAAGGGAGATAAATCGTCTATATGCAACTACAGTCCAATCAGTTTGACTTCGGTTATAGGTAAAATGCTTGAATCAATAATAGTAAATAGACTCAGAGAACACATCGAGAGACATAATTTAATTCTTGACACACAGCATGGTTTCTCCAAGGGTAAGTCATGTGTGACTAATCTTCTATGCTTTTACACTAAAGTATATAAGGCGTCAGATAACGATGATAATTACGATGTGATTTACCTTGACTTTAGCAAAGCGTTCGACAAGGTGCCACACCAGAGACTACTAAATAAAATCATGGCCCATGGCATAGGAGGAAAAGTATTTGAATGGAATAGAGCTTGGATCAGTAACAGAAAACAGCGGGTCACCATAAATGGAGTAAAATCCAGGTGGGGCAATGTTACTTGTGGAGTACCCCAGCTTAGATAACACGTTTTTAGAGAAAACTGAGTGCGAAAGAGACTTGGGAGTTCTAGTGAATCCGGATTTTTAAAACAAGGAAACAGTGCATTAGCGCCAGGAATAAAGCTAACAGAGCATTAGGTTTCATTGCTAGGACGGTAGCGAATAGAAGTGCAGAGGTAATTATCAAACTTTATCTAGCGATAGTTAGACCCATCCTTGACCATGCGGTACAGTTTTGGTCCCCGTCCTATAGAATGGACATCAATTCACTAGAATCAGCACAGAGAAGAATGACCAAAATGATACATGGACTCAGAAATTTGCCTTACGAAGAGAGGCTTAGGCACCTTAACTTACACTCTCTGGAAAGACGCAGAGTACGGGGTGATCTAATAGAGGTGTTCAAGTGGATCAAAGGCTTTAACAAGGGTGATGCAAACAAGGTCATCATATTAAAACAACAGGGCAGGACTCGCAGTAATGGATTTAAACTGGACAAATTTAGATTTAAGAAGGAAATATTAAAGAACTGGTTTACTAATAGGGTGATCATCGAATGGAATAAACTTAGTAACCATGTAGTGAGCGCTGAAACTATCAGTTGTTTTAAGAAACGGTTAGACAACTTTATGGATGGGGATGACAGGTGGTGATGGATATGGAGCTGCCTTGTGTAGGCCTTATGGTCTCTTGCAGTCGCCTTCATTCTTATGTTCTTATGTTCTTATCAATACTCCCATTGGGTACCATTACATAAGCCATGAATGCCATGTTAACCACTCTTCTTTCCATTACCTTTTTCCATGTATATTTATGCTTGGCCCTCTTCTTAAACAGTGTTTGCTATCTATACACATCAACTCTCCACTATAAGTCTTACCTGGCAGCCCAAACCTTCCTAATACTCCATCTATTGATTCATCTCCTACACATTAAGATCCCCAGAATCACTACATTCACATATCACCATCCCAGTTTATTCTTCGTCCATGTTATCCTTGAAGACACTTTCCTTCATCTCACCACATACTTGGCTGTCCCATCACCTACCGGTAGAGCAACTCTTTACTCCTTTGCCATTTCGTTATTCCCGATACTCTCCCTACCAAACCCCAAAACTCAAATTCACCCCTCCCCTTCAACTTAATTTCATTTAACGCTAACACATCCATCTTACTTCTTATAAAGAGCACCAATATTTTCCCTTATCCTTATCTGTGCCACAACTATGCACATTTAATGATTCAATATTTAGTTCTAGTTGGAATACTCCTCCCAGACTCTATAATGCCTTGAATTTTTAGGATGAGCATACCGATTACACGATCCCTAGTCCCATCATTTCGTCACAGTCACCTTTTACGATGCGTATGGGAAACACGGTGGCAGAATTCTTATCCCCCCCCACCACCACCACCACCCTAGTGAGTAAGGTTATGGAAAAGGTGAAAATATAAGTTCAAAG
>NC_134815.1:32005550-32008050 GCF_046742065.1 Oratosquilla oratoria
ATGGTGAATCACACATACAAATACACACATACACTCACGTATAGACACACACATACGCGCGAGTGCGAGCACACGCGCACTCACATACACACATGACACGCACACAAACACAGCTCACGCAGACACATAGACACACGTACGCACGAGCGAGCGAGCGCGCACACGCACACACATAACACAAGCAGACATACTCCAGCATACCACGTACGTACATATGCATACATTCACATTCATGCACACACACACATACATACGCACATGTATACACCCACGCATGCAATACGAGCTCTGAACCCTCATCCTGAAGGTTGATACTAGCCAATCACGGTTAAAGCACGTTATCCAAGACCACGGGGAATCACGCAAGTGCTTCACATTGATATTTTTCTAAATGAATATGTGTATGTGTGTGTGTGTGTGTGTGTGTGTGTGTGTGTGTGTGTGTGTGTGTGTGTGTGTGTGTGTGTGTGTGTGTGTGTGTGTGTGTGTGTGTGTGTGTGTGTGTATGTGTGTGTGTGTGTGTGTGTGTGTGTGTGTGTGTGTGTGTGTGTGTGTGTGTGTGTGTGTGTGTGTGTGTGTGTGTGTGTGTGTGTGTGTGTGTGTGTGTGTGTGTGTGTGTGTGTGTGTGTGTGTGTGTGTGTGTGTGTGTGTGTGCAGTCATTTACAAGTAAAATATCTACCGCACAACATCTAAATTACTTGAAAATACCGCGATTCCACCAACTCTTTTCACTGGAAAAATGCAGAGAAAGATACGCCCGTCCTATACATTAACAAACTACTCTATGGCTCTGCGACAAACAATCAAAACATCAGCACCACGACCCACCGGCAACTGGGACGGTTCTGCCGTGAGGCGAATCGTCTCAGAGCAGCTACAAGAGACAAGGCGATTAAAAACAACACCTTTATAACCAAGCTACCACTTCTCATCAATGCTCTTCCAAGATATCTACATGACTCACCCATCCAAAGTCAAGAGAAATTCGAAACCCAACTGGATAAATTTCCCTGGAAATACTGGATAAACCTAAAGTGCCCCACTGCCACATCCGCGCCCAAAGCAACGTTATCCTGGATGAACTGGGACAACATCGGGTAGAAGGGAGCTACTGTAGTGGCGGAGCATCAACGTAGCCATAGGCACAAAAGTGTGCCCAAAACAATGTTCTACAAATTCTACAGGTGTGTGTGTGTGTGTGTGTGTGTGTGTGTGTGTGTGTGTGTGTGTGTGTGTGTGTGTGTGTGTGTGTGTGTGTGTGTGTGTGTGTGTGTGTGTGTGTGTGTGTGTGTGTGTGTGTGTGTGTGTGTGTGTGTGTGTGTGTGTGTGTGTGTGTGTGTGTGTGTGTGTGTGTGTGTGTGTGTGTGTGTGTGTGTGTGTGTGTGTGTGTGTAAGAGAGAGAGAGAGAGAGAGAGAATGTGTGTATGTGTGCGTACCTGCGTGTGTCTGTCTCCATGCGTGCGTATGTCTATTTACTTAAGTGTATTTATCTAATTGTAGTGAACAAGAAAAGAGCAATAATGGAAGCTCTTACTCAGTGTGTCTATGTGTGTGTGTGTGTGTGTGTGTGTGTGTGTGTGTGTGTGTGTGTGTGTGTGTGTGTGTGTGTGTGTGTGTGTGTGTGTGTGTGTGTATGTGTGTGTGTGTGTGTGACTATGTGTGTGTGCGTGTGTGTATGTGTGTTTGTGTGTTTATGAGTATTCATCCACATATGACTGTGTGCTTTTTAAATTAGCTGTCGGAACATAATGAAATTTATTAGATAAAGCGACCTAACATTTCTTACGGAGATGTTGTATGGATAAGTATTTGCAGACTTCGTTTCTTCAGTGTCGCCAAATGACATTATTAATAAGTATAACGACAAAAAAGAAAGAATTATGGCTTTCATCTCCTACTTCAACAGAGCGGCGTAGATTTTTTTTTTTTTATAGTTGTAGCTAAGAACTTAAGGCTACATTCTTTTTTACAACAAATGGGCGATCCACGGAAACTCTATTAACCCATTCAACTCCGATGACAAGATGTCTTGTCATTTGGTCAAATAAAACAAAAAATCATAAAACACCAAAATGTTTGATCAAACACCAGAAAAACATGACGTCAGTCCTCGCTTCGCTCGCAGCGAAGCGAGGACTGACGTCATGTTTTTCTGGTGTTTGATCAAACATTTTGGTGTTTTATGATTTTTTGTTTTATTTGACCAAATGACAAGACATCTTGTCATCGGAGTTGAATGGGTTAAGTACCGCCATTGCTGTCGCTATTCCCCTCAAAGCTTCTGCTTCTTCTTTTAGCAATATATATATATATATATATATATATATATATATATATATATATATATATATATATATATATATATATATTGAAATATGTAAGACAGATGAGTGGATGGGTGGTGAGATAAACACAGGGAACCGTTTAGGGATTTATTCTGACGTTTCGTCCTTACCAGGACTTCTTCAGAGTACATGCACATTCAAATCATTCATCCCC
>NC_134815.1:32035550-32038050 GCF_046742065.1 Oratosquilla oratoria
ATGAAATAATATTCATGGAAGGCGATCTTTTACGGTTGGTAATGAAATCCTAAAGCATCATCTGTAAATAACTCGTTTAGCTCTACAAAAGAGTTTGGGCAACCGTTATCTACTGTCAGTTCATCAGTGCTCTCAAATTCGCCGTGGATGGGCTGCCAAACCCTGCATGGCATTAGATCCCTTCTATCGAACGCAGAAATGGTGGATGAAAGAAGATAAATAGGATATTCACACACACCATGAAGACCGTGTCAAGAATTGTTTCCCATGACATGCATTGAGGTATAACTTAGGTCATTGTCAAATATATAAAGATATGCATACACACACACACACTCACACACACGCACGCACACACGTACACACACATAAGACTTCATAGTTAGGATATATATATATATATATATATATATATATATATATATATATATATATATATATATTCTATTTCTATATACCAAGAGCTTTTTCCCATCATAAGGGAGGTAGCTAAGTCAGAGGCATGTACCTATTCCCACCCATTTCACTCCCCTCCACCACGCTTTCCATCCCTCCCATCTCAGCTCATCATGTGTGTGTGTGTGTGTGTGTGTGTGTGTGTGTGTGTGTGTGTGTGTGTGTGTGTGTGTGTGTGTGTGTGTGTGTGTGTGTGTGTGTGTGTGTGTGTGTGTGTGTGTGTGTGTGTGTGTGTGTGTGTGTGTGTGTGTGTGTGTGTGTGTGTGTGTGTATTGAATCTATAAAAGCATATCACGCCAATTAAGTCAAGACTGATTGGATCCTAGCGCTGTTCTTGTGGAGCACCGACCGAGTTTCAACAGGTGTTTCGTGGAGCCTATGTTGATCTCGAGAAAGCGTTTGACTCGGTGCATGGCGCGGTGTTCCAGGATCTTCTGCGGATCCGTGGGATTCCTGTGAGGATTTTCGACTTGATGTGTGGTTTGTATTCTGGGACAGAGAGCGCTGTAAAGTATGAAGGAGGCGTGACCAGCCTCTTTCTTCTTACTTCAGAAGTGAGGCAAGGCCCCCACACATTTCAACACCTGCGTGAATTATGTATTGGACAGACGTCGGTCAATAGCATTGCCGGGCATCATATTGGTAACACTAAGGTCATTGACCTTGTCTTTGCCGATGATGCTGTACTTCTTGTGGTGTCCTTTGAGATCGTGGCTGCAGCCCTTGAGGCGCTGCACAAGAAGGCAAGCCCGCTTAGACTCCAGGTCTCCTTCACCAATACCAAGGTCCAGGCGTTCTGATGCTCACTGGAGGACATCTCGGTCTGTCCATGTACGTGACGAAGACACTGAAGTCTTATAAAAGCTTCACATACGTCGGTAGTGTAGTACATAACAGTGGCGGGTCATGTCCGAAAGTCTTTATTGGCATTATCCTAGGCGTGATGGACACACTCGACCAAAGTACATGTCGACATTTATACATGAGGACTAAGATTATAATCTTCATGTCGTTTGTGCTCCCTGCCTTGCTGTTGCACGGTTGAGAGATATGAGAACTGAATGTTGACTTGAAGAAATGTATCACTATATTTGGTACCAAGTGCCTTGGGAGAATGACGGAGTATTGCTGGAATAGCTTTGTATTAAACCAGAGACTGTTTCGTGAGATTCAGTCCAGGCTTGTAACCAATAAAGGGTGTCTCATTAAAATGTACGCACACTTTGAAAGACAGCAAGTGCAGTATTTTTTTACATTAGTATAAGATGAAGGCTTTAAGTTAAAAAATGTGATGAAATTAAAGAAAAGTTTAGTCTTTCCCCTTAGTCCAGTCTAGTTCCCTCCACCCCCTGCGTATGTCCAATATCACAGTTGCTCGTGATGTCATGGAATGAGTACATTTTTCTGAGACACCCTGTATTATTCGTGGACGTGAACTCCAGCTGTGTAGGCATGTGGCACGTTCCACTGAAGTTGATCCCGCCCACGTGGTTGTTCCTATAAGAGATGACCCTCGATGGAGGAAAAGAACAGGACACACACAGAACTCATAGTTGGAGCAAGTCGACCAAACCTATCTAGAGTTTGGAGAAGAGAGGACAAACGAGAGATTGGGTGGTGAGAGTTAAACAAAGATCGATCTCGGAATTGATTTACCTTAACGTTTTGACCAACTTGGTCTTCAGAAGAAGACCTAATTGGTCGAAACGTTAGAGTAAATCAATTCCGAGATCGTCTTCGTTTTACTCCCACCACCCAGCCTATCTAGAGTTGTTTGGAATGGGAAGGATGTCTACCTGGGAATTGGCTCCGAAAACTCGTGGGAATTGGCGACGATGTGCGAGTGATGTGACGCGTATCCCGGCGTGTGCTATCAAGTGATGATGATATATAGCAAGGACGACCAAACTTTTGTGATACATAATCTACTTTTTCTACTGTTACCCTGATGCGATCTACCATCCTTACACAAGAGTAGCCTTTATGAATAATTGTATGTTGTTCAAACGTGTCCATCATTATAGATGTAAATATAACTGATTCC
>NC_134815.1:32043050-32045550 GCF_046742065.1 Oratosquilla oratoria
GTATGTAAAGATATCCAAATGCAAGTAAATTATATGACATATACTGTGTAATCGTTCCAAGTTTGTACACATACTTCAGCAGATGTTTCAGCATGAGGGCGCTTGTTCGGATTAGCTGTGGGCAGCGACTGCACGCCCTCGTTCGTTTCTTCTGTCCTTCCTTCCTTCCATCCTTCCCTCCTTCCTTCCTTCCCTCGTCCCTTCCTTCCTTCGTTTCTTCCTTCCTTCCTTCTCTCGTTCATTCGTTCCTTCCTTCCCTTGCTCCTTCCTTCCTTCCTTCCCTTGCTCCTTCCTTCCTTCCCTCCCTCGTTTGTTCGTTCCTTCCTTCCTTCCTTCCTTCCCTTTCTCCTTCCTTCCCTTGCTCCTTCCTTCCTTCCCTCCCTCGTTCGTTCGTTCCTTCCTTCCTTCCTTCCCTTTCTCCTTCCTTCCTTCCTTCCTTCCCTCCTTCCTTCCTTCCTTCCCGCGCTGACACCTTAGCCCACGTAACACAAAAATATAAGAACGTAAGAATGAAGGAGACTGTAAGAGACCATTAGGCCTACACTAGCCAGTTCCATATCTATTACTACTTGTCATCCTCATCCATAAAGTTGTCTAACCGTTTCTTAAAGCAACCGATAGTTTCAGCGCTTGCTAGATGGTTACTAAGTCAATTCCAATCGTTGACTACCCTATTAGTAAACCAGTTCTTTAATATTTCCTTCTTAAATCTAAATTTTTCCAATTTAAATCCATTACTGCGACTCCTGCCCTGTTGTCTTAATATAATGACCTTGTTTACGTCACCCTTGTTAAAACCTTTGATCCACTTGAACACCTCTATTAGATCACCCCGCACTCTGCGTCTTTCCAGAGAGTGTAAGTTAAGGTGCCTAAGCCTTTCTTTGTAAGGTAAATTTCTGAGCCTATGTATCATTTTGGTCATTCTCCTCTGTACTGATTCTAGTGAACCGATGTCCATTCTATAGGACGGAGGCCAAGACTGTACCTCATAGTCAAGGATGGGTTTAACTAACGCCAGATAAAGTTTGATAACCACCTCTCATAAAAGCAAGAACCACCCCTTTTCACTCCCTGTGATGTGAACTATAAATTGATGTTTCTTTGTTGCTTTGTTGATGTTGTTTTGCTGTGTGACCTGTGAACTTGAGAGCCTTGCCCAAACGTGACCATCCTCATTCGATACAGTCTCGAACAGTCACCGCGGAGTCTTGTCTTGTTCTGTCCTGTTCTGTTCTGTCCTGCCCTGTCCTGCCCTGCCCTACCCTGTCCTGTTTTGTCCTGTCCTGTCCTGTCCTGATTTTCCTATCCTGCCCTGTCCTGTTTTGTTCTGTTCTGTCCTGTTCTGTCCTGTCCTACCCTGTTCTGTCCTTTCCTGCCCTTTCCTGTTCTGTCCTGTCCTGTCCTGTTCTGTCCTGTCCTGTCCTGCCCTGTCCTGTCCTGTCCTATTCTATCCTGTCCTGTTCTGTCCTGTCCAGTCCTGTACTGTCCTGTTCTGTTCTGTCCTGTCCTGTTCTGTCCTGTCCTGTCCTGTCCTGTCCTGTCCTGTCCTGTCCTGTCCTGTCCTGTCCTGTCCTGTCCTGTCCTGTCCTGTCCTGTTTTTTCCTGTCCTGTTCTATCTTGTCCTGTCCTGTCCTGTCCAGTCCAGTCCTGTCCTTTCCTACCCTGTTCTGTCCTGCCCTGTCTTGTCCTGTCCTGTCCTGCTCTGTCCTAGCCTGTCCTGTCCTATCCTTTCCTGTCGTATCCTGTCCTGTCCTGTCCTGTCCTGTTTTGTCCATTCTTGTCCTGTCCTGTCCTGTCCTGTCCTGTCCTGTCCTGTCCTGTCCTGTCCTGTCCTGTCCTGTCCTGTCCTGTCCTGTCCTGTCCTGTCCTGTCCTGTCCTGTTTTGTCTTGTTCTGTCCTGTCCTGTCCTCTTCCATTTGAAAAGATCACGTGGCGACGTTAAGCGCAACAAAGCCTCTATGACAAACATAATTTTCCAGACTTAGAAGTGGGAGGTGAGCCAGCTGTTGTTTGCTGATGACACTGCGCTTGTGGCAGAAGAGGGTCTCAGGCAGTTGGTAATGGAATTTAGTAAGGTATGCGATAGGAGGAAGTTGAATATAAATATGGGTGCAAACAAGATGGCGAAATATACAAGAGGTGAGAGAGCCAATAATAACAATAACATGTAAAGAATTGCACAATTATAACGATAAATCTAAACAAAACTATAAGAATAGCAAGGAACCATACTTACAAACACAGGCACAATGGGCCCAAACACGGTTATGAGTACTTACATACACAAATGAACTATCCTCATTCCTCGACTGTATGATGAACTAAGTGGCTTGATACCGTTCAATTTGGTAGAGGATATGGATAGAGATTGAGGTGTGGGGGATGGAAGAAAGGGAAAACGGGATTCCTTCCCACCTGCAGCGAAGTGTTTAATAATGAGATGCACGAGGTTTTGTTAAACTGAATATTGATAGTCGGAGCTTCTTTTCGAATGGTA
>NC_134815.1:32063050-32073050 GCF_046742065.1 Oratosquilla oratoria
ATGAGAGGGAGGGTGGAGGGGTGTGGAGTGTATTCAGGGATGGAATGGGTGGGAATGATTTTATGCCTTTTCCTTTTTGGCTACCTCCCTTGTAAGGGGGAAATAGCCTTGGTATATGTATGTATGTATATATATAAATATATATATATATATATATATATATATATATATATATATATATTTCACAAGACGAAAATGTAGTAGCTCATTTAGTAAAATGTTTTAAATAACCCACTGTCAGAGAAACAAAGCAAAAGAAACAGATGAACTGTATATTTCGACCACTACTGTGGTCCTCTTCAGCAGATAGGTACAAGATAAGATGTACAAGAATATATACAGTGAGAGAGGTACAAAGTGGGAACAAGGGGAGGTGGCTCAAGTTACATGTCCGAGGTGGGGCGGACTCGGGAATGGTAACAATTTATTCACAGCAGAAGTTGTTATACATCTTACCTTGTACCCATCTGCTGAAGAGGACCACAGTAGTGGTCGAAATATACAGTTCGTTTGTTTCTTTTGCTTTGTTTCTCCGACAGTGGGTAATTTAAAACATATGTACACAAATTTTATATATATATATATATATATATATATATATATATATATATATGTGTGTGTGTGTGTGTGTGTGTGTGTGTGTGTGTGTGTGTGTGTGTGTGTGTGTGTGTGTGTGTGTGTGTGTGTGTGTGTGTTTGTGTGCTTATGTTAACCTATCAATCTATCTATATACGAAGGGTTTTTCCCACCTCGAACAAGGGAGGTAGCCAAGCAAAAGGCACGTACCTACTCCCACCCATTCCACTCCCGTCCATCATCCTTTCCTCCCTCTCATCTCAGCTCATCATGGATGACGAGTCATCCAAGTATCCTTGTATCCCACCATATATATATATATATATATATATATATATATATATATATATAGATATATGTATGTATATATATGTATATTATATATATGTATATATAGATGTATATATATATATGTATATATATATGTATATGTATATGTATATGTATATATATATATATTATATATATATTCATATACATATATATGTGTATATATACATATATATATATATATATATATATATATATACAGTGCTCGACAAGGATGTACGAACGGTTAGCGAGAATGAGTGATGAGGAGTGTTGAGGACTGTCTTTGCTGAAATGCACAAGTTTATATAAAAAATTAGCATATGGTTGCATTATTTTACCTATTTTCTTTAAAATATGTGATTTCCATGTAATTTGATCAAGGAGAAGTTACGTTTTCATCTACAAAATTACCAACCATATACTGTCCAACTCACTAATTGCCGACCTCAACCAAAAAATGACGGTTTTTTGCTCAAATACACAATCTTATATAAAAAGTCAGCAAATTGTTGTATTATTTGACCTATTTTCTTTAAAATGTGTGATTTCCATGTAATTTGATTAAAGGGAAGTTACGGTTTTATCCTCTGCAAAATTACCGACCACAGCTACGATTCGTCCAGCCCGCCATCTATGATCACTGGTGGTATGGATCAAACTGCACTCTATTAAGTTTCTTACTATTGTGTTATTAGTGTAATAGATTGCATATAGTTGAATTATTTCGACTGTTTTCTTTAAAATGTGTGATTTTCATGTAATCTGACCAATCGTGCATTTCAGCAAAAACCGTCGGACGGTATTCATAGCTGTGGTCGGTAATTTTGCAGAGGATAAAAGCGTAACTTCTCTTTGATCAAATTATATGGAAATCACACATTTTAAATAAAAAGGTCAAATAATGCATCCATATGCTATTTTTTTTATATACAATCGTGCATTTCAGCAAAAACCGTTCTTGTTCGAGTTTGATCGACTATGAGCGAGTCGGTCGGCAATTTTGCAGAGGATAAAAACGTACCTTCTCTTTGATCAAATTGCATGAAAATCACACATTCTAAAGAAAATAGGTCAAATAATGCAACCATATAATTTTTTTTTATATAGAATTGTGCATTTTAGTAAAAACCTGATGGTATTCATAGCTGTTGTCAGTAATTTTGCAGAGGATAAAAACGTAACTTCTCTTTGATCAAATTACATGTAAATCACACATTTTAAAGAAAATAGGTAAAATAATGCAACCATATGCTAATTTCTTATATAAACTTGTGTATTTCAGCAAAAACAGTCCTCAACGCTCCTCATCACTCATTCTCGCTAACCGTTCGTACATCCTTGTCGAGTATTGTATATATATATATATATATTAGGAAATTTTAAATACAAGATTTCAATGGCTTTGTTGAGCTTGTACTGAAGGTTTAGTTTATCTCTTGCGACAAGTCTCTGGACTGGTTCCGGGTTACTGAGTAGGTGTTCAAAGGACATTTTGAACAATTTATCCCGTTTTGTTTGTCCAAGACGTCTTTCGACCTGACTCGGTAATGCTGAGGGAGGAAGTTACAAAAGTTGGTGGGTACATTGGGTTAATATAATGGCCGTCCACTGGGAGAGGTGTTATGACCTCTCCTAGTGTACCACTATTATATTAACCCACTGTACCCACCAACTTTTGTAACTCCCTCCCTGAGGATGACTGAGTTAGGTCGAAAGACGTCTTGGAGAAATAAAAAGAGATAAATTGTTCAAAATGTCTTTTGGACACCTCATTAACCTGGAACCAGCCCAGAGACTCGTCGCAAGAGATAAACTAAATCTTCAACAACGTCATTGCGTTGTAGACTTCTTGAAATTATATATAAGTAATAAAAAAAAATTGGAAAGAAATTAAAAGAGGAAGAGGAGGCAAGTCAAGTAGAGAAGAAAATGTAAAAGGTACAGATGGAGAAAATTAAAAAGTATAATGAGAAATAGACATTTGGGAATGGATGCTAAGAAGAGATTGTATGAAGGGGTGGTTGTGCCGTCAGTACTGTATGGGACAGAAACATCGAACGTAAAAGAGGAGGAGTTTGAATGTGTTTGAGATGAGGTGCCTGAGAATCATGATAGGGGTTACTAGGCTGGATAGAGTGAGAAACGAAGAGGTGAGGAGGATAACGGGGGTGGAAAGGGAGTAGGGAGATAGGATTGATGAAAGAGTATTGGGATGGTTTGGACACATGGAAAGAATGAGTGAAGAAATATTAGCAAAAGAGATGTGGAAGGCACAAATTGAAGAAGTGAACATGAGGGGGCGACCAAGATTGAGATGGATGGATGAAGTAAAAGGGGCATTGAGGATAGACGGGAGAAGACAGAAGATAGGAGTGAATGGAGAATGGTTGTGTATGGATGATGCTGTAATGTATGAAAGAGTGGGTGGGGGAAGAGGGAGGGAGTGTGTATGAAAAATAATTTGACACAGCACGAAGGGATTTCTCCCCGTCTTCTTTTTTCCTGCATGAGGAGACGGAGAGGGGGGTCGCTGATTTAATGAAGCAGCCTTGCTGTGGATGTACTGTGTCTTGCGACACTGCTTCTGATCCAGGGCGGTGGATGAGATGTGGGAATGACCCGTCATCCAGGAGGAGCCAATATAAGAGGGAGCGAGGGGATGAATGGGAGCGGAGTATGTGGGGATGGAATGGGTGGGGGTAGATTTTATGCCTTTGGTTTTTGGTTACCTCCCCTGTAAAGGGGAAAAAGCATTTGGTATATGTATGTGTGTATATATATATATATATATATATATATATATATATATATGTGCATACATAATATATATATATATATATATATGTATAAATATATATATGCATATATATATATATATATACATACATATATATATATATATATATATATATATATATATATATATATATCCCTTTTATTTTAGCTTCTTGAGGATGAAGGATCATTCCTGTACCCTGACCACTGGTTAGTTCAGAAGCAATGCAGCAAGGCATTGCACATACACAGTAGGTCCCGACAGCCGAGGCTGGTTTACCGCCACCGCTTCATTACATAACATTTCTCCCCTCTCATCTACTCAAGAATTTACAGAACAGACAAGACGAAATCATTTCGGGCTTCGTCTATTTTTCATTCACTGACCACCACCTTTCACTTCTTTCTCCCTCCCTCTCTCTCTCTCTCTCTCTCTCTCTCTCTCTCTCTCTCTCTCTCTCTCTCTCTCTCTCTCTCTCTCTCTCTCTCTCTCTCTCTCTCTCTCTCTCTCTCTCTCTCCCTTCCGTGCTCTTACACTGTCACCCATCCACCTTTCTCTCGGTCATCCCCTCAAGCTCATTCCCTCCACCTCGGCTTTCCACACTTTTTGCTCGCCTTTCTTCACCTATTCTTTCCATGTGCCTCGCCCCGGAACGAGGCGAGGTGGGATGGGACGAGGCAGGGTGAAGCGGGGCGAGGAGAGACGGGGCGGGATGAGGCGGGCCAAGGGAGGCGAAATATTGCTGAGAGGGACGAGGCAAGACGGAACGAGGCGAGGCAAGGTGAAACGATGTGGGACAGGGTGCGGTGAAGCGAGGTGTAGCAGGACGGGGCGAGGCGAGACTAGGTGAGACGGGGTGGGGCGAGACGGGGCGATACGAGGTGGGACAAGATGATGCGGGGTGAGGCGAGGCGGGACGGAGCAAAACTGAGTGAGATGAAGCGACGCGAGGCGAGGTGAGGCGAGGCGAGGCGAGGCGAGGCGAGGCGTAGCTGGGTGGGGCGAGATGAGGCAAACTGAGGTGAGACAAAGCTAGCCGGAGTGGGACAAAGTAAGGCTGGGGGTGGCAAGGAAGGGCGGGACGAAGCGAGGCGGAGCGAGACAAGGCAAGGCGAGCTGGGGCGAGATGAAGCAGGGCGAGACACGAGGTATGGCGGCGCGAGGCGATGCGGGGCGAGACGTGGCGAGGAAGGCCGAGGCGAGGAAAGACGGGGTGGACCGAAGCGAGGCGAAGCGAATCGGGATGAGGCGAGGCGAGGCGAGGCCGGGGTGATGTGAAGCGTGATGATGCGAAGCGAGACAGGGCTGGGCGAGGCGAGACGGAGTAGGGCGAAGCAAAGCAAAATTGGAGTAAGGCGAACGGGGACGAGGCGAAACGAAGCAGGGCGAAGTGAGGCGGGGTGGTACGAGGCGGAGCTTGGTAGAGTGAGATAGAGCAAAGCGAAGCGATGCGGGGCGAGGTGAGGCGCGACGGAGCTGCGTGAGGCAGGGCAAGGTGAGACTGGGTAAGACTGGGTGGCGTGGAGCGAGGCCAAGCGGGGCGATACAAGGCAAAGCGGGGCGGGACTTGGCGAGGGCGGGGGTGATGAGGTGAAACAGTGCAGAAGGAAGCGAAGCTGGGTGAGGACAGGCGAAACAGGGCGAGGCGAGACGGTATAGGCGAGATAGGGCAAGGTGAGGCAGGGCAAAACGGGGCGAGACGGTATAAGCGAGGTAGGGCAAGGTGAGGCAGGGCAAAATGGGGCGAGGCGAGGCGAGGCGGAGCGAAGCGTGACGAGGCGGAGCGAGACAAGATGAGCCGAGGTGAGGGCAGGGGTAAGGCGGGGCGAGGCGGGACGAGGTGGGGCGAGGTAATTCAAGATGGGGCAAGACGAGGCGAGCAAAGCGAGGCGAGGTGAGTTGAAGAAGGGCAAGGCGAAGAGCACTGTCTTGCCTTGCTCCGCTTCGCCTCACCCCGTCCCGTCTCTCCTCGTCTCGCCTTGCTTCGCCCCGCTTCACCCCGCCTCGCCTCGCCTCGTCCCGCTTCTTCTCGCCCCACCTTATCTCGACCAACCACGTTTCTCCCATTCCCATTTCGTCTCGCCCTGCCTCGCCTCGCCTCGATTCGCCCTGCCTCGCCTCGCCTCGATTCGCCCCACCTTGCTTCGCTTCGATTCGCCCCGCCTCGCTCAATCCCGCTTCGCCTCGCCCGTCTCACCTCGCCCAACCCAGCTTCGCTTTACCCCGCCTCTCCTCACCTCGACCCATTTCCTCATACCTCAGTTTACCTATTCTTGCCTCGCCTCGCTTCGCTTCACATCCTCTCACCTCGCTTCACCCCGCTTCGCCTCGCATCCTCTCACCTCGCTTCGCCCCGCTTCTCTTTTCCTAGTCCCGCCTCGTCTCGCCTCTCCTGACCTCGCCCGGCCTCGCTCCATCTCGACTCGCCTTGCTTTGCCTCGCTTCGCTTCGTCTCTCTTCACCCGGCCTCGACTCGCCTCGCCCCATCTCGACTAGCCTCGCCCCGTCTCGCCCCAACACGATTCGCCCGCTTCTCCTTGGCTCAACCCACCTTGCCCTAACGCACCTCACCCGGCCTCGCCCCAACTCGACTTGTCTCGCCCTGCCTCACCCCCACCTCGCCCGTCCTCGCCTCGCCTCGCCCCGCCTCGCCCCGCCTCGCCTCAACCCGCCTCGCCCTATCTTGACTCGCCTCGCCCTATCTTGACTCGCCTCGCTCCACTTCGCCTTACTCCGCCTCGCCCCTCCTCGCCCCACCTCACCTCACCTCGCCCTGCTGGGTGAGACGAGGCAGTGCGAGGCGAGGCGGGGCGAGGCAGAAAGATTTTTTTCCTCTTACTTTTCCTCCTCCTTCTCCTCCTCCCCTTCCTCCTCCTCCTCTCCATCCCCTTCTTCCTCCTCGTCATCCGCCTCCTTCTCCTGACCCTACTCCTTCTCCTCCCCCTCTCCCTCTTTATTTTCTTCCTCTCCCTCTCCTCCTACTCCTCCTCGTCCTCCTCCTCCTACTCCTCCTCCTCCTAGCCCTACTCTTTCTCGTCCCCCTCTTCCTCTTTATTTTCTTCCTACCCTTTCCTCCTACTTTTCCTCCTCCTCGTCCTCCTCCTCCTACTCCTCCTCCAGGAGGAGACCATTCCATATTACAGTAGAACCTTGAAACACTGGAAGATTTTGTTATTATCAATGATATTTTTTTTAGAAGAGAACACCTACGTGATATAGCATTAGAAAATTAAATATTGATTATGTAAATTATAATAAATCAACGTAATGCACATTTTTCTTGGCGGAAATTAATAACAGAAAACAATGCTAAAAGCTATGCACAAACGAACGAAGTCGCGTCGACTCCTTTAGACGCCATCTTTGTTTCTCATAGATTCGGAGGTCAAATACGACGATGACGACCTTGATGACCTCTAGAATTATAGGTACCGCATTACTAAATGCAGGTTAGGTTAGGTTAGGTAGGTAGATTAGGTTAGGTATGTGTACAGCTTTTAGTAACTTTTATGTAACGTATACTACATTGATGTATTATAATTTACAAAATCATTATTTAATTTTCTATTGCTATATCGTATAGGTGTGCATTTCTAAAAAGTTGTTTTGCCAGTTAATGCTGCTGATCATTTCACTTTTTTTTATTATCATTGTTATTAGGTCAGGGTGGGTCGGGGTGAAAGGTCCAGGGGGTCAGGACTTTTGACCACAACTTCACATCATTTGAATCTCAATGTTCAACGACAACTGAGGATACCCTTCTGTGGTAATAGGTGGTGCTATGATAACTGTTTCGGAGAGTTAGGGTGAGGAGGTGGACCAGGGGCGTTCGCAAGAGGTTTTTTTTTTTTTTTTTTTTATAGAGGGGATAGGATTTTTTTTTTTTTTTTCTTTCTTTTGTAGGAGGGTACGAATTTTTGTCGGAGGGTAAATTAAATATATTATACATATATGGTCATTGGTATAGGGATAATATGAAAATACACACTTCATATTGGCCTCGTATATCTATATTTACATTATCTACATGAATTACATTTTGACTTTCATCAGTCATACATTGATATTTTAATGAAATTATACGTGACGACCGGCAAAGTTGAAACACACTCTGGGTTTCTAGGGGGGGCAGTTGCCCCCACCCCCCTTACGCCCCACCTCTGGACTCCCATGGGGGAGGACTGCAGATCTCTAAAAGTGTTATCACGCTAGACTATTTTCCACCAACCTCCAGTTAGTCGGCGACACCTCCCACCTCCAGAACTTTTCCCGCCGTAAAATTACTATGGCAAACTATTTTGTTTTCTCAACAATCCACATAGAATGTCATTTGATATTTTGGTGGAAAATTATTTTCCTTCGGCATATCAGATTCCTTCCCGAAAGCTGCAAATCTGCTCCAACAGTCGGAGGAAAAGGAGATCAGTGGTAAAACGCCTTGACAAAGCGACAACGAGGCCATCTCAGTAGTTCGTCCAGGAAGTTGACAGGATAGATAATGGGAACGTCACAAGGAACAACAAAGGATTACAAAGGCGGAGCATGCCGACAGGAGACCTTTTGGTCCATATCTAGGTCGGATGCGAAAAAAATCATAATGAATTAATAAATAAAGATTATAATAATGTAAATAACAAATAATACATAGATAAATGCATAGGTATAGTTGAATAATAAACAAACAGGTAAATAGTAAATAATGATGAATTGACATATAACTAATAATAAATGAAAATCAAACAGACAAATGATAAAAAAATAATAATAATAATATAAAATAAATTATAATCATTACAGCATCTTGCTTAGGTGTTTATCCAAATGATTCATAAAGCTTCGAACTGAACTACATTGCACTACCTGTGCAGGAAGTTTATTCCATTCATTAACTACACGGTTGGCGAAGTTGTTTCTACCTACTTCCAAATTGAATCTATTTCCGGACAGTTTGAGACCATTGTTTCTTGTCTGATTCTCATTCAGTGTGAAAATTTTGTCACTTTGATGTCATTTCCCTTTAGAATTTTAAAGACCTGCCACCGATCTTTAGGTTCCCGTTGCCACGGTTTAGGAGTCAGAACTCTTGCCACGGGGCTCATCAGAGAGGAATTGTCTCCTGCAGTCACCCTCTCCCCTTCCATCCCCTTCCGTTTTATAATGAAGTCAACAGTCAATGTCAGCTTTCCGCCGCTTGCATTCGTAATATATTATTTTCTTCGTCTTCATCTTCTAAGATCCTCTGATGGGCAAGAATATCCTCGAGTCCTGTCACGCTCTGAGAGATTTCCCTCATCTGAATGGCCTCAAGGGCGAGCGACAGCCTTGAGATGATTGTAAGGATCAAATGTATATGTCACATCGTAAGCGACGGTGATCGTCATCGCGAAAATATATATATTTTTAGATTCTCTCTCTCTCTGTTGGTTGTCAGGCCGGACGGTCCTTCACCGCTTTTACTATGCCTCTCCAGATGGTTCTATTTTTAGGTTACCACCTGGTAATTTATTTATTTATTTTGTTTTATTTTTATTTTGTTTTTATTTCTTTATTTTATTTATTTGTTTATTTATTTTTAGCGGGAAAAGTGAGCCATTGTTACCAATGACATGTTGTCATTTGGGGGTTGAAAATCCATGATTCCATGCGCAGAAACCCTGAATGTTAATTACTCTGTCCACTTTGACCGTAGCCACAAATTCCCACGACCTCTATCATTCCGCGCAGGAATTATTCATTACATAAGTTTCATGAGACCATATGTTTAGGAACTTCATTCACACCCCTATGGACAAGAGTTACGTAGTTTTCTTTTTTGTGGAGAATTATTTCCGCTCAATAAAAAAAATTATGGTCACTTTTTTACTTCTACCATATCTCCGTTCTACTGCCATGTCCTTAAATCTTCCCCTCCTCCCTTATGAATCCACTTCTTTGGAGCGATGTTTCCTTCAGTCATAGAAACTGATTATTTCCAACGAAATTTTAAACATTTCTACTGCTGCTTTTACTACAAATACTATTACGATTACTACTGCTTCTACTTCTACTGTTACTATTACTACAACTACTACTGCTGCTGCTAAAGAAAAGTAATAGTCTTACGGACCAAAGGCGAGCTATTACAGATTAGGCCAGGCACGTACACACTTCCTATTTTTCCGGATATTCCCTTATCTTTTCTCGCTCTCAAAAGACAAAGCAGTTGGTGTCAGCTCATGAATGTGTATAGACTCTCTCTCTCTCTCTCTCCCTTTCTCTCTCTCTCTCTCTCTCTCTCTCTCTCTCTCTCTCTCTCTCTCTCTCTCTCTCTCTCTCTCTCTCTCTCTCTCTCTCTCT